>NC_057809.1:405996852-406314607 GCF_018294505.1 Triticum aestivum | reverse complement strand
GGCAGCGGCGGGAGGCGCGGCGCGGCTCGGGGCGGGGTGCGGCGGCGGTGGTGGTGTGGTGTTGGGGGCCGGGGCGACGCGTATATATAGGAGGGGGGCGATGTCTTGGAGTAGGGGGCAAGGCGCGGCGGCGGAGGCAGAGTCCGGCTCGGACTCTGTCCGAGTCGGCGGCGGCGCGGCTGGGCCTTAGGCCCAGTCGGCGCGGGAACCCCTTTTTTTATAATTCCGCCGACAGAAGAAAAATCCTAGAAAAATAAATAAAAATCTAAAAATGCCAAAACAAATTTTCACCGTCCAAATAAAATATTTAGGACGAGTTGAACATTTTCTTGGCCCTAAAATGCAATTTTTGGAAACGTGCAATTTTCTAATGCAAATAAAATCTGAATAAAACCAAATAAAATCCAATAAATGATTTTAATATTTTTCCTCCAATATTTCAATTATTTTGGAGAAGTCCTATTATCTCCACTCATTTGATTTAATATGAAATGTTTTTTGGAGAGAAAAATTATTAAAATCAAAATGCTCGTTTCATTATTTGATAAAAATCAAAATGAAAACCGGAAAATCCCCAACTCTCTCCATGGGTCCTTGAGTTGCTTAGGATTTCGAGGATTGCGGATCGGAAATGCACTAAATCATGATATGCTTGGATGATCTATGTATAACATTCCAAATTGAAAATTTGGGATGTTACATTTTTATTGTAGGTTTCATCATAAATTTTTCTAGGGATAGAAACTTCCAACTCAAGTTTTTCTTCATAAGATTGCATCAAAGCATCAACGATATGTTTAGTAAAAGCTTTATTTTGACTATAAGCATGGGGAGAATTTAGCACGGATTGCAACAAGGAAATACAATCTATCAAAGAGCAATTATCATAATTAAATTCCTTGAAATCCAAGATAGTGGGTTCATTGCTATCTAAAGTTTTGACCTCTTCAATCCCACTTTTATCAACTTTTGCATTAAGATCTAAAAACTCTGAATTTTTGGGACGCCTCCTAACTAAAGTTGACTCATCTCCAGTCCCATCATTATCAAGATTCATATTGCAAAACAAAGATTTAATAGGGGACACATCAATTACTTTCAGATCTTCATCTTTATTGTCATGAAAACTATCCGGTTTAGCGGCCATCTTATGAACTAAGGTGGTTTGCTTATCTGAGATTGCAGCAATTAATTTTTCCAGATGAGCAAGCTGAGATTTTAAACCATAAAATTCCATAGACATATCATTGAGCTCTTTGTTCATGAAACCGATAAAACTTTTTTGTTCTTTAAGCTCGTTTCTAAAGAAATTATTATGCTCAAAGTGAAAGGACATAAAACTTCTAACGTTCTTTTCGATTTCTTCCAACCTTCTAAGGTGAGGGTCAAATCCTTTTGGTAAAGCCATAAGGGCAACAAGCAACAAGAGGCAAGCGAAAAAGAGGCGAACGGAAAAAGAGGGCGAAAGGAAAAGAGGGCGAATAAAACGGCAAGGGTGAAGTGGGGGAGAGGAAAACGAGAGGCAAATGGCAAATAATGTAATGCGAAGTATAAGAATGGTGATGGGTACTTGGTATGTCTTCACTTGGCGTAGATCTCCCCGGCAACGGCGCCAGAAATCCTTCTTTCTACCTCTTGAGCATTGCGTTGGTTTTCCCTTGAAGAGGAAAGGGTGGTGCAGTAAAGCAGCGTAAGTATTTCCCTCGGTTTTTGAGAACCAAGGTATCAATCTAGTAGGAGACCACGCGCGAGTCACCTCGTACCTACACAAACAAATAAGAACCTCGCAACCAACGCGATAAAGGGGTTGTCAATCCCTTCACGACCACTTGCAAGAGTGAGATCTCATAGAGATGATAATAATAAGATAAGTATTTTTGGTATTTTTATGATGCAGATTGAAAGTAAAGATTGCAAAATAATATAGATTGGAAACTTGTATGATGGAAAATAGACCCGGGGGCCATAGGTTTCACTAGTGGCTTCTGTCAAGATAGCATAAGTATTACGGTGGGTGAACAAATTACTGTCAAGCAATTGATAGAAAAGTGAATAATTATGAGAATATCTAGCCATGATCATGTATAGAGGCATCACGTCCGTGACAAGTAGACCGACTCCTGCCTGCATCTACTACTATTACTCCACACATCGACCGCCATCCAGCATGCACCTAGAGTATTAAGTTCATAAGAACAGAGTAATGCCTTAAGCAACATGACATGATGTAGACGGATAAACTCATCTTTTTATCCTCGATGGCAACAATACAATACGTGTCGTTTCCCTTTCTGTCACTGGGATCGAGCACCGCAAAATTGAACCCAAAGCTAAGCACTTCTCCCATTGCAAGAAAGATCAATCTAGTAGGCCAAACCAAACTCATAATTCGAAGAGACTTGCAAAGATAAACCAATCATACATAAAAGAATTCAGAGAAGATTCAAATATTGTTCATAGATAATCTAGATCATAAACCCATAATTCATCGGATCTCGACAAACACACCGCAAAAGAAGGTTACATCAAATAGATCTCCAAGAGAATCGAGGAGAACTTTGTATTGAGATCCAAAGAGAGAGAAGAAGCCATCTAGCTACTAGCTATGGACCCGTAGGTCTAGGGTAAACAACTCACACATAATTGGAGGGCCATGGAGTTGATGTAGAGGCCCTCCGTGATCGATGCCATGGAGTTTGGACTCCGTTTGATAATCCTTTTCTGCGAAACACTGAAATAGGCAAAAAACAACAATTTCGGCTGGGCCTCCGGTTAATAGGTTAGTCCCAAAAATAATATAAAAGTGTAAAATAAAGCCCGTTATCATCCAAAACTGATAATATAATAGCATGTTACAATCAAAAATTATAGATACGTTGGAGACGTATCACTCCCCTTGTGTCGAATCAATAAATTTGGGTTGAATACTCTACCCTCGGAAACTGTCGTGATCCCCTATACTTGTGGGTTATCAAGCAAGGTTGTTAGAATCGTGATTCTGTTATACGTTTCTACGACTTTATGATCCAAACTTACCCATCTGATTCTATGATTTTAGTTCATAGAATCAACGTTTCTACGATCTTGGTAGTGAATATTCTACAATTTACGATTCTACTATCAGAGCTCCGATCCGATTCAAAATCATGATTCTGACAACCTTGTTAACAAGACTATTTTCTGGGGCCGTTGCCGGGGAGCATAGCTCTATTCTTTGAGTCACTTGGGATTTATATCTGCTGATCACTATGAAGAACTTGAAAGATAAAAGAACCAAGATTTTCCCTCAAATATGAGGGGTGGTTAGGAAATGTTATCTTGCTCTACACTTGATTCACTTTCTGTTTTGAGTAAACTTGTGACACCTACACCTGCTATTCATTCTGATATGTCAGATGTTATTGATGATGCCACTTGTGCTTTGCATGATACTTATGATGAAACTACATCTATGCTTGATAATACTGTGCCACTAGGTGAATTTCTTGATGAACAACTTTCTAGGGTTAGAGAGAATGAAATTATTGAAACTAATAATACTGATGAAAGTGATGATGAAGATTCTCCCCTAGATATGAATTGCCTGTTGTGTGTTGTGCCTGAGGGTTATGTTATGGATGAAGAAACTGCTAGAGACTTTTTAGCTTGCAATGATAGATATGATCTTAAGAAATTATTAGCTAAGCTTAAAGAAAAATCTTTGAATGCTAGAATGAAATATGACCCTGCTTTTGCTACTTCACCTATCTGTATCTCCGATAAGGATTGTGATTTCTTTGTCGACCCTGAGTTAATTACTTTGGTTGAATCTGATCCTTTTTATGGCTATGAATCTGGAACTGTTGTGGCACATCTTACTAAATTAAATGATATAGCCACCCTGTTCATTAATGATGAGAAAACTCGCTATTAGTTTATCCTTAAGTTGTTTCCATTCTCATTAAAGGGTGATGCTAAAACATGGTTTAATTCTCTTCATCCTGGTTGTGTGCGTAGTCCCCAGGATATGATTTATTACTTCTCTGCTAAATATTTCCCCGCTCATAAGAAACAAGCTGCCTTAAGGGAAATATATAATTTTGTGCAAATTGAAGAAGAGAGTCTCCCACAAGCTTGGGGAGGCTTCTCAAATTACTTAATGCTTTGCCTGATCATCCTCTCAAGAAAAATGAAATACTTGATATCTTTTATAATGGACTAACCGATGCTTCCAGAGACCACCTGGATAGTTGTGTTGGTTGTGTTTTCAGGGAAAGAACTGTTGATCAAGCTGAATTGCTATTGAATAATATGTTTAGTAATGAAAATGATTGGACACTTCCTGAACCAACTCCTAAGCCAACTCCGAAGAAAAGGGGTATTCTATTTCTCGGTCCTGAAGATATGCAAGAGGCAAAGAAATCTATGAAAGAAAATGGTATTAAAGCTGAAGATGTTAAGAATTTACCACCTATTGAAGAAATACATGGTCTTGATAACCCGACACAGGTAGTAAAGGTAAATTCTCTCTATAGATTTGATGAAGGTGATATTCCTCGTTATAAGTCTGCTAGCCAATGCTTAGATGAGTTTGTTAATTTTATTGTTAAACAAGAATACTTCAATACTTATGTTAGAGTTAAAGGTGAACTTAAACTTATTAGTAAACATGCTTCTATCGTTACCACTCAAGTAGAACAAGTACTCAAAGCTCAGAATGATTTACTCAATGAATTAAACAAAAAGAAAAATGATAATGATGTTAGAGTTATGACTAGAGGGGGTAAAATGACTCAGGAATCTTTCTATCCTGAGGGCCACCCTAAGAGAATTGAGCAAGATTCTCAGAGAACTAATGTTGATGCGCCTAGTTCTTCTAAGAAGAAGAAAAAGAAAAATGATAGGACTTTGCATGCTTCTAGTGAACCTGTTGTTGACACACCCGAGAATCCCAATGATATTTCTATTTTTGATGCTAAAACACAATGTGGTAATTAACATGAACCTAGTGATAATATTAATGATGATGTTCATGTTGATGCTCAACCTAGTAATAACAATGATGTAGAGATTGAACCTGCTGTTGATCTTGATAACCCACAATCAAAGAATCAACGTTATGATAAGAGAGACTTTGTTGCTAGGAAGCACGTAAAGAAAGAGAACCATGGGTTCAGAAACCCATGCCTTTTCCTCCTAAACCATCCAAGAAAAAGGATGATGAGGATTTTGAGCGCTTTGCTAAAATGATTAGACTTATCTTTTTGCATATGCGTTTGACTGACATGCTTAAAATAAATCCTTATGCTAAGTACATGAAAGATATTGTTACTAATAAAAGAAAGATATCGGAAGCTGGAATTTCCACCATGCTTGCTAATTAAACTTTTGAAGGTGGAATACCAAAGAAACTAGGAGATCCCGGAGTACCAACTATACCATGCTCCATTAAAAGAAACTATGTTAAAACTGCTTTATGTGATCTTGGAGCCGGTGTTAGTGTTGTGCCTCTCTCTTTATATCATAGACTTGATTTGAATAAGTTGACACCTACTGAAATATCTTCGCAAATGGCTGATAAATCAACTGCTATTCCTGTCGGTATTTGTGAGGATGTGCCTGTTGTGGTTGCAAACGTTACTATTTTAACAGACTTTGTTATTCTTGATATTCCCAAGGACGATAGTATGTCTATTATTCTTGGTAGACCCTTTTTGAATACTACCGGGGCTGTTATTGATTGCAACAAAGCAATGTCACTTTTCATGTTAATGGTAATGAGCATACGATACACTTTCCAAGGAAACAACCTCAAGTCCAAAGTATTAATTCTATTGGAAAATTTTCAACGATTACTATTGGAGGTTTTGAATTCCCTCTTCCTACTGTCAAGAAGAAAGATGATATTCTTATTGTTGGGGATGTGCATATCCCCGTTGAGGTAACCCAGTGTTATTTGAAAATTCTCCGGTTTCATGCAATTCGGAAAGAGTTTGTTAACAAGACTTGATCAACCTTATTAGTTGATTCCTTTTGATGAGCATGAGATGGATGAAGTTAGAAAGCACAACTTTCTGTACCCTCTTCTTACTTTCTATTATTTAGATCAAATAAAGTAAAAATAGTATTTTCTGTCTGTTTTCTGAATTATCCTTGCAATAAAAAATACCCTGAAAATAAAAGTTCTCCAAATGCCCTGAAAATTTAATATGATTTTTTTCTAGAATATTTAAGAATTATTGGCACTGAGAACACACCAGGGGGCCTCACCATGTGCCCATGAGGGTGGAGGGCGTGCCCACCCCCTGGGCGCGCCCCCTGCCTCATGGACCCCACGTGGGCCCTCTCCACTTATTCTTGCACCCACACACTTCATCTTCCTCCTGAAAAAATCATCCACCGGCTCAAACCCAAGTTCTAGCTCATCTTGCTGCCATTTTCGATCTCCTTGCTCAAAGCTCCATTCACAAAACTGCTTTGGGGGATTGTTCTTCGGTATGTGACTCCTCCAATGGTCCAATTAGTTTTTGTTCTAGTGCTTTATCTATTGCAAATTTTTGCTGCTTAGGTGACCCTGTTCTTGAGCTTGCATGTCAGATTTATGTGGTCAAAAGTAGTCTTAACGCATGATAGAGCCTCTAGGCACTTGTAGAAGTAGTCGCTATCAATTTTGTTGTGTTTGGTTCACTTTTATTTTGAGTTACTAAAAATTTTAGAAATTTTTCAGAGGAAGAAATATGTTTAGGAAAATGTACCAAGGTGGTTCCTCAAGGAAGCAAGTACCCAGGCTCGCGATACATGAGCCAGACTATGAACTACCAAGAGAAGCTCAAGTGCGGCCTTGTGAATGGTCGTCAGAAGATATTATGGTCCAAGCAGGAATTAAGGACGAATTTGACGCGTATTTGCGTAATGCTGAACTTGAGGGCTTCGTGTCAGATAAGCGCCCCCAATATTATCACCTAACTGATTCCTTGATGAGATTCTCACACTGTCCTATTTGATCTCTATGATAAATCTTATACCATGGACTTAATTAGAAGATTTTAATACTGCTTGTAAACTCCCGCAGTGGGGTAATGTTAGTGAACCTCACAAATCTGAATGTAAAGACTTTCTTGCTAGTATTACTGTGGGGGAAACTAGGGAGATTACAGAACCTACCATAGGGAGCATTCATTTTCCTGCCATACATTATTTTGCTCTCTTTATAGGTAGATGCATTAACGGTAAAGATGAGGCATGCCACATGTGCGTTCTAGATCTTAGTGTCCTCAAGAGTGCGGTATTGGGTGATAAACAATACAACTTGGGGGCTATTGTTGCACGTAGGTTTCATCTTAATAGTTTAACTGGAGACTTGTTTGGTGGAATTTATGTAACTTGTGTAGCTAATTTTCTTGAGATACCCATACATGATAATGATATTGAATTGCCTCCTGCTTATCTAGATTATAATGCTATGGTTCGTCATCAGTTTGTTGAGAGGAACGATCAGTTCCTCCAGTACTGACTAATCTTTGACAGAAGGCGCAGCGTCCATGTTGGCCTCACTGCTCCTGCTTTCTTTGACTTTCAGGCAAAAAGGAGATATGTTATAACCAGGGATGTGGCGAACAGGTACACGAGGAGGACGGAGGAAGCTCGCCTCCAGGCTGCAGCTCTTTAGGCAGTAGCTGCCGCATCTCAGTACGATCCCAGCTTCAACTTTGGATATCCACCAGGCCATCCATGGGCATAGACCAACTTAGGCCAATAGCCTAAACTTGGGGGAGTACGTATTTCTCACCGACATTACATTCATGTTCACACACTCATGCTAGTTGTCGGTGCTCATACTTTTTCATTGTATCATCCATGCTAGTTTAATTTCTTTTTAAGCTTTCTTCTTGTGTGTTTGAAAAACCTTAAGAAAAACAAAAAATTAGTTCTAGCTTTTAGCTAGTTTACTTTCCATGCCTGTAGCAGTAGTAATTAAAAAGAAAACCCAAAAAGATTTCTCATTCTTCTTTTGCTTGTTGGGAGCTTTCCCGTGTAAATAGTTTTGCTTCTTTTCTTTGGGGGTCGAGAGGAGAAGACCTTGATGAAAATGTTGAGTGGCTCTCATATGCTTTATTGTTGATCTAACAAAGAGCCCATATTACCTTGTCTTCTCCCTTGAATTGAATGCTTGAAGATTCCAGCTTAGTCCAATGCACGTGCACTATTATTATTATCCTCACTATTCGGTTGTGCAAGTGAAAGGCAATAATGATGATATATGATGGACTAATTGAGATGAGAGAAGCTGGTATGAACTCGACCTCTTTTTTGTAAATATGATTAGTTCATCGTTCCTGATTCAGCCTATTATGAATGAAACATGTTTGCAATGACAATTAGAGATTATAGTTGCTCATGCCATGCTTAATTTGCTAGGAGTTTATAATGGTTTACCTTGCATGCCAACATGCTATTAAAATGGTTGTGATGTGGTATGATAGGGTGGTATCCTCCTTTGAACGATTCGAGTGGCTTCACTTGGCACATGTTCACGCATGTAATTGATACAAAATCAACATAGCTGCCATAATATTTATGTTCATGGTGAACTATATCCTACTCATGCTTGCATTCAGTGTTGATTAATTTTAATGCATGTTCATGATTGTTGTCGCTCTCTAGCTGGTCGCTTCCCAGTCTCTTTCTAGCCTTCACTTGTACTAAGCGGGAATACTGCTTGTGCATCCAACTCCGTAAACCCCAAAAGTTATTCCATATGAGTTCACCATACCTTCCTGTATGCGGTATCTACCTGCCGTTCCAGGAAAATTTGTATGTGCCAAACTCTAAACCTTCAAATGAAATTCTGTTTTGTATGCTCGAATAGCTCATGTATCAACTAGGGCTATCTATATCTTCCATGCTACACAGGTTATTCTCAAGAGGAGTGGACTCCGCTCCTCACTCACGAGAAAATGGCTGGTAACCGGGATGCCCAGTCCCATGATCAAATCAAATCAAAATAATTGCAAACAAAACTCCCCCAGGATTGTTGTTAGTTGGAGGCACCCGTTGTTTCGGACAAGCCATGGATTGATGTTTATTGGTGGTAGGGGGTATGAACTTTACCATTCTGCTTGGGAACTGCCTATAATGTGTGTAGCATGGAAGATATCGGGATCTCTTGGTTGTTATGTTGACAATGAAAGTATACCGCTCAAAATATTATTCATCTCTATTTCAAATTAGAGCCCTAGCACCTCTACAAATCCCTGCTTCCCTCTGAGAAGGGCCTATCTATTTACGTTTATGTTGAGTCATCATCTCCTTATTAAAAAGCACTGGTTGGAGAGAACCGTTGTCATTTGTATGCATTACTATTAGTTTACATTGAGTATGACTGTGACTGGATCTCTTTTACCATGAATTAGAATTTCCAGTCAGTCCTTGATCTTCAGAGGTGCTCTGCATTTATGTTTTGCGGTCTCAGAAAGGGCTAGCGAGATACCATCTTGTTATATCATATTATGATTGTTTTGAGAAAGTGCTGTCATCCGAGATTTATTATTATTGCTCGCTAGTTGATTATGCCATTGATATGAGTAAACATGAGACCTAAGTATTATTGTGAATATGGTTAGTTCATAATCTTTGCTGAAAACTTGAATGCTGGCTTTACATATTTACAACAACAAGAGCAAACAGATTTTGTAGAAGTTTTTCTTTATAACTTTCAGTTTGTCAACTGAATTGCTTGAGGACAAGCAAAGGTTTAAGCTTGGGGGAGTTGATACGTCTCCATCGTATCTACTTTTCCAAACACTGTTGCCCTTGTTTTGGACTCTAACTTGCATGATTTGAATGGAACTAACCCGGACTGACGCTGTTTTCAGCAGAATTTCCATGGTGTTATTTTTGTGCAGAAATAAAAGTTCTCGGAATGACCTGAAAATCAACGGAGAATATTTTCGGAATATATAAAAAATACTGGCGAAAGAATCAAGGCCAGGGGCCCACACCCTGTCTAGGAGGGTGGGGGCGCGCCTACCCCCCTGGGCGTGCCCCCTGCCTCATGGGTCCCCTGGTGCTCCACCGACCTCAACTCCAACTCTATATATTCACGTTCGGGGAGAAAAAAATCAGAGAGAAGGATTCATCGTGTTTTACGATACGGAGCTGCCGCCAAGCCCTAATCTTTCTCGGGAGGGCTGATCTGGAGCCTGTTTGGGGCTCCGGAGAGGGGAATTCATCGCCATCGTCATCATCAACCTTCCTCCATCACCAATTTCATGATTCTCACCGTCGTGCGTGAGTAATTCCATTGTAGGCTTGCTGGACGGTGATGGTTGGATGAGATTTATCATGTAATGGAGTTAGTTTGTTAGGGTTTGATCCCTAGTATCCATTATGTTCTGAGATTGCTGTTGCTATGACTTTGCTATGCTTAATGCTTGTCACTAGGGCCCGAGTGCCATGATTTCAAATCTGAACCTATTATGTTTTCATGAATATATTTGAGTTCTTGATCCTATCTTGCAAGTCTATAGTCACCTATTATGTGTTATGATCTGTTAACCCCGAAGTGACAATAATCGGGATACTTACCGGTGATGACCGTAGTTTGAGGAGTTCATGTATTCACTAAGTGCTAATGCTTTGTTCCGGTACTCTATTAAAAGGAGGCCTTAATATCCCTTAGTTTCCAATAGGACCCCGCTGCCACGGGAGGGTAGGATAAAATATGTCATGCAAGCTCTTTTCCATAAGCACGTATGACTATATTCGGGATACATGCCTACATTACATTGATGAACTGGAGCTAGTTCTGTGTCACCCTATGTTATAACCATTGCATGAGGAATCGCATCCGACATAATTATCCATCACTGATCCAATGCCTATGAGCTTTTCACATATTGATCTTTGCTTAGTTACTTTTCCGTTGCCACTGTTATAATCACTACAAAACTGCTACTGTTACTTTTGCCACCATTACCGTTACTTCCATATTAATTTGCTACTAAATACTTTGCTGCAGATATTAAGTCCTTCAGGTGCGGTTCAATTGACAACTCAACTGTTAATACTTGAGAATATTCTCTAGCTCCCCTTGTGTTGAATCAATAAATTTGGATTGAATACTCTACCCTCGAAAACTATTGCAATCCCCTATACTTGTGGGTTATCATGCACCACTTTATAATGTGATCTATTCTAGCATTTGCATGAACATGATAATAGGAAACCTACACGTGCGCTTTTCGGGAATGAGCCTGTCCAAGGACAAAAACTATGCATGTGGTCTATATTTTTGTTGGCCGAAAAAATTATTAAGTCATTAATTAATAATTAACGGACGCCTTAATTACTTAGCTATTTATGATTCTTTTGTATAGTGGGGCTATTATTGACTTGAATGTGGGGTTTGGGCCAAAGGCCTACTATTATACTTGGTCTTACTCGCACGACCGACCTGACAGGCTCTACCCTAGCCACCGCTGTATCATATGGTTTCGCACTATTCCAGATCATAGAGCCGCCACGCAATTCTTCTCCATCCCTCCTTCCGGCATGCACCGCGAGAAGGGATAGCAGTCCTCCGTACCCCGCCTTTCGTGATCTTGTACGGGAGAGGGGCGATCAGGTTTTTGGGGAGCACACTCCTGCGACGGCTGCCAACGACGACTTCCTTAACGACAGCCCTCTTCCCCGACCTCGCTAACCTCTTCACCAACGACATGAGGGACAACATCAACCACAGCGGTTCTTCTCCCATTGTACAGTATGTGAGTCTGTCATCCTGGTTTAGTCCGCATCATTACTTTGATCTTTGCAATTGTCATCATGATCTATTTACTATTGATTCGGATTAAATCTCATAGTAAATTGCTCATATATTCAACAATCCAATCCAAAAACCCAATTATAGGCAATTTACTCCGAGTGGTTTTGCTGCACTTTTGAAGCCGCCTACCTTTAAGGGGGTGCAATATACAAGGTGGCGCACAAGAGCAGTATATTGGTTTCAGATCATGTACTGCTATGACGCCACTAAGGGTAAACCTGAGGGCGATCTTAATCCTACACAGCAGAAAGCTTTTGAGAACATGGATACCCAGACTTGCCTTCCTGCGACCCATGACGTGGCTCCATTAGCGGCCTTGTATGGCCCAGTTTCAGCAGCAACGAATCAAGACCCTCGCGAGGGGCCAAGCCTCGTGAGGCGGACAACGCTAAGACCTCCCTCGGGGCAGCCTCACTAGGTTGGCTCCCGAGGAGCTGAGATATCAAGGCAAGGTGCACCTCGCGAGGTTCACATGACATGAGCCATGACGACCAAGGCCAGGCGGGCGCCAGCGGGCGCAGCATACCAGTTTCCCCTTTGGTGCCAAGGGGGCAAGTGTAGGCGCAGAGTCCCGAGGAATCATGCAAAGGTTTCCATATTGGCGCAACAAGACCAAGACCACCAGGACGACAGGACGGAGGTCATCGCGGAGCCCACGATAACATCACCACCAGAGCCTTTGTAGGCGAAGACTACTTTTGTCAGGATAACTTGTACTAGTTGTCTCCCTTCGAATTGGGCCATTGTGGGATCCCTTCCTGCCAACAATTGGGAAGAGGACCAAGGCCACTATATATGGTACCCAGCCACCACTTTAGAACGGACGGATCATTCAGATCATCATTTCATACACCAGCTCATCGAGCTCAAGAACACCTCACCCCCTGAGGCTGTTCCAACACTTTACTAGTTCATCCTCAGCCCCTCAAGGCAATCCACCACAAAGCTGGAGTAGGGTATTACACCGCAAGGTGGCCCAAACCAGGATAAACTGTTGTGTCTCTTGTCCCTTGGGTTCGTCGAGCTAGGCTATGGAATCGTTGGGCCGGCAGGTTGTGGAAAAGGAGTTCTTCATACGCACCCAGTGTTCGAACCTCTCAAGGGTCCGCGGAGCCCTAAATCCGACAAAAGCCGCACTATTGAGTGTTCTTGATGATTCCATTATGGATTCATATATGTCATTTGACAGTGGCAAAGACATGTGGGTTGCGCTTGAGGCCATGTTTGGGGCCTCGGGCGCTGGCAACGAGTTGTACGTCATGGAGCAATTTTGTGACTACAAGATGACTGATGAGCACTCTGTTGTTCAGTAGACTCATGAGATACAGTCACTCACTAAGGAACTTGAGTACTTTAAGTGTGTGTTGCCAGACAAATTTGTTGATGGGACTGTCGTGGTGTTGTCACAGCTCATGTCCTAGAGAAAGGACTTAATCGTAGAGCCATCGCGACGGGTTAGCTTAAAGGGGTTAAAGCGGAAAAGGGACGGAAGGAATTATACTGGTTTGGCCCCTTACGATGAAGGTAAAAGCCTACTCCAGTTGTGATGGAATTGCTAGGGTTTCGATGACCAGGGAGTGAATCCGCTTTGCCTGGCTCTCGAGTTATTGTTTGTTGTCCCTAAACCACCGCCGGGTCGTCCCTTTATATACACAGGTTGACGCCCAGCGGTTTACAGAATCCCGAGGCCGGCTCATAAACGTGCCCGGCTGGGTTTCTACCTTTCCTTGCCTTACAACATAAGTTACATATAATATGGCGGTTTATGTCTATGGGCCCTAATCCGCCTTTGGGCCCTGGGCCTTCATGTTAGGTCTCCTCTATAAAGCGCCATACTTCTTGTCTTCATGGGCTTCAAACATGACTAACTCATTGTGGGCATAACCTGGCCCCTCATGGCCGGTTTATACTTAGTAGTAATATCCCCAATATTAGGCCCCAAATTGATTTGAACTTGTTCATGTCAATCTTCAACACTTAGAAAAATTCCTCCTTGAGCACCTTCGCATAAATCTTGTAAACCGCCATGACGTCATCTTCGAGGTTCGTAATAAACCACCATGATGTCACCTGTTATTAAAAATTGGATATATCTCACCTTCATTAATGAGCCTCCGACAATCGAGGCGACAGCTCTGTCACATATCCAACTTTTGGGCTCCTCGATTTTCGCGTCTGTCACTTATCCCTTCATCTTATAAATAAGACCGGGGGGTCCTTTTCATTTTCCCCCCTCTTGCATCCTCGCTTCTTCTTCCTTGCGCCGACCTGACCCTCACGCGTAGCCGTCGTCGTCAAGCTCCGCCCTCGTCTTCATCTCCGGCCGCTGCATCAACCTGAAAGTTCCAGAGAAACACGGCGCGCCTCTGCTATTTCAACAGCTTCGGTAAGTTCCTCTTCTTTTCCTCTCTAGATCCGCTAGGATTCACGCGAGTTCATAAAAGCTTCATGGTTTTCTACCCTTGTTCTTCATTAGATCATATATGATGGACTTCAAACTTGATGTACTTCCGTGCGGTAGCAATGACAGTCCTTATTTTGCCTATCAAACCATGCCTTTTGTGTATA
This sequence comes from Triticum aestivum, assembly GCF_018294505.1. Lineage (NCBI taxonomy): Eukaryota > Viridiplantae > Streptophyta > Magnoliopsida > Poales > Poaceae > Triticum > Triticum aestivum. The sequence continues at coordinate 406,300,233 of NC_057809.1, read as the reverse complement.
AAAACCGATCTAGAACTTCGCGAACTGCTCAAGCACCATCTTTTAGGTCTAAATCTTTTCCTTTTCCTGACATGTGGTAGATCAAAAATTCCAATGTGAAACTTGTTTTTCCTCACTTAGTCATCTTTTTTTGCTTCAGATCTGTACTTTCATTGTCTGCGTAGGCGGTTTATCCTTTAGAAAATAATCTGCAATATACCATTAGTCCCCTTGTAAACCACCAATCGCTTTACGATTTATAATAGCATAAACCTCCGGTTTAACAATCTTGCATGCTTAAATACCTTTTCCTTAACCTGCTACGCTTTATGCTTGCCAACCATGAGTCTTAAACCGGCATTAATCTTTTTCCAGCTCTTCGTTCGAAATGGCCAAACAATTTTATGCTTGTAACTGGGCCTCTTCCCGGGTTATTGAAGAGCAACTAGATGGATGCGTCAGAACTGGCGCTTTACCAAAATGAAGCAAAATCCACTGGCGAGTTCCCGGTCCAGAAAATCCTCCTACCCCCAAGGATGGTGAGGTAGTGTTATTTGTTGATCATATGAGCTGTGGTTTTAAACCGCCCGGATCCAAGTTTTTTCGTGATGTGCTTGCCAGCTTCCAGATCCACCCTCAAGATATTGGACCTAACTCTGTGTCCAATATTTGCAACTTTCAAGTTTTTTGTGAGGCCTATCTGCAAGAAGAGTCGACCGTTGAATTGTTCAGGGATTTTTTCTACTTGAACCGTCGTACTGAATTTGTAGACGGGCCCAACACTGAACTTGGTGGTGTTTCCATTCAGAAAAGGAAGGACGTCAGCTTCCCTCACGCCAAACTTCATAGTCATCCTAAGGATTGGAACCAGACTTGGTTCTACTGTAAGGATACTTCCCCTGATGATGAGAACCCTGTGTCGGGTTCTCGTGCTCATTGGCTTACCAACACACATCCATTTCCGCAGTGGCTGACTGCCAAGGAACGGGCCACATATGCACCACAACTCGCCAAGCTCAGAGCTTTTATGGCTAATGGTTTGACAGGAGTTCACTTTGTTTGTTGCTAGATATCTTGGAGTATTTTACCGTTAAGCCGTCGCCCCAGTTTAATGTGTGAGTACACAGGGGACTCAAAAGATCCTCAACGACATATTGATATTCAGCTAACAGAGGCTGAAGTTACCGAGTCTGTTAAGAAAACACTGAATGAATCGGAGGCTGTCTACAGCAAGACCGGGTTAAGTACCTTCTATACTTTGAATAAACCACCAGTTGTAAGAATTGCCTCACTCCTGCTTGTACTTGATATTCTTAACTGTGTAACCCTTTTTTTATAACCTCTGTCAACCTTTTGTTTTGTCTTAATCCCTTTGAATATTCTCTCAAAATTTTGTCCCTCTTTGAAAGGGTGATGATCCCTTCTGGAAGAGGAAACCACAGGACAAACCGGCCAAGACACCTTACCCCAAGACCAAGGTTACTAAAAGAATTGCCAAGAAGAAAACTGCTGAACCCTCTGAACCGAATGGTGATGATGACCCGGATAACCCGGATTCAGAGGTAGAACTTGACTCTCTTGGTTTGTTTTTCATACACCTCATTGACAACGATTATTATCAGGATGACGCTAAAGGCAGCCAAGATGATGACGCATAGGTAATTATCCTTTACTCCAATTCTGACCCTCTTCCAACACGAAAAATCCGCCAACCAATCTGGAAAGTAAGATTTTCTCACCCCCTAGCTCACTTGGACCCACAATTTCTTTTGAATAAGTAGCAACACGAAGCTCGCCGCACAACCCAGCACAGCGGCCAAGTAGTCACTTCAGCCGGTTTACTGAACACTCCAGTTCGGAAACGTCAATCTGAGGTCTCACACACTTCCGATACTTCTTACCCCAAGGCAGGTTATTTCCAACAACCTCTTAATCCGTCTGATTCAAATTATCAGGGAACGCCTCATTCATCATCTGGCGAGTCAACGGCCACACAGCTCTCTCCTCTTAAGATTCTTCCTAGGTAAACACTTTAAACTTAATCTTTTGACGCTTTATACTTGCGTGTTATACCGACCTTTATATCTTTTCCTTTCAGAGCCAAGGCCAGACCTAGCAAAAAAGCTCGGGTAAATAAACCGTCTGATGACCATGTGGTTATTGAACCGGAGAGAACTCCAGAACCGGAAGGAACAAATGCTGACGCCGCGCTTGATGATCCGCCACCTCAAGATCATGACTTTTTTTGAACAAGTAGACATTAACACAACAGGCCATGCTGATAAATCATCCGGCCTAGTCCGAACTGATAAACCGTCCGGTCTGGCTAAAGCTACTGATAAATCGTCAACTCCAGTAAAAGCTGCTGCTGACAAGGAAGATGACATTATGATTACTGGCATTTGCCACACCACCCCTGGCAATCCCGTTGTGTTATCAAAGCATAGTGCCAAGGAAGAACTTTCTGCTATGGGCAAAGGCAAGTGGAACACAGACTTGTCAAGCTACGCCCACCTCAACGCCCAAGAACTTCATTCTGGATTTTTAAACCGTATGTACACAAACCGCGACTACGAAGCCGGTTTAGTGAATCTGATGAAGGAGCGATATGAGGTAACTACATAACTGTTTCTCTCTTATGTCCAATTTCAAATACCAACTCCAGTAGCCCCCAAGGACCGATTTATGATGCCAATCTAAACCGGGACTTTGCAATATCTCAACTTTGCATGCTTAGCCTCCAAGGGCCGGTTGAGCATTTTAAGATGAACAGGTACTTTAGAATTGTAATCTTTGAACTTTCACCTATGTAGTCCCCAAGGGCTGGTTTATCTTTCCAAGCTGAACCGGGACTTTGACCAATGTTACTTTGAGCAAATGTACATTAGCCCCCAAGTGCCAATAATAATACTTGTTTTGCGCTTGGGACTTGTAAAAAAATTCTGATAATCAAGCAAATAGGCATTAGCCCCCAAGTGCCAAGTATATAACTTGTTATGTGCTTGGTACTTTAAATATGTACTGCCAACTCATGATATGTTTGTCTCGTATAGGCTGAGATGAGCAAAAAGGAGGCCCAAACCGCTGACCTTCAAGAAAATATCATATCCCAGCAAGCAGAAACCTCCAAAGCCAAAGAGGAACTGACCAGTGCCTTAGCAGCCATGGAGAAGTTGAAGGAAACTTTTAAGAAGGAACGGGCAGATTGGGGCATAGAGAAAACCGCATTGCAAAAGAGAGCTGAAGACACAGAAGCAGCCTTTAAACCGGTGGCCGAAGAGCTGACCGGTTTAAAGCAGCAGATAAATGCTATGACCGCTGCTGTGTTTGGTAAGTATCCTCACCTGAAGTTTTTCAACATACATTATCTCATCAGTTACTGGTTTACTGATGCTCGCAATGACACAGGAACTCGCATTACCCATCTGGGCTCTGACATGCGGATGAAGCTAAAGGCCGCCTATACTCTTATAGAGAAGTTATATTCCGAAGCCCAATGGGCCATTTGCACTGCTGCTCATAAGAAACCGCCTCCGACTTTGATAAAGGAAACCCTTGAGAAGCTGTCAATGCTGCATGCCCGGTTGGACGAGTTAAAAAGATCAGCTGCAAGGTCAAGTGCGCTGACTGCGCTCATCCGGGCTAAGGCATGGATACCAGATCTTGACTCGTCGGACATAGGCAGCGGCTATCCTGGCATAAAGGAGGACAGTTCATAGTTTAACAATGATGATCTTCGAAGGTTGACAAAGGAAATGCGCCCCTTAGCGAGCAAACTGGCTGAAGAAACAAATCTCTCTCACTATCAGCCAGTTTATGATTATGGTCATAAAAGACTTCATGCGCCAACACATGATGTAGAAGATCTTATTCCACCAATCCGTAAGCACCCTATGCCCCTGATGTTGACCTCACGGTGGGCGCCAACTATCGTGGTTTTGTCACGGAAGATGTCCTAGTGAAAGGACTTAGCCGTGGAGCCATCACGGCGGGTTATCTTAAAGGGGTTAAAGCGGACAAGGGACACAAGGAATTATACTAGTTCGGCCCCTTATGATGAAGGTAAAAGCCTACTCCAGTTGTGATGGAATTGCTAGGGTTTCAATGACCAGGGAGCGAATCCGCGTTGCGTGGCTCTCGAGTTATTGTTGTCCCTAAACCGCCGTCGGGTCGTCTCTTTAGATACACAGGTTGACGCCCGGCAATTTACAGAATCCCGAGGCCGGCTCATAAACGTGCCCGGCTTGGTTTCTACCTTTCCTTGCCTTACAACATAAGTTACATATCATATGGTGGTTTATGTCTATGGGACCTAATCCGCCTTTGGGCCCTGGGCCTTCATGTTATATCTCCTTTGTAAAGCGCCATACTTCTTGTCTTCATGGGCTTCAAACATGACTAACTCATTGTGGGCATAACCCGGCCCCTCATGGCCGGTTTATACTTAGTAGTAATATCCCCAATAGGGACCATCATTGCCAAGCTTCCACCTTCGTGGAACAATTTTGATACTTCTCTGAAAAACAAGAGACATGAGTTTTCCGTTTCAGATCTCATTAGCACTCTTGATTTTGAAGAGAAGGCGAGAGCAAAAGACACACGTGCTCGAGTCGCTGAGGGAGCTTCTAGTGCCCACATGGTACATGAGAAGAACTTCTGGCCCAACAAGCCCCACAACAACAAGAACAAATCTCAGGGGAAAGGCAAGTTTGATGCAAAGAACAAGCCATCACATTCTACCAACTTCAAGAAGAATTCTCATAACAGGAAGGGACACAAACCTCAATTTTGGTAGCACCGCACAAAATTATATGGATGCATCTACCTGCTGTCAGCTAACCTCATGGTGCTCCAGGTATTCCTACATTTGTAACTAGGTACAATGACCACCGCAAGATGAGACAAGCTTATTCGTAAGTTGACTTGCTGATTGCAGTGCGGAATGATCTTGTCATGTGTAGAGGAGCAAACAAGCAGTGCAGCTGAAGGTGGAAATCAACTAAGGACTTATGAAATTATATATAATCTTCCTCAGGAAGGTCAGTATCCCCTTCGTCCAGATGATCGTGTTTTGTCATGCCGAGCTATTGATATGTGCTACTATTTTGCAACACCATTTAAGTATAGCTATTGCTTTCCTATCTTTTTAGATTCAGGACAATGAAGATGATTTCAGGGGACTGCACAATATGGACTGATGTTGAGTCATCTCTATTGCCTCATGTGTTTGCTGCAAATGTGTCAGCATCAATTGCAAGATGAGGCAGCCAGCTAATTGTGGAGTTGCCAACATGCTCGAAGTGCTCGCAACATTGAGAAGAAACAAGCATGCCCAGGAAATTAATGTGTGCGCAGGGAGGCCCTTTGCTCAGAGAAGCATCAACTGATTTTCTTTATTTCCACTCCTTCTCATAGCTTTGTATTGGTTATAGTATGGTGAATCATTGAGATGCATAAACATGCCGAACTTCTGTTCTTCTGAATGTTAGTACGCATACCGTATCTTCTGAAGCTTAGTTTCATGTGAATGTTGACTAGCCTATGAACCTTCACAATCTAGTAAGTATATTGTAGGTCTGTTATTTGACACCTCACTTTGCTGCGCCACGCGACTAGTGTGAGTGTCTATATCCAGTACCGCATCCTCTAATTTGGTGGATGCCAAGTTGAAAAAGGTTACCGATGAGTAGCCATAAGCTAGAGGCGTCTCCTTTTTTTCTTTCGAATGGGCAATAAGTTGGAGAGTGTCTCAGGCTACCTCTAGCACAAGGCCCTCCAGTACGAAACACGGGCAGCCGACTGGGCCGATGCAAAAGCCTATCCATCTTAAAGCCCATTTGTTTTTTGCGAGGAGAAGCCCAAATTTCTTGAAGAGGGGGCGATCCCAGAAAAACCCTTCTTCCTCCTTGCTTCCACTTATACTGCAGCTTGATGGACTCTCCCGCTTCCATCTCCCCCCAAATCCCCCCGCTCCCCATCTTCCTCACTTCTCCAGAAAACCCCCGCTCACCTTCTTCCTCACTCGTACAGAAAACGCATGCTCCACTTCTTTCACTCATACAGAAAACCCCATCCCTCCTTCTTCCCCACTCGCACTGCCACTAGGCTCGTCTCTGGCTACTCTTCTCAAACCCGTGAGCTCGGCACGAAGCTCGCAAGGAAAATGGAGTCGGCTGGCCCCAACACCAAGAAGATGAGGCTCCCGCCAGCTGTGACATGATGTATACTACACAACCTTCTTCTTGTAGACGTTGTTGGGCCTCCGAGTGCAGAGGTTTGTAAGACAGTAGCAAATTTCCCTCAAGTGGATGACCTAAGGTTTATAAATCCGTAGGAGGCATAGGATGAAGATGGTCTCTCTCAAGCAACCCTACAACCAAATAACAAAGAGTCTCTTATGTCCCCAACACACCCAATACAATGGTAAATTGTATAAGTGCACTAGTTCAGCGAAGAGATGGTGATACAAGTGGTATATGGATGGTAGATAATGGTTTTTGTAATCTGAAAATATAAAAACAGCAAGGGAACTAATGATAAAAGTGAGCACAAACGGTATTGCAATGCATTGAAACAAGGCCTAGGGTTCATACTTTCACTAGTGCAAGTTCCCTCAACAATAATAACAGAATTGGATCATACAACTTTCCCTCAACATGAAACAAAGAGTCACTCCAAAGTCACTAATAGCGGAGAACAAACGACGAGATTATGGTAGGGTACGAAACCACCTCAAAGTTATCCTTTCTGATCGATCTATCCAAGAGTCCGTAGTAAAATAACACGAAGCTATTCTTGCTGTTCAATCTATCCTAGAGTTCATACTAGAATAACACCTTAAGACACAAATCAACCAAAACCCTAATGTCACCTAGATACTCCAATGTCACCTCAAGTATCCGTGGGTATGATTATACAATACGCATCACACAATCTCAGATTCATCTATTCAAACCACCACAAAGTACTTCAAAGAGTGCCCCAAAGTTTCTACCGGAGAGTCAAGACGAAAACGTGTGTCAACCCCTATGCATAGGTTCATGGGCGGAACTCGCAAGTTGATCACCAAAATATACATCAAGTGGATCAATAGAATACCCCATTGTCACCACGGGTATCCCATGCAAGACATACATCAAGTGTTCTCAAATCCTTAAAGACTCAATCCGATAAGATAACTTCAAAGGGAAAACTCAATCCATTACAAGAGAGTAGAGGGGGAGAAACATCATATGATCGAACTATAATAGCAAAGCTCACGATACATCAAGATCGTGCCACCTCAAGAACACGAGAGAGAGAGAGAGAGAGAGAGAGACAGAGATCAAACACATAGCTACTGGTACATACCCTCAGCCTCGAGGGAGAACTACTCCCTCCTCGTCATGGAGAGCACCGGGATGATGAAGATGGCCACCGGAGAGGGATTGCCCCCTCCGGTAGGGTGCCAGAACGGGTCTAGATTGGTTTTCGGTGGCTACGGAGGCTTCTGGCGGCGGAACTCCCGATCTATTGTGCTCCCTGAAGTTTTTAGGGTATATGGATATATATAGGAGGAAGAAGTATGTCAGTGGACCTCCGGGCTGTCCACAAGACAGGGGCGTGGGTGCGCCCCCACCCTCGTGAGTAGCCCGGGACTCTTCTGGTCCATCTCCGATACTCCGTGGGCTTCTTCTGGTCCAAAAATAAGTTCCATCAAGTTTCAGGTCAACTGGATTCCGTTTGATTTTCCTTTTCTACGATACTCTAAAACAAGGAAAAAACAGAAACTGGCACTGGGCTCTAGGTTAATATGTTAGTCCCAAAAATCATATAAAATAGCATATAAAACATCCAAGGTTGATAATATAATAGCATGGAACAATCAAAAATTATAGATATGTTGGAGACGTATCAGCATCCCCAAGCTTAATTCCTGCTCGTCCTCGAGTAGGTAAATGATAAAAACAGAATTTTTGATGCTGAATGCTACCTAACATATTTATCCATGTAATTCTCTTTATTGTGGTGAGAATATTCAGATCCATAAGATTCAAGACAAAAGTTTAATATTGACATAAAAATAATAATACTTCGACCATACTAGCGAAGCAATTATGTCTTCTCAAAATAACATGGCAAAAGAAAGCTATCCCTACAAAATCATATAGTCTGGCTATGCTCCATCTACACCACACAAAGTATTTAAGTCATGCACAACCCCGATGACAAGCCAAGCAATTGTTTCATACTTTTGGTGTTCTCAAACTTTTTCAATCTTCGCGCAATACATGAGCGTGAGCCATGGACATAGCACTATAGGTGGAATAGAATGGTGGATGTGGAGAATACAAAAAGGAGAAGATAGCCTCACATCAACGAGGCATATCAATGGGCTATGGAGATGCCCATCAATAGATATCAATGTGAGTGAGTAGGGATTGCCATGCAACGGATGCACTAGAGCTACAAGTGTATGAAAGCTCAAAAAGAAACTAAGTGGGTGTGCATCCAACTTGCTTGCTCACGAAGACCTAGGGCATTTTGAGGAAGCCCATCATTGGAATATACAAGCCAAGTTCTATAATGAAAGATTCCCACTAGTATATGAAAGTGTCAACATAGGAGACTCTCTATCATGAAGATCATGGTGCTACTTTCAAGCACAAGTGTGGTAAAAGGATAGTAGCATTGCCCCTTCTCTCTTTTTCTCTCATTTTTTATTTTTTTATTTGGGTCTTTTCTCCTTTTTTATGGACTCTTTTTTTATCCCCCTTCTTTTATTTTTCGTCCGGATTCTCATCCCGACTTATGGGGGAATCATAGTCTCAATCATCCGGACAATGCTCTAATAATGATGATCATCACACTTTTATTTTCTTACAACTCAAGAATTACAACTCGATACTTAGAACAAAATATGACTCTATATGAATGCCTCCGGCGGTGTACCGGGATGTGCAATGACTCATGAGTGACGTGTATGAAAGAATTATGAATGGTGGCTTTGCCACAAATACAATGTCAACTACATGATCATGCAAAGCAATATGACAATGATGGAGCGTGTCATAATAACGGAACGGTGGAAAGTTGCATGGCATTATATCTCGGGATGGCTATGGAAATGCCATAATAGGTAGGTATGGTGGCTTTTTTGAGGAAGATATATGGTGGGTTAGCAATGGTGGCAGGGTGCAAGTGTGCATAATCCATGGACTCAACATTAGTCATTAAGAACTCACATACTTATTGCAAAAATCTATTAGTTATCAAAACAAAGTACTACGTGCATGCTCCTAGGGGGGTAGATTGGTAGGAAAAGACCATCGCTCGTCCCCGACCGCCACTCATAAGGAAGACAATAAATAAATAAATCATGCTCCGACTTCATCACATAATGGTTCACCATACGTGCATGCTACGGGAATCACAAACTTTAACACAAGTATTTCTCAAATTCACAACTACTAAACTAGCATGACTCTAATACTACCATCCTCATATCTCAAAACAATCATCAAGTATCAAACTTCTCATAGTATTCAATGCACTTTATATGAAAGTTTTTATTATATCCCTCTTGGATGCCCATCATAATAGGACTAAATTCATAACCAAAGCAAATTATGATGCTGTTTAGGACTCTCAAAATAATATAAGTGAAGCATGAGAGATCAATTATTTCTATAGAATAAACCCACCACCGTGCTCTAAAAGATATAAGTGAAGCACTAGAGCAAATGACAAACTACTCCAAAAGATATAAGTGAAGATCAATGAGTAGTTGAATAATTATACAACTATGTGAAGACTCTCCCATTTAATAATTTCAGATCTTGATATTTTATTCAAACAGCAAGAAAAACAAAGTAAAATTACATTCTAATAATGGCAAACGTCATGTGAAGAAGCAAAAACTTAGGATCAACCGAAACTAACCGATAGTTGTTGAAGAAGAAAGGTGGGATGCCAACCGGGGCATCCCCAAGCTTAGACTCTTGAGACTTCTTGAAATATTATCTTGGGATGCCTTGGGCATCCCCAAGCTTGAGATTTTGTGTCTCCTTAATTTCTCTCATATCACGGTCTCCCTAAATCTCAAAAGCTTCATCCACACAAAACTCAACAAGGACTCGTGAGATAAGTTAGTATAAACCAATGCAAAAACCTTATCATACTCTACTGTAGCAAATCACTAAAATTATTATTCAACATTTCATACTAAATTCCTCTGCATATTTAATAGTCCTATCCTCAAATACAATCATTAAAGAAGCAAACATATGCAAACATAACAGCAATCTGCCTGAACAGGACAGTTTGTAAAGAGTGCAGCAAGATCTATACTTCCCTACCTCCAAAAATTATAAAAGAAAATTCCCACTGTAGTAAATTTATCAGTTCTTATTATGCAAAAGGTTTCAACATCTTATCCCATTATGACTTTTCTAGGGAATTTTTGCAACAGCAGTAAACTTTCTGTTTTCAAACAGCAACATGTGGACTAGTAAAATAGGCATAGTAAAGGCTATCAATGCCACTTTATTGAAATAAAAGATGCCAAACATTGTTCTAAATAACAGAAAGCAAATCCTAAGAAAATAAATTGATACTCCAAGCAAAACACATATCATCTGGTGAATAAAAATATAGCTCCAAGTAAAGTTACCGATGAACGAAGACGAAAGAGGGGATGTCTTCCGGGGCATCCCCAAGCTTAGGCTTTTGGTTGTCCTTGAATATTACCTTGGGTTTCCTTGGGAATCCCCAATCTTAGTCTCTTTCCATTTCTTGTTCCATAATCCATCAAATCTTTACCCAAAACTTGAAAACTTCACAACACAAAACTTAACAGAAAACTCGTAAGCTCCGTTAGCGAAAGAAAACAAAAAACCACTTCAATGTACTGTAATGAACTCATTATTTATTTATATTGGTGTTAAACCTACTGTATTCCAACTTCTCTATGGTTTATAAACTATTTTACTAGCCATAGATTCATCAAAATAAACAAACAACACACGAAAAACAGAATCTGTCAAAAACAGAACAGTCTGTAGTAATCTATAGCTAACGCAAGATCTGGAACCACAAAAATTCTAAAATAAATTTCTGGACGTGAGGAATTTATCTATTAATCATATGCAAAAAGAACTAACTAAATATCACTTTGTAAATAAAAATGGCAGCAATTATCGTGAGCGCTAAAGTTTCTGTTTTTTACAGCAAGATCAAAAAGACTTTCTGCAAGTCTTCCCAACGTTTCTACTGGACACAAACACTAATTAAACATTAACAACACATATAAACAGTGTCTAGATGAATTATTTATTACTAAACAGGATCAAAAAGCAAGGAACAAAAATAAAATGGGGTTGCCTCCCAACAAGCGCTATTGTTTAACGCACCTAGCTAGGCATGATGATTTCAATGATGCTCACATAAAAGATAAGAATTGTAACATAAAGAGAGCATCATGAAGAATATGACTAGCACATTTAAGTCTAACCCACTTCCTATGCATAGGGATTTTGTGATAAAACAATTTATGGGAACAAGAATCAACTTGCATAGGAAGGTAAAACAAGCATAACTTCAAAATTTTAAGCACATAGAGGGGAAACTTGATATTATAGCAATTCCTACAAGCATATATTCCTCCCTCATAATAATTTTCAGTAGCATCATGAATGAATTCAACAATATAACCATCACATAAAGCATTCTTTCCATGATCTACAAGCATAGAAATTTTATTACTCTCCACATAAGCAAGATTCTTCTCATGAATAATAGTGGGAGCAAAATCAACAAAATAATTATCAAATGAGGCATAATCCAATTGAAAACTAAAATCATGATGACAAGTTTCATGGATATCATTATTCTTTACAGCATACAAGTCATCACAATAATCATCATAGGTAGCAACTTTGTTCTCATAATCAATTGGAATCTCTTCTGAAATAGTGGATTCATCACAAAATAAAGTCATGACCTCTCCAAATTCACTTTCATCTATATAATCATCATAAATAGGAGGCATGCTTTCATCATAATAAATTTGCTCATTGAAACTTGGGGGACAAAAAAATATCATCTTCATCAAACATAGTTCCCCAAGCTTGTGGCTTTGAATATCATTAGCATCATGGATATTCAAGGAATTCATACTAACAACATTGCAATCATGCTCATCATTCAAATATTTAGTGCCAAACATTCTAATGCATTCTTCTTCTAGCACTTGAGCACAATTATCGGAATCCTTATTTTCACGATAGATATTAAAAAGATGAAGCATACAAGGTACCTTTAATTCCATATATATTTTTGTAATTTTATTTTATAATCTAAACTAGTGATAAAACAAGAAACTAAAAGATTCGATTGCAAGATCTAAAGATATACCTTCAAGCGCTAACCTCCCCGGCAATGGCGCCAGAAAAGAGCTTGATGTCTACAACACAACCTTCTTCTTGTAGACGTTGTTGGGCCTCCAAGTGCAGAGGTTTGTAGGACAGTAGAAAATTTCCCTCAAGTGGATGACCTAAGGTTTATCAATCCGTAGGAGACATAGGATGAAGATGGTCTCTCTCAAGCAACCCTGCAACCAAATAACAAAGATTCTCTTGTGTCCCCAACACACCCAATACAATGGTAAATTGTATAGGTGCACTAGTTCGGCGAAGAGATGGTGATACAAGTGGTATATGGATGGTAGATAAAGGTCTTTGTAATCTGAAAATATAAAAACAGCAAGGTAACTAATGATAAAAGTGAGCACAAACGGTATTGCAATGCGTTGAAATAAGGCCTAGGGTTCATACTTTCACTAGTGCAAATTCCCTCAATAATAATAACATAATTGGATCATATAACTTTCCCTCAACATGCAACAAAGAGTCACTCCAAAGTCACTAATAGCAGAGAACAAACGAAGAGATTATGGTAGGGTACGAAACCACCTCAAAGTTATCCTTTCTGATCGATCTATTCAAGAGTCCGTAGTAAAATAAAACGAAGCTATTATTTCCGTTCAATCTATCCTAGAGTTCGTACTAGAATAACACCTTAAGACACAAATCAACCAAAACCCTAATGTCACCTAGATACTCAAATATCACCTTAACTATCCGTGGGTACGATTATACGATATGCATCACACAATCTCAGATTCATTTATTCAAACCACCACAAAGTACTTCAAATAGTGACCCAAAGTTTCTACCAGAGAGTCAAGACGAAAACGTGTGCCAGCCCCTATGCATAGGTTCATGGGCGGAACCCGCAAGTTGATCACCAAAACATACATCAAGTGGATCAATAGAATACCCCATTGTCACCACGGGTATCCCACTCAAGACATACCTCAAGTGTTCTCAAATCCTTAAAGACTCAATCTGATAAGATAACTTCAAAGGGAAAACTCAATCCATTACAAGATAGTAGAGGGGGAGAAACATCATAAAATCCAACTATAATAGGAAAGCTCGCGATACATCAAGATCGTGCCACCTCAAGAACACGAGAGAGAGAGAGAGAGAGATCAAACACATAGCTACTGGTACATACCCTCAGCCCCGAGGGAGAACTACTCCCTCCTCGTCATGGAGAGCACCGGGATGATGAAGATGACCACCGGAGAGGGATTGCCCCCTCTGGCAGGGTGTGTGATGCCCTCAATTCAATCATACACTAATCATACATGCAAATGTGTACGACCAAAATCAAGGACTCATGAGAAGATATCACAACACAACTCTAGACAAAAATTAGAATAATACAAGATTTATATTACAAGCCAAGGGCCTCGAGGGCTCGAATACATAAGCTCGAATACACAAGAGTCAGCGGAAGCAACAATATCTGACTACAGACATAAGTTAGACAAGTCTGCCTTAAGAAGGCTAGCACAAAAGCAACAACGATCGAAAAGGAAAGGCCTCCTGCTTGGGAGCCTCCTAACTACTCCAGGTCGTCAGCGGCCATCACGTAGTAGTAGGAACCCTCGGTGTAGTAGTAGTCATGAGTGGTGTCGTCTGGCTCCTGGGATCCGTCTTCTGATCGCAACAATCGGGTATATGGGAAAAAGAGGTAGCAAAGCAACCATGAGTACTCATCCAAAGTACTCGCAAGACTTACATCGGATCTAAACTAAGTATGCATCTGTATCAAAGGAAACGGGCTGTATCTGTGGACTAAACTGCAGAATGCCAGAAGAGAAGGGGAAAACCTAGCCTATCAAAGACTAACATCTTCAAGCATCTTCAAGCATCTTGCAGCATATAGAAGAGTACAGATCAACATAATGTAAAGTAGTAGTAGTGTTATCAACCTTGGCCAGAGATCCTTTGTCGACTCCCAGCGAGAAAGCAATCCCAGAGCCATACTATCCATTTCTCATATCCATTCATTTCTCATCACAAGTATCCAGTTCTAGTTGTATCGATCGGGATACAACTCCAAGTGTCCATTAACGTAGGACAGGCTATCGATAGATGTTTTCTTCCCTGCAGGGGTGCACCAACTTACCCACCACTCTCGATTAACTCCGGCCGGACACACTTTCCTGGGTCATGACCGGCCTCGGCCAAACAATACGCCGCAACCCGACCTAGGCTTAATAGAGAGGTCAACACGCCGTACTAAACCTATGCCCCCAGGGGTCATGGGCCATCTCCCCGGGTACTCCTGTATGTTGCGTACGCGGCCGGTGAGCAGACCTAGCTACCTCCTTCAAAAGGCAGGTGCTTACCAGTCCAACCCGGCGTGCGCCGCTCAGTCACTGACGTCTATTAAGCTTCGGCTGATGTATACGACGCAGAACGCCCATACTATGCCCACGTGATGGTTAGTGCTATCAGGCCAGAGGCTACTCGGATCAAATATCCAAATCATAGTGGATTAGGAGCACGCGGTAACGAGCAGAGACTCACGATCAATGTGACCCCGTCACCCCGTCTCGAGTACTTGCGGCAAGGGCTAAGAATGCCCGGCCACGCCTCGTAAGTATCTCACGGGTACCTTCCAGGTCAACCCGTCTCCACATCACTCGCTATTAAGCTCGTGCGGGTACCCCTTGGGGCCGACCCTTCTTTAGTAACATGATTCAGTGTAAAGTCATAGTAACCATAGTAACTGTGTGTCTAACACCAAGGGAAAACCCGAGGAATCACCCCCGGTGAATTCCACTCGATGTTATCATCAATGTGAACGTAAGAGGATCCATCCTCGAAGTTCGCACTTGAGGGGTTGCACGACAGAGCCGTAACGGAAGTGGTTAAGGAGGAAATCACCCTCGATGACCACGACCGGGTAGCTACACTACAGAGATCTCATCAGGAGTGATGTATGAGGTTCACCCTCGGCACTCGATAGTAACTCTATAGTGACGCACAACTAGCTGGGGTGATGTGCGGTGTCGGGGCCTGGACGTCGATCACGTTGATCGAGTCATCGAACATAAAGCAAGGCAAATGGGACAAGGTGGGGTCACTGATGGATCACTAACCAACCTATACTAAGCAGGTAAGGTATGAAAGCAGGTAACAACAACAGGCTATGCATTAGACTAGGATCATACAGAAAGCAGTAGTAGTTCTAATGCAAGCATGAGAGGGAAAGAAATGGGCGATATCAGAATGCTCAAGGGGGGGGGGGGGGGTTTGCTTGCCTGGTTGCTCTGGCAAGGAGGGGTCGTCGGGGATGTAGTCGTACTCAGTCGCATCAACGTCGGTCTCAGGGTCTACCGGAGAAGAAGAGGGGGGAGAAACAGTAAATACAGGGCAAACAAGCGTCACAAAAATATAACAAGGCAAAACGCGGTGCCAGGGGTGACCTAACGCAGTACTAGGCGATACTGGCCAAGGGGGAAAACATCTGGGAAAGTTTTCCTGGAGTTAGGCATTTCGGGACAGATGAAACGGAGGGAGAAAGGTTCGATGTTCCCTATTCTAGGGGCGTGTGACAGATGAACAGACAGCGTATTCCGGTTCGTCTCGTCGTTCTGAGCAACTTTCATGTATAAAACATTTTCATCCGAGCTACGGTTTATTTTATATGAATTTCTAAAGTTTTAACCAATATCCTAAAAATCCCTGAAATTTTGATAAGTCTGAGAATTCGACAGTTTTTTAAACATCACTTGGCTGTTTTCCGAAGGCTATAACTAATGTTATGTAGTTCTAATGAAGACACTACATATAAGTGTTTTACTCTACATCAACAACACTACAAGGCCAGGCCATTAGATAGTCTGAACAGCTCCTGTAACAGGTCCATTTACAGCTCTGAAGTAGTTAAGACAGTAAATCTGTTTTTCAGTTTTCTCTCTTAACAGAACATAGAATTTTGTCATTTTTATAAGAATTAATCCATGCTGTATTTGAATTTGGTCCAATGGAAAATTTGGAGGTTGTCATGTGTACTCCCAACACAAATTAATTTCAACGAAGTTAGACTTTATTTGACCATAGTTTTGTTGCCATCCAGAGAGCTAAGAAGGTAGAAATAGCAAAAGCTACCATCGCTACAGTAACATTCAGTTACTGTAGCAGCAACAGCAGAGCAGCGAAACGTAGCGGCAAGAGCGAGCGGGCATCTGCGAGCGCGGGAACGCGCGCGGACGGACAAGGGAGGCCACGGCAGTCAGGCACAGCGGCGTAGCAGGCGGGAGTAGCAGCAATAAGAAGCAGAGCAAGGCAGAAGCAGCATCGGCTCACAGGGACAAGCAGAGGCGTGGCCAGCACGGGACGGCTGTGGGCACGGACGGGCGCGGGGACGGACAAGGCCTGGGCGTGGCCTAGCGCGGCAGGGAGGCGAGGCGAGGCGCGGACACGGGGTGGCCACGACGCAGGGGTTTGAGCAGACGTGAGTTGCGTGGCTGGCCGTGACGGACGACGGCTATGGCTACGAGCGGGAGACGCACTCCGGCGATGGATCGAGACCGGGGCGAGGGGGAAACAGGGGAGGAGCTCACGACGAATCTGTAGAGGAGGGTAGCAAGCTCGGGGAAGGGTTGTAGGCAGTGGGTCGAGCGGAGAGGCAACGACATCCGCGGTGGAGAAGGTCGCTGATGGCGACGGTTCGAAGGCGTCCCGGCTTGGGGTGGTCCCCGGAACGGACGTAGCCACTCGCCGCGGACCTCCTGGACGTGCTCCCGCACGCCGGATACAACGGCGGTCGCGACGCTTCACGGCGACGTGCTTCGATGCGCCATGGCTATCTCTAATCAGAGAAGGGAGAGGGTGAGGGAGTGAAGGTGGTTCAAGCTAGGGTTTCGGGGGGGAGGAATCCTGGCATCTTATAGGGCGTCGAGGATGGCGGGATGGCCGCCACGCAGCCGAGGGCGCGGCCATGGCGTGCAGATGACTGCCACGACCGCCCCTCTGCTTCAGTAGCAAAGAGGGAGACAAGTGGGAGGGGAGTGGGTTGGGCCTCCCTGTACTTTGCATTTGGGCCCAAGCGTAGAGTGCATGTTCTATCTCTTTTCTTTTACCCTTTTATTTATTTAACACACTCGGTCTTTTATCAAAGTTAGCAACTAAATGACTTTTGGTTAAATGTGTAAATTGGCACATAAATAATAGGCAAAATAATGGAGAGGCTACAAAGTTTGAGATCAATTTGGAAAGTATACATTTTAGTTTATTTTGAAAAGACCATTTTATTTGTTATTGGAGCATTTATTAATTTCCTAAGATTGTTTGGTGAGTCAAATGATGTTAGCCACAACATGACAATGATCAGGGGGAATTATAGAATAGTTTGAACATTTTATTTTTGACATTTGAAAACCTTTAAAGTTGGACTTGATTTTAAATTTTGAATTTGAACGGAGTTTGAATCGACGCGAGTTTAACAAGGGTAATCATGGTGACGTGGCATCATTACCAGAGGGTTACTATAGCTTAATTATCCGGGCGTCACATGGTGCCGGAACGGGTCTAGATTGGTTTTCGGTGGCTACGGAGGCTTCTGGCGGCGGAACTCCCAATCTGTTATGCTCCCTGAAGTTTTTAGGGTATATGGATATATATATATATATATGAGGAAGAAGTACGTCGGTGGACCTCCGGGCTGTCCACGAGGCAGGGGGCGTGCCCCCCACCCTCGTGGGCAGACCGGGACTCTTCCGGTCCATCTCCGATACTCCGTGGGCTTCTTCTGGTCCAAAAATAAGTTCCATGAAGTTTCAGGTCAATTGGACTCTGTTTGATTTTCCTTTTCTGCGATACTCTAAAACAAGGACAAAACAAAAACTGGCACTAGGATCTAGGTTAATAGGTTAGTCCCAAAAATCATATAAAATAGCATATAAAACATCCAAGGTTGATAATATAATAGCATGGAACAATCAAAAATTATAGATACGTTGGAGACGTATCACGATGCCGGATGTAGATCCTGCACCCGGCAGCACAGGGAGAAGCAGAGAGCACCCCCCCACCCCCACCCGGATCTGAGGAACCGATAGAATCTCCGATGGACCACATTGGCGATCTCCCGGACGTCATCCTTGATGAGATCATCTCGCTTCTCCCCACCAAGGATTGCTTCCACACACAAGTCCTCTCAACTCGGTGGTGCCCTCTATGGCGCATCGCGCCCCTCAATCTCGATTGTCGTCAGATATCTGTCCTTCATGAATTTGATCTCCTCAGAGCCATCATCTCCTCTCACCAGCAGGGCCCCGTTCAACGCTTCTGCATCCCGACACCCTACCTGCTGTCCATACCCGGCACGGTGAATGCTTGGCTGACATCCCCTGAATTCGAAAAACTCCAGCAGTTTGAGTTATATGATTACGACGAATCCTAACACCAAGAATTTGTGCCCACACCACTGTTGTCCATCTCGTGCTTTTCCTCCTCTCTCCAGACCGCCACCTTCGCCAAGTGCCATCTACCAGACGACCTAGTACAAATGCTTCGACTCCCATTGCTAAAAAAACTTGTGCTTGTGTTGGTTTATCTATCGGAGGCTTCATTGCACAGCATCATCCACTCCAGTTGCCCTACCCTGGAGCGCTTGCTGATTGTTTTGGGAGTAGAAATCCCAATTAGTTGTCTCCAAATAAAGTCGCCTCACCTTAAAAGCATTGGAATTGCTTTTGAAGGACAACAGCTCATCATCGAAGATGCCCCTTCACTTCAAAGGTTGCTCCTTGATTATTGTTATAAACCTTGGAAAATAACTGTCGTCTCTGCGCCCAAACTGGAGACCTTGGGTTTAATTCATGGTTCGTTTAATGATCACAATAAGTTGGTGTTTGGCTCCTCACCTTTTCAGGTACCGTATATTATCATCTACACATTTGTAATCATAATCTGCATTTTTTCATTTGTGCACATTTTTTCATTTTTTTCATCTAATATTATGTTATATGCTCAATGAAGAGTTCATCCATGGATAGCCAATCAATGCTGCTGGATTCTGTCAAGATCTTATATATCATAATGTTTATTTATGATATGAATATAATTACAGGCTTGCTGTGATGCTTTCGGTCTCTGGAGAATTTATATATAAAGGTGATGATTTCATGCACATTGGAAGACCATATATATTGTACTAGAATTAACCATTCAGATGTTGCTCTTTCGACATATTGTTTTTTCAGACCTTAACTATTTTCAAATCTTCATGTCTAATTAGGCACTGCAACCACATGGAGAAAAACGTATAACCAATCGGTGGCATAATAAGCACCAGGATTTTCTTAGTTCTCATGACATTCGTTTGAGGACAATAATGATGGAAGGATATGCATCCAACCAGGCAAACAGAAGCTTTGTCACATTCTTCCTGTTGAATGCGAGGTTACTATTGTCCATGAGGCTTAAGTTTTACAGCAAGAGATTTCTCACGGACGGACACGTTGAACAGCAAAAAAAGAAGTTTCAGGTGGACAAATGGCTTCTAAATGTGCTCGGCTTCTATTTACAACAAATTGTAGTCATCCTAATTTTTTTTGCACAGGATGTTGATTTTATAGATCAGACTGATCCATTTGTTTGTGACTACGAAAAAGAGTGGTTGGGTTAGATGTTACTTCCATGTTCAATCTGGGTTTTGTCTAAATTTGATGAACAATTAATCCTTGGGCTTTTTGTACCGTTTGTAAGCTTGAGTTGCATGTTGTTGCCCTTGTACTCCCCTCCACATGCCACTACACTGCTGCATCTTCCACGGGTGCTGTTCATTCCCGCCTGAGGCCTCGCTGTCATTCTCTGCCTTGGTTCGCTCGCTGTGCCCGCTGCCGCCTGGCGTTGTTGTGACGCCCCAAGACCGGAGCTTCAGATGCCTTCCAGGTTTTCCGGGTTTCGTTGTGTGTTTTGTCTCGTCTGTTGCATTCATCTTTGCATCATGTGCATTGCATCATGTCATCATGCCATCATGTCATTTCTTTTCTTAACTCAACTAAATAAATTGCATGGATCTTCGGTCCATTTAAATGGAGGGAAATGCACATGGTGATTTCTCTTTAAAACATATCCAAAGTCTCCTACTATTTTTAGGGAGCTATTTTAAATATCCCATTAACTTGGAATCACCCATCACACAATTGCATTACTCTTCAACTCTTCTTGTATCCGACTTAACTTCATATATTTTTCCTTGTCATCTCTCTTAAGCCATACCCATGCATCATCCCTCCCACTTCCTTCGTTTTTCATGTCTTTGCAAGCGACCTTATTCCTCCTCCATTAATGTTCATCTTTCCCTATAAATCTTGCCTTTTTCCGACACCCTCTCTGTCAGATTTCATCCCATTCGAAGTTGTTTTGGTCAGGTTCAAAAACGATTGAAGTTTGAGAATAATTCAAACTCTAATTATTTTTCTACCTTCTAAAAATGCCAGAGCAATTTATTCAAACCCTACATAAATCCAGGGTTCTAGATATATTTTTATATATCTCATATTCCTAACCAAAAACCCCTCGATTTTCCCCTTTGTTGGTTGTTTATATTCTTATATAAACAATAGATTAAGAAAGGGAAGATTTTGGAAAGGACAGGGAGCCCAGCAGCCGCACCAGTTGGCCAAGGCCCAGCTGGCGCCCTTCCCACTGGGCTAGCTCCAAGGCCCAGCCGCCCCCACCAGTTCCATAACCCTAGCCCGATCACCTTGCTCGCTAGCCCTCTCTCTCTCTCTCGATCCCTTGCCTCTCCCTCGACTCCCTCCTACGCCGCCGCACGCATCGAGTACCAGGAGAGCGCCCGCGCCTCCCGATCCATGGCCCTCCTCCCTCTACTGCCCAGATCTTGCGCCTGGCTGATTCCCATGCCCGAGCGCCTCTCCTCTCAAGTACCTCATCCCCGGTGCCTTCCATCCATGCCGCGCCCGGTTCCCATGGCCATCTCCCTCTCGTCTCGATCGAGATCATCCTCGATCCCCTCTGCCTGCTCCGAGCTTCTCCGCCCTCGACGTCTCCTTCGCCGGATCCCCTCCTCGCGCCTCTACTCTCTCACATGTGGCTCCGCCGCCCCATCTCCTGAAGGAAATATGCCCTAGAGGCAATAATAAAGTTATTATTTATTTCCTTATAATCATGATAAAGGTTTATTATTCATGCTAGAATTGTATTAACCGGAAACATAATACATGTGTGAATACATAGACAAACAAAGTGTCAATAGTATGCCTCTACTTGACTAGCTCGTTAATCAAAGATGGTTATGTTTCCTAACCATGAACAATGAGTTGTTATTTGATTAACGGGATCACATCATTAAGAGAATGATCTGATTGACATGACCCATTCCATTAGCTTAGCACCCGATCGTTTAGTATGTTGCTATTGCTTTCTTCATGACTTATACATGTTCCTATAACTATGAGATTATGCAACTCCCGTTTACCGGAGGAACACTTTGGGTACTACCAAACGTCACAACGTAACTGGGTGATTATAAAGGAGTACTACAGGTGTCTCCAAAGGTACATGTTGGGTTGGCGTATTTCGAGATTAGGTTTTGTCACTCCGATTGTCGGAGAGGTATCTCTGGGCCCTCTCGGTAATGCACATCACATAAGCCTTGCAAGAATTGCAACTAATGAGTTAGTTGCGGGATGATGTATTACAGAACGAGTAAAGAGACTTGCCAGTAACGAGATTGAACTAGGTATTGGATACCGACGATCGAATCTCGGGCAAGTAACATACCGATGACAAAGGGAACAACGTATGTTGTTATGCGGTCTGACCGATAAAGATCTTCGTAGAATATGTAGGAGCCAATATGGGCATCCAGGTCCCGCTATTGGTTATTGACCGGAGACGTGTCTCGGTCATGTCTACATTGTTCTCGAACCCGTAGGGTCCGCACACTTAAGGTTACGATGACAGTTATATTATGAGTTTATGCATTTTGATGTACTGAAGGTTGTTCGGAGTCCCGGATGTGACCACGGACATGACGAGGAGTCTCAAAATGGTCGAGACATAAATATTGATATATTGGAAGCCAATATTTGGACATCGGAAGTGTTCCGGGTGAAATCGGGATTTTACCGGAGTACCGGGAGGTTACCGGAACCCCCCGAGAGCTATATGGGCCTTAGTGGGCTTTAGTGGAAAGGAGAAAGGGGCAGCCCAAGGTGGCTGTGCGCCTCCCCCCTTCCCCTAGTCCTATTAGGACTAGGAAAGGTGGCCGGCCCCCTCTCTCTCTTTCCCCCCTCAAGGAGTCCTATTCCAACTAGGATTGGGGGGGAATCCTACTCCCAGAGGGAGTAGGACTCTCCTGGCGCGCCACACTTGGACGGCCAGCCTCCCCCCTCTTGTCCTTTATATACGGAGGCAGGGGCACCCCAGAAACACACAAGTTGATCCACGTGATCTATTCCTTAGCCGTGTGCGGTGCCCCCAGCCACCATAGTCCTCGATAATACTGTAGCGGAGTTTAGGCGAAGCCCTCCTGCTGTAGTACATCAAGATCGTCACCACGCCGTCGTGCTAACAGAACTCTTCCCTGACACTTTGCTGGATTGGAGTCCGAGGATCGTCATCGAGCTGAACGTGTGCTCAACCTCAGAGGTGTCGTAGTTTCGGTGCTTGATCGGTTGGATCGCGAAGACGTACGACTACTTCCTTTACATTGTGTCAACGCTTCCGTAGTCGGTCTGCGTGGGTACGTAGACAATACTCTCCCCTCTCGTTGCTATGCATCACATGATCTTGCGTGTGCGTAGGAATTTTTTTGAAATTACTACGAAACCCATCAGTGGCATCCGAGCCTAGGTTATTTATGTTGATGTTATATGCACGAGAAGAACACAAGTGAGTTGTGGGCGATATAAGTCATACTGCCTACCAGCATGTGATACTTTGGTTCGGCGGCATTGTTGGACGAGACGACCCGGACCAACATTACGCGTACGCTTACGCGAGACCGGTTTCCCCGACGTGCTTTGCACATAGGTGGCTTGCGGGGGACTGTCTCTCCAACTTTAGTTGAACCAAGTATGGCTACGCCCGGTCCTTGCGAAGGTTAAAACGGAGTATATTTGACAAACTATCGTTGTGGTTTTGATGCGTAGGTGAGATTGGTTGCTTAAGCCCGTAGCAGCCACGTAAAACTTGCAACAACAAAGTAGATGACGTCTAACTTGTTTTTGCAGGGCATGTTGTGATGTGATATGGTCAAGACATGATGCTGAATTTTATTGTATGAGATGATCATGTTTTGTAACCGAGTTATCGGCAACTGGCAGGAGCCTTATGGTTGTCGTTTTATTGTATGCAATGTAATCACGATGTAATGCTTTACTTTTATCACTAAGCGGTAGCGATAGTCGTAGAAGCACAAGCTTGGCGAGACGACAACGATGCTACGATGGAGATCAAGGTGTCACGCCAGTGACGATGGTGATCACGACGGTGCTTCGGAGATGGAGATCACAAGCACAAGATGAGGATGGCCATATCATATCACTTATATTGATTGCATGTGATGTTTATCCTTTTATGCATCTTATCTTGCTTTGATTGACGGTAGCATTATAAGATGATCTCTCACTAAATTATCAAGAAGTGTTCTCCCTGAGTATGCACCGTTGCAAAAGTTCTTCATGCTGAGACACCACGTGATGATCGGGTGTGATAGGTTCTACGTTCAAATACAACGGGTGCAAAACAGTTGCACACGTGGAATACTCAGGTTATACTTGAAGAGCCAAGCATATACAGATATGGCCTCGGAACACGGAGACCGAAAGGTCGAGCGTGAATCATATAGTAGATATGATCAACATAACGATGTTCACCATTGAAAACTACTCCATCTCACGTGATGATCGGTTATGGTTTAGTTGATTTGGATCACGTAATCACTTAGAGGATTAGAGGGATGTCTATCTAAGTGGGAGTTCTTTAATTAATTTGATTAACTGAACTTAAATTTATCATGAAACTTAGTACCTGATTAGTATCTTGCTTGTTTATGTTTGATTGTAGATAGATGGCTCATGCTGTTGTTCCGTTGAATTTTAATGCGTTCCTTGAGAAAGCAAAGTTGAAAGATGATGGTAGCAATTACACGGACTGGGTCCGTAACTTGAGGATTATCCTCATTGCTGCACAGAAGAATTACGTCCTGGAAGCACCGCTGGGTGCCAGGCCTGCTGCAGGAGCAACGCCGGATGTTATGAACATCTGGCAGAGCAAAGCTGATGACTACTCGATAGTTCAGTGTGCCATGCTTTACAGCTTAGAATCGGGACTTCAATGACGTTTTGAACGTCATGGAGCATATGAGATGTTTCAGGAGTTGAAGTTAATATTTCAAGCAAATGCTCGGATTGAGAGATATGAAGTCTCCAATAAGTTCTATAGCTGCAAGATGGAGGAGAACAGTTCTGTAAGTGAGCATATACTCAAAATGTCTAGGTATAATAATCACTTGATTCAATTGGGAGTTAATCTCCCAGATGATTGCGTCATTGACAGAATTCTTCAATCACTGCCACCAAGCTACAAGAGCTTCATGATGAACTATAATATGCAAGGGATGAACAAGACTATTCCCGAGCTCTTCGCGATGCTGAAAGCTGCAGAGGTAGAAATCAAGAAGGAGCATCAAGTGTTGATGGTCAACAAGACCACTAGTTTCAAGAAAAAGGGCAAAGGGAAGAAGAAGGGGAACTTCAAAAAGAACGGCAAGCAAGTTGCTACTCAAGAGAAGAAACCCAAACCTGGACCTAAGCCTAAAACTGAGTGCTTCTATTGCAAGCAGACTGGTCACTGGAAGCGGAACCGCCCCAAGTATTTGGCGGATAAGAAGGATGGGAAGGTGAACAAAGGTATATGTGATATACATGTTATTGATGTGTACCTTACTAATGCTCGCAGTAGCACCTGTGTATTTGATACTGGTTCTGTTGCTAATATTTGCAACTCGAAACAGGGACTACGGATCAAGCGAAGATTGGTTAAGGACGAGGTGACGATGCGCGTGGGAAACGGTTCCAAAGTCGATGTGATCGCAGTCGGCACGCTACCTCTACATCTACCTTCGGGATTAGTATTAGACCTAAATAATTGTTATTTGGTGCCAGCGTTGACATGAACATTATATCTGGATCTTGTTTGATGCGAGACGGTTATTCATTTAAATCAGAGAATAATGGTTGTTCTATTTATATGAGTAATATCTTTTATGGTCATGCACCCTTGAAGAGTGGTCTATTCTTGTTGAATCTCGATAGTAGTAACACACATATTCATAATGTTGAAGCCAAAAGATGTAGAGTTGATAATGAGAGTGCAACTTATTTGTGGCACCGCCGTTTAGGTCATATCGGTGTAAATCGCATGAAGAAACTCCATTCTGATGGACTTTTGGAACCACTTGATTATGAATCACTTGGTACTTGCGAACCGTGCCTCATGGGCAAGATGACCAAAACGCCGTTCTCCGGTACTATGGAGAGAGCAACAAATTTGTTGGAAATCATACATACAAATGTATGTGGTCCGATGAATATTGAGGCTCATGGCGGATATTGTTATTTTCTCACCTTCACAGATGATTTAAGCAGATATGGGTATATCTACTTAATGAAACATAAGTTTGAAACATTTGAAAAGTTCAAGGAATTTTAGAGTGAAGTTGAAAATCATCGTAACAAGAAAATAAAGTTTCTACGATCTGATCGTGGAGGAGAATATTTGAGTTACGAGTTTGGTGTACATTTGAAAAATTGGGGAATAGTTTCGCAACTCACGCCACCCGGAACACCACAGCGTAATGGTGTGTCCGAACATCGTAATCGTACTTTACTAGATATGGTGCGATCTATTATGTCTCTTACTGATTTACCGCTATCATTTTGGGAATACGCTCTAGAGACAGCCGCATTCACGTTAAATAGGGCACCATCAAAATCCGTTGAGACGACGCCTTATGAACTATGGTTTGGCAAGAAACCAAAGTTGTCGTTTCTGAAAGTTTGGGGCTGCGATGCTTATGTGAAAAAGCTTCAACCTGATAAGCTCGAACCCAGATCAGAGAAATGTGTCTTCATAGGATATCCAAAGGAAACTATTGGATACACCTTCTATCACAGATCCGAAGGCAAGACTTTTGTTGCTAAATTCGGAAACTTTCTAGAGAAGGAGTTTCTCTCGAAAGAAGTGAGTGGGAGGAAACTAGAACTTGACGAGGTAACTGTACCTGCTCCCTTACTGGAAAGTAGTACATCACAGAAAACTGTTCCAGTGACACCTACACCAGTTAGTGAGGAAGATAATGATAATGATCATGAAACTTCAGATCAAGATACTACTGAACCTCGTAGATCAACCAGAGTAAGATCCGCGCCAGAGTGGTACGGTAATCCTGTTCTGGAAGTCATGCTACTAGATCATGATGAACCTACGAACTATGAAGAAGCGGTGGTGAGCCCAGATTCCGCAAAATGGCTTGAAGCCATGAAATCTGAGATGGGATCCATGTATGAGAACAAAGTATGGACTTTGGTTGACTTGCCCGATGATCGGCAAGCAATTCAGAATAAATGGATCTTCAAGAAGAAGACTGACGCTGACGATAATGTTACTGTCTACAAAGCTCGACTTGTCGCAAAATGTTTTCGACAAGTTCAAGGGGTTGACTACGATGAGACCTTCTCACCCGTAGCGATGCTTAAGTCTGTCCGAATCATGTTAGCAATTGCCGCATTTTATGATTATGAAATTTGGCAAATGGATGTCAAAACTGCATTCCTGAATGGATTTCTGGAAGAAGAGTTGTATATGATGCAACCAGAAGGTTTTGTCGATCCAAAGGGAGCTAACAAAGTGTGCAAGCTCCAGCGATCCATTTATGGACTGGTGCAAGCCTCTCGGAGTTGGAATAAACGCTTTGATAGTGTGATCAAAGCATTTGGTTTTATACAGACTTTCGGAGAAGCCTGTATTTACAAGAAAGTGAGTGGGAGCTCTGTAGCATTTCTGATATTATATGTGGATGACATATTACTAATTGGAAATGATATAGAATTTCTGGATAGCATAAAGGGATACTTGAATAAGAGTTTTTCAATGAAAGACCTCGGTGAAGCTGCTTACATATTAGGCATAAAGATCTATAGAGATAGATCAAGACACTTAATTGGACTTTCACAAAGCACATACCGTGACAAGATTTTGAAGAAGTTCAAAATGGATCAAGCAAAGAAAGGATTCTTGCCTGTGTTACAAGGTGTGAAGTTGAGTAAGACTCAATGCTCGACCACTACAGAAGATAGAGAGAATATGAAAGATGTTCCTTATGCATCAGCCATAGGATCTATCATGTATGCAATGCTGTGTACCAGACCCGATGTGTGCCTTGCTATAAGTCTAGCAGGGAGGTACCAAAGTAATCCAGGAGTGGATCACTGGACAACGGTCAAGAACATCCTGAAATACCTGAAAAGGACTAAGGATATGTTTCTCGTATATGGAGGTGACAAAGAGCTTGTCGTAAATGGTTACGTTGATGCAAGCTTTGACACTGATCCGGACGATTCTAAATCGCAAACCGGATACGTGTTTACATTAAACGGTGGAGCTGTCAGTTGGTGCAGTTCTAAACAAAGCGTCGTAGCGGGATCTACATGTGAAGCGGAGTACATAGCTGCTTCGGAAGCAGCGAAAGAAGGAGTTTGGATGAAGGAGTTCATATCCGATCTAGGTGTCATACCTAGTGCATCGGGTCCAATGAAAATCTTTTGTGACAATACTGGTGCAATTGCCTTGGCAAAGGAATCCAGATTTCACAAGAGAACCAAGCACATCAAGAGACGCTTCAATTCCATCATCGACCAAGTCAAGGAGGGAGACATAGAGATTTTCAAGATACATACGGATCTGAATGTTGCAGACCCGTTGACTAAGCCTCTACCATGAGCAAAACATGATCAGCACCAAGGCTCCATGGGTGTTAGAATCATTACGGTGTAATCTAGATTATTGACTCTAGTGCAAGTGGGAGACTGAAGGAAATATGCCCTAGAGGCAATAATAAAGTTATTATTTTTTTCCTTATAATCATGATAAAGGTTTATTATTCATGCTAGAATTGTATTAACCGGAAACATAATACATGTGTGAATACATAGACAAACAAAGTGTCACTAGTATGCCTCTACTTGACTAGCTCGTTATTCAAAGATGGTTATGTTTCCTAACCATGAAAATGAGTTATTATTTGATTAACGGGATCACATCATTAAGAGAATGATCTGATTGACACGACCCATTCCATTAGCTTAGCACCTGATCGTTTAGTATGTTGCTATTGCTTTCTTCATGACTTATACATGTTCCTATAACTATGAGATTATGCAACTCCCGTTTACCGGAGGAACACTTTGGGTACTACCAAACATCACAACGTAACTGGGTGATTATAAAGGAGTACTACAGGTGTCTCCAAAGGTACATGTTGGGTTGGCGTATTTCGAGATTAGGTTTTGTCACTCTGATTGTCGGAGAGGTATCTCTGGGCCCTCTCGGTAATGCACATCACATAAGCCTTGCAAGCATTGCAACTAATGAGTTAGTTGCGGGATGATGTAGTATAGAACGAGTAAAGAGACTTGCTGGTAACGAGATTGAACTAGGTATTGGATACCGACGATCGAATCTCGGGCAAGTAACATACCGATGACAAAGGGAACAATGTATGTTGTTATGCGGACTGACCGATAAAGATCTTCGTAGAATATGTAGGAGCCAATGTGGGCTTCCAGGTCCCGCTATTGGTTATTGACCGGAGACGTGTCTCGGTCATGTCTACATTGTTCTCGAACCCGTAGGGTCCGCACGCTTAAGGTTACGATGATAGTTATATTATGAGTTTATGCATTTTGATGTACCGAAGGTTGTTCGGAGTCCCGGATGTGATCATGGACATGACGAGGAGTCTCGAAATGGTCGATACATAAAGATTGATACATTGGAAGCCTATATTTGGACATCGGAAGTGTTCCGGGTGAAATCGGGATTTTACCGGAGTACCGGGAGGTTACCGGAACCCCCCGGGAGCTATATGGGCCTTAGTGGGCTTTAGTGGAAAGGAGAAAGGGGCAGCCCAAGGTGGCTGTGCGCCTCCCCCATTCCCCTAGTCCTATTAGGACTAGGAGAGGTGGTCGGCCCCCTCTCTCTCTTTCCCCCCCTCAAGGAGTCCTATTCCAACTAGGATTGGGGGGGGGGATCCTACTCCCAGAGGGAGTAGGACTCTCCTAGCGCGCCACACTTGGCCGGCCAGCCTCCCCCCTCTAGTCCTTTATATACGGAGGCAGGGGCACCCCAGAAACACACAAGTTGATCCACGTGATCTATTCCTTAGCCGTGTGCGGTGCCCCCAGCCACCATAGTCCTCGATAATACTGTAGCGGAGTTTAGGCGAAGCCCTTCTGCTGTAGTACATCAAGATCGTCACCACGCCGTCGTGCTGACGGAACTCTTCCCCGACACTTTGCTGGATCAGAGTCCGGGGATCGTCATCGAGCTGAACGTGTGCTCGAACTCGGAGGTGCCGTAGTTTCGGTGCTTGATCGGTTGGATCGTGAAGACATACGACTACTTCCTCTATGTTGTGTCAACGCTTCCGCAGTCGGTCTGCGTGGGTACGTAGACAATACTCTCCCCTCTCGTTGCTATGCATCACATGATCTTGCGTCTGCGTAGGAATTTTTTTGAAATTACTACGAAACCCATCATCTCCACCTCACCGGACCGCCCCAACCTCGTTGCCATTCAGGTGACCTGGCAGGAGACCGCCACCGCGCTGCTCATCTCCTGCTGCAGGAGCCCTGCACCACTCGTGCCCTCAAGTGCCCGCAGGCCAGTGACACCACCGCCTCTCTTTGTTGCCGCCTACAGGAGCTCCAAGCGCCTGACCTCCTCCTTCTGGTGGCCTCAGCCTCGCGCGACGCGCCATACAGGAGAGGAGCTCCCCGCAGCAGCGCTCGAACCCATCCAGCCGCAACGACCGAACATCCCTGCCACGCCGGAGGCCCGCCGTTCCTGCGCCTCTAGTGTTCCCCTGTTCCAGCGAAGCTGCTATCGACCGCGTCACTGCTTGTTGCCTGCCAAGAACGTCTCCGTGGATTTGCGCCAAGTACCACTACCGCCAAGTTCCGCTCCGTACGTCTACGACTACACCGGGTGATGCGACAAGCCCTGACAACGTGTACATCTACTCCGTCAAGACCGGACCGACAAGTACCCCAACGTCATGTGTACAATGACCGTCGCCGAAGACCCGGGTAGAAAAACATCAAGTACCTATGACCGAAGAACGCCATGTACCTCTCCAAAAGATGAACATGTACCACTACCATCGCCGATATCGCGAGTACCACTACCGCCGTCCCGAGAACGTATACTTCCTCTACTTGGCACCGAACAAGAATCGGCCCGTTTGCACACTTCGAAGGTAACCATCGAGACGATGCCCGTGAACGAATGCATGTGTGATGTTTGAGTTGCTCGTGTTTGCACCGTGTCCAATTGGTCACTCATTTCCTTGTCGCCAACTCATGGGACACCCGGTATCCGGGAGTGCCCCATCATCTTTTGCACGCATCCGTACTTTTCTCCTTTGCATCGGTATCTCACTCGAGTTACCGGAACCGGAACGTTGCCATGGTACCATTTCGTTATCGTCGCCGTGGCACCCCTTTTGTTTCTGCCATGATGACAAATGCCTCATCTCTTATCATGTCAACTTTTAATAAAACTTGCATAAACTTGTTCATGTCATCCGCATCATGATAACAACAATTAAAATGTTTAAATTTTTGTTGCACCAAATTGATAAATGCATATGGGGTTTTACCGGATTCGTTATTTGTTTAGATGGTGTAGTTTTGTTATGCTTCACCTCTTACCATGTTTAACAACATTTAATATTGTTGGGTACATAAACAAGATCGAACTTAATAAGTCACGTGGTGTTTCGTCAATATGCAACGGAGTTGCATATTGAGCTCCACTTAATTTGTAGTATTGCTTGTGCATTTTTCCATGCCATTTATCATTAAACCGGACATGCATCATACTTGTTTACGCATTGTGCCATGCTTATGTGATGTTTGTTCACAATGATTGTTTGCTTCTTTCCGGTGTTGCTTCTACGGGTTGGTTCCGATAACGTCGTGTTTGTGAGGACCCGTTCGACTACGTCCGTTTGTCTTCTTCATGGACTCGTTGTTCTTCCTTGCGGGATTTCAGGCAAGATTATCATACCCTCGAAATCACTTCTATCTTTGCTTGCTAGTTGCTCGCTCTTTTGCTATGCCTATGCTGCGATACCTACCACTTGTTTAAATTGCCTCCTATATTGTTGAACCAAGCCTCTAACCCATCTTGTCCTAGCAAACCGTTGATTGGCTATGTTACCGCTTTGCTCAGCCCCTCTTATAGCGTTGTTAGTTGCAGGTGAAGATCGAAGTTTGTTTCTTGTTGGACCATGGAGATGTTGTTCCTTGTTGGAACATGTTTACTTGTTGGGATATCACTATATATCTTATTTAATTAATGCATCTATATACTTGGTAAAGGGTGGAAGGCTCGGCCTTATGCCTGGTGTTTTGTTCCACTCTTGCCGCCCTAGTTTCTGTCATATCGGTGTTATGTTCCCGGATTTTGCGTTCCTTACGCGGTTGGGTTATAATGGGAACCCCTTGACAGTTCGGTTTGAATAAAACTCCTCCAGCAAGGCCCAACCTTGGTTTTACCATTTGCCACCTAGCCTTTTTCCCTTGGGAGTCACGCATCCCGACGGTCATCTTATTTTAACCCCCCCGGGCCAGTGCTTGTCTAAGTGTTGGTCTGAAATGGGAAGCCTGCGGGGCCACCTCGGGGAAACTTGAGGGCTGGTTTTACTCATAGCTTGACCTATCTGGTGTTGCCCTGAGAACGAGATATGTGCAGCTCCCATCAGGATGTCGGAACATCGGGCGGCTTTGCTGGATTTGTTTTACCATTGTCGAGGATGTCTTGGAGTACCGGGATACTGAGTCTGATCGGAATGTCTTGGGAGGAGGTCTATTCCTTCGTTGACCGTGAGAGCTTGTCATGGGCTAAGTTGGGACACCCCTGCAGGGATTTGAACTTTCAAAAGCCGTACCCGCGGTTATGGGCAGATGGGAATTTGTTAATGTCCGGTTGTAGAAAACCTAAACTTGACCTTAATTAAAATGAATCAACAGCGTGTGTTACCGTGATGGTCTCTTTTCGGTGGAGTCCGGGAAGTGAACACGGTGTTGGAGTTATGCTTGACGTAGGTTGTTTAGGATCACTTCTTGATCATACTTTTATCGACCGTGCTTTGCCTTCTCTTCTCACTCTCATTTGCGTATGTTAGCCACCATATATGCTAGTCGCTTGCTGCAGCTCCACCTCATACCTTTTACCTTACCCATAAGCTTAAATAGTCTTGATCGTGAGGGCGTGAGATTGCTGAGTCCCCGTGACTCACAGTTACTTCCAAAACCAGCTTGTAGGTGCCGTTGAACCGTGCAATTGATGCAACCAAGCTCAAGGAGGAGCTCGATGAAGATCTTGTCCTTTCTGTTGTTCCGTTCTAGTCGATCAGTAGTGGAGCCCAGTTGGGGTCGATCGGGGACCTTGTCGCATTTGGGGTTCTTCTTTTATTTTGGTTCCGTAGTCGGACCTTGATTGTATCTGGATGATGTAATGCTTTATTCATGAAATTGTGTGAAGTAGTGATTGTAAGCCAACTATGTATCTTTTTCCCTTATGTATTACATGGGTTGTGAGAAGATTACCTCACTTGTGACATTGCTTTCAATGCGGTTATGCCTCTAAGTCGTGCTTCGACACGTGGGAGATATAGCCGCATCGAGGGTGTTCCAAGTTGGTAATCAGAGCCTTCCCCGACCTTAGGAGCCCCATTGCTTGATCGTTTTTACCAGCCGTTGTTGAGTCTAGAAAAATGTTTTGAGTCATTTAGGAATTATATATCGGAGAGTTTAGGAATTCTTTTTACTTCCCAGTCTCCTCATCGCTCTGGTAAGGCATCCTGACATAGAGTTTTGACTATTCTCTTCTCAAATTTCACTAAAAAAAATTTAGGATCACGCGGGTATCTTGGAATCATTCCGATGGTTTTATGACGAGAACATTGTCTTGGTGCCTCCTCGCAGGGGTTTTGTGGAAGTGTCCCGGGGAGTTGAGCTCTGAGGTGTTGTCGTCATAATTTTATCGTTGCAGTTCTGGAATACCTGAGTTTAGTACACCGACATCGAAAATCTCTTTTATGCAGTTCGTTGGTGAGATAACCTCGACGCCACCCAGTACTAGGGTGGGAGTTCGGGAGTATTGCCATAACTTGTATAACGGATGCTTTTCGAAGGTTGAGGTAGATGATTTCCGAAGGTTTCTTGGTTATGTGTTGAAGGATGGATAAAGCTGGATGTAGGATTTGCTAGTTTGGGTGAGATATTATGCTTCCCCTGTATCCCCAACACCTGATTGCATAACCGGAAAATTTCGGGAGTTTCATAAGTGGGAATTCAAGTAACTCTTAGGATATCTTTCCGACAGATGTATGATATGAAATTGGGGTTCGACGTCTAGTGGTCCGCCTATTCACGGTTGGTTTTACAGTGGTCTCGTTGTGTCTTAAAGAGTCCTTGGCTATGCCGACTCAGGGACGCTTCGTATGTCATGTGCACTGCCTTGTACATGATGGTGCTGTACGATCGAGCCCGTGTAGGCCCCACCACGAAAACTTCGGACGAAATCTCTATCATATGTTTGTTCCGGCTTATTCTGCAAGCCAACCCTTTGTTTTTGTTTTGAGTTGTGGTATTCGAGTTGCTTCGAAGTCAAGTGTTGATTCCATACCTTCCCCAAATGGTGTTCTCATACTCCGAGGTGAATACCAATCCTTCATGTTAATGGAGATTGTTATGTCTATCCTTTTCAACCGGTGTGCTTCTCTTCTAGTGGATCCGACCATTTCAACTTCCGCAAGATCAATTATCACTTCTTCTCAACGGTGTTTGTTTCATCCGTCTCCAAGTTGTCTTTGTTTTTCCCGCCCTACCACCCTTTTTCTTCAAGGACTCAGAATTCTTAATCAAGTATCCTTTTATTCATATGAAGTCTCTCCATTCTTTTCCATCAATGTTCTTATCCGGTGATTCTTAGGAAGATGCTAACGGAGCTTCTAGTTCATCATTCTTCGTTCTCTTTTATCCGATGAATTCAATTCAAGCTTTGCCAATTATATCCTTTCCTCGTTGCAAATACCTTCTCATGCCTGTGCTCCTCATATTCATTCATTTCTCGCTATTCATTTATTCCGGAGTGCTCAAGTTATCTCGAAGATTCGTGCTTACACTCTGCTTTCGTTCAAGCTCTTTCGAAGATGCTCTCTCATTCAAGCCTTTTAATTCAACCAGTGCATTCTCTCTTTTAAATCCTTCAACGGTGTTTCTTTTGAGTGGGCCCTAACCCACAGGTCTTTTCCCAGGATCATACCCGACTCTTCTTATTTTCCCGGAGGTATTCTCAAATTTCTTTTGAAGTTTGACATAAGATGATTTATCATCAGTCAAATGTCTTCTTCAAGATCTGTCAATTTTTTTTCATCATTGGCTCTACCTTTTCTATTATTCATTCCGAAGTGTCTATTTCCATCGTAATTCCCAGATTTTGAAGACAGAAGAAGATTTTCCCTCCAAATCATATCCGTTCTCTCAAGATCCATGGTGCTAGCTTGTTGCCATCCTCTCATAATTATTTTCGTTTGTGAGAATCCTTTTTCACCCATCAGGAGATATTCAAGGGTATTTTCAGTTTGATTATCCAGAGCCCATCTTCGAAGATTTACTCATTCCAGCTTTCAACTCTCATACTCCAAATCTTATGGGTGCATCATTCAAGTATTCTCTTATCAGCTCGTGATCAGTTCGTTCTCATGTATCTAAATCCTCTCAATCTCTGTTCATTTTATAATTCTTCCCGGTGTTTCTTTATCTTTTTTTCATTCATTTTAATTCTTACGGTGGTTCGTTCAAGATTTCTCTTCCTCACCAATTCATTCGTGTCTTCAAATTCTACCGGTGGATCGTTGAAGACTTTCTCAAGTTTGCGCTACATCTATCTTAATCTTTCTATGAGGATAAGTAGTATGTCAAATCCGTTGCTTGTCATCAATCTAAATTGATGAAGGATACGCATAACGTAATCCTTATTATTGTTTCATCCAAGGGATTAATTCTTTATTCCGGAGTGGTTCATCATACCACATTCTTTGTTTGAGATGCTTTGTCTTTCCTTCCGGAGTTCCAAGTTTCCACTTTATCTCGTCGCAAAGCTTCATCTAATCATTGCAAGGCTTTTCTTTTTGATTGATCATTCCTTTTGTTTTACCGGAGTTCTTCATGAAGGTTTTACATGATGATTCATCAAGGATTAATTCCTTGCCGAAGTGTTCATCAAGATTCTTTTCCGAGGAGCTCAAGTTTTCTTCATCTTGCTAACCGGAGTGCAATTCTTCCGTCCGTATCAATAGAGGTGGTATTATGTCATTCTTGATAATTTGAGTTCTTGTTTTCATGATTCACAAGTTATCAAGTATGAGATATTTTAAACCCATCACCTTCTTCCTTGGAGTTATCTTGGATTATACTTCACCAAAAGCCTTCCCTAAGGATTGTTGTTTCATGGTGCTTATAATTGACCCAAGTTCTTCATCTACCCCCCGGTGAAATAAGCTTCTCATCTCCTTGTTGTTATCAATCTAATATATCGTTTCCGTTAGTGGCACAATTTCACCTGATAGTTTGAGATGTTCTCCATAAGCCCAATACAACCTTGTTCTCTTCGTTGTTGGTTTTTCCAACAACTCCGTTCTAGCATTTGTTGTAAGCGTGCTCTCTCAAGATCGTGTTTCCCTTCGTTCATTCCATTCCATTCTTACTTTTGTTCCGGAGGCATTGTGATGTTGCTCTCTTCAACCCATCTTGTTTTGTCAAGATCATGTTCTTTTCATGCCTACCCATTTAACCGGAGTGTGGCGCCATTTTGCTCAAGTTCTTTTCACCTTATCAAGCCTTGCATCTCTTTTCAACCGGAGTGCTATCTAAGATCTTTCTTACCCCTTGCTCCATTCATTCAATAGTTCCGGAGACAGTGTGTTGTGATTTCTTCAAGTATCTTCTCATCTTATCAAGTTATTATTCAATTCCTTTTCTTTTCAATCGGAGTGCTGTCCCAATTTGTTCTTCCTTGTTCCTCTTTCCTAACGGAGTGCTTTCAACTTCATTCATCTCCATAGTATTCTTTTCTCGAGATGGCTTAACCTTTTCAAGGTTCTTTGGTTTTCACTCGTTTGTCAAAGAAGCAACTTAGTCTTACCTCTTCTCTTTCTCTTCCGTTTTCCCTCCGGTGCCATTCTAGATCTCGGGACGAGATCCTCTCGTAGTGGTGGAGTGTTGTGACGCCCCAAGACCGGAGCTTCAGATGCCTTCCAGGGTTTCCGGGTTTCGTTGTGTGTTTTGTTTCGTCTGTTGCATTCATCTTTGCATCATGTGCATTGCATCATGTCATCATGCCATCATGTCATTTCTTTTCTTAACTCAACTAAATAAATTGCATGGATCTTCGGTCCATTTAAACCGAGGGAAATGCACATGGTGATTTCTCTTTAAAACATATCCAAAGTCTCCTACTATTTTTAGGGAGCTATTTTAAATATCCCATTAACTTGGAATCACCCATCACACAATTGCATTACTCTTCAACTCTTCTTGTATCCGACTTAACTTCATATATTTTTCCTTGTCATCTCTCTTAAGCCATACCCATGCATCATCCCTCCCACTTCCTTAGTTTTTCATGTCTTTGCAAGCGACCTTATTCCTCCTCCATTAATGTTCATCTTTTCCCTATAAATCTTGCCTTTTTCCGACACCCTCTCTGTCAGATTTCATCCCATTCGAAGTTGTTTTGGTCAGGTTCAAAAACGATTGAAGTTTGAGAATAATTCAAACTCTAATTATTTTTGTACCTTCTAAAAATGCCAGAGCAATTTATTCAAACCCTACATAAATCTAGGGTTCTAGATATATTTTTATATATCTCATATTCCTAACCAAAAACCCCTCGATTTTCCCCTTTGTTGGGTGTTTATATTCTTATATAAACAATAGATTAAGAAAGGGAAGATTTTGGAAAGGAGAGGGAGCCCAGCAGCCGCACCAGTTGGCCAAGGCCCAGCTGGCGCCCTTCCCACTGGGCCGGCTCCAAGGCCCAGCCACCCCCACCAGTTCCATAACCCTAGCCCGATCCCCTCGCTCGCTAGCCCTCTTTCTCTCGATCCCTTGCCTCTCCCTCGACTCCCTCCCGCGCCGCCGCAAGCATCGAGTACCAGGAGAGCGCCCGCGCCTCCCGATCCATGGCCCTCCTCCCTCTACTGCCCAGATCTTGCGCCTGGGCGATTCCCATGCCCGAGCGCCTCTCCTCTCAAGTACCTCATCCCCGGCGCCGTCCATCCATGCCGCGCCCGGTTCCCACGGCCATCTCCCTCTCGTCCCGATCGGGATCGTCCTCGACCCCCTCTGCCTGCTCCGAGCTTCTCCGCCCTCGACGTCCCATTCGCCGGATCCCCTCCTCGCGCCTCTACTCTCTCACATGCGGCTCCGCCGCCCCATCTACACCTCACCGGACCGCCCCAACCTCGTTGCCATTCAGGTGACCTGGCAGGAGACCGCCACCGCGCCGCTCATCTCCTACCGCAGGAGCCCTGCACCGCCCGCGCCCTCAAGTGCCCGCAAGCCAGCGACGCCACCGCCTCTCTTTGTTGCTGCCTATAGGAGCTCCAAGCGCCTGACCTCCTCCTTCCGGTGGCCTCAGCCTCGCCCGACGCGCCATACGGGAGAGGAGCTCCCCGCAGCAGCGCTCGAACCCATCCAGCTGCAGCGACCGAAGATCCCTGCCACGCCGGAGGCCCGCCGTTCCTGCGCCTCCAGTGTTCCCCTGTTCCAGTGAAGCTGCTATCGACCGCGTCACTGCTTGTTGCCTGCCAAGAACGTCTCCATGGATTTGCGCCAAGTACCACTACCGCCAAGTTCCGCTCCATACATGTACGACTACACCGGGTGATGCGACAAGCCCTGACAACGTCTACATCTACTCCGTCAAGACCGGACCGACAAGTACCCCAATGTCATGTGTACAATGACCGTCGCCGACGACCCGGGTAGCAAAACGTCAAGTACCTAATACCGAAGAACGCCATGTACCTCTCCAAAAGACGAACATGTACCACTACCATCGCCGAGATCGCGAGTACCACTACCGTCGTCCCGAGAACGTATACTTCCTCTACTTGGCACCGAACGATAACCGGCCCGTTTGCACACTTCGAAGGTAACCATCGAGACGATGCCCGTGAACGAATGCATGTGTGATGTTTTGAGTTGCTCGTGTTTGCACCATGTCCAATTGGTCACTCGTTTCCTTGTCGCCAACTCATGGGACACCCGGTATCCGGGAGTGCCCCATCATCTTTTGCACGCATCCGTACTTTTCTCCTTTGCATCGGTATCTCACTCGAGTTACCGGAACCGGAACGTTACTGTGGTACCGTTTCGTTATCGTCGCCGTGGCACCCCTTTTGTTTCTGCCATGATGACAAATGCCTCATCTCTTATCATGTCAACTTTTAATAAAACTTGCATAAACTTGTTCATGTCATCCGCATCATGATAACAACAATTAAAATGTTTAAATTGTTATTGCACCAAATTGATAAATGCATATGGGTTTTACCGGATTCGTTATTTGTTATGTCCGGCCCCATTTAAATTTTTAGATGGTGTAGTTTTGTTATGCTTCACCTCTTGCCATGTTTAACAACATTTAATATTGTTGAGTACCTAACGAGAGAGAACTAAATAATTGATGTGGTGTTCCGTCAATATGCAACTCGTTGCATATTGAGCTCCACTTAATTTGTAGTATTGTTTGTGCACTTTGCCATGCCATGCATCATTAAACCGGACATGCATCATACTTGTTTGCGCATCATGCCATGTTATGTGATGGTTGTTTACTATGTTGTTTGCTTCTTTCCGGTGTTGCTTCTTCGGGTTGGTTCCGATAACATCGTGTTTGTGAGGACCCGTTCGACTACGTCCATTTGTCTTCTTCATGGACTCGTTCTTCTTCCTTGCGGGATTTCAGGCAAGATGATCATACCCTCGAAATCACTTCTATCTTTGCTTGCTAGTTGCTCGCTCTTTTGCTATGCCTATGCTGCGATACCTACCACTTGCTTATCATGCCTCCCATATTGTTGAACCAAGCCTCTCACCCATCTTGTCCTAGCAAACCGTTGATTGGCTATGTTACCACTTTGCTCAGCCCCTCTTATAGCGTTGTTAGTTGCAGGTGAAGATCGAAGTTTGTTTCTTGTTGGACCATGGAGATGTTGTTCCTTCTTGGAACATGTTTACTTGTTGGGATATCACTATATATCTTATTTAATTAATGCATCTATATACTTGGTAAAGGGTGGAAGGCTCGGCCTTATGCCTGGTGTTTTGTTCCACTCTTGCTGCCCTAGTTTCCGTCATATCGGTGTTATGTTCCCGGATTTTGCATTCCTTACGCGGTTGGGTTATAATGGGAACCCCTTGACAGTTTGCTTTGAATAAAACTCCTCCAGCAAGGCCCAACCTTGGTTTTACCATTTGCCACCTAGCCTTTTTCCCTTGGGAGTCGCACATCCCGAGGGTCATCTTATTTTAACCCCCCCAGGCCAGTGCTTGTCTAAGTGTTGGTCCGAAATGGGCAGCCTGCGGGGCCACCTCGGGGAAACTTGAGGGCTGGTTTTACTCGTAGCTTGACCTATCCGGTGTTGCCCTGAGAACGAGATATGTGCAGCTCCCATCAGGATGTCGGCACATTGGGCGGCTTTGCTAGATTTGTTTTACCATTGTCGAGGATTTCTTGGAGTACCGGGATACCGAGTCTGATCGGAATGTCTCGGGAGGAGGTCTATTCCTTCGTTGACCGTGAGAGCTTGTCATGGGCTATGTTGGGACACCCCTGCACGGATTTGAACTTTCGAAAGTTGTGCCCGCGGTTATGGGCAGATGGGAATTTGTTAATGTCCGGTTGTACAAAACCTAAACTTGACCTTAATTAAAATGAATCAACAGCGTGTGTTACCGTGATGGTCTCTTT
Source organism: Triticum aestivum (assembly GCF_018294505.1). Lineage (NCBI taxonomy): Eukaryota > Viridiplantae > Streptophyta > Magnoliopsida > Poales > Poaceae > Triticum > Triticum aestivum. Next base: position 406,259,548 of record NC_057809.1, on the reverse strand, counting down.
CCGGCGGAGTCCGGGAAGTGAACACGGTGTTGGAGTTATGCTTGACGTAGGTTGTTTAGGATCACTTCTTGATCATACTTTTATCGACCGTGCTTTGCCTTCTCTTCTCGCTCTCATTTGCGTATGTTAGCCACCATATATGCTAGTCGCTTGCTGCAGCTCCACCTCATACCTTTTACCTTACCCATAAGCTTAAATAGTCTTGATCGCGAGGGTGTGAGATTGCTGAGTCCCCGTGACTCACAGTTACTTCCAAAACCAGCTTGCAGGTGCCGTTGAACCGTGCAATTGACGCAACCAAGCTCAAGGAGGAGCTCGATGAAGATCTTGTCCTTTGTGTTGTTCCGTTCTAGTCGATCAGTAGTGGAGCCTAGTTGGGGTCGATCGGGGACCTTGTCGCATTTGGAGTTCTTCTTTTATTTTGGTTCCGTAGTCAGACCTTGATTGTATCTAGATGATGTAATGCTTTATTCATGTAATTGTGTGAAGTGGCGATTGTAAGCCAACTATGTATCTTTTTCCCTTATGTATTACATGGGTTGTGAGAAGATTACCTCACTTGCGACATTGCTTTCAATGCGGTTATGCCTCTAAGTCGTGCTTCGACATGTGGGAGATATAGCCGCATCGAGGGCGTTCCAGTTGTCAACATGGTCAACAACCGAGAGGAATCAGGAGATGACTATACATGGAGAGGCTGACAGTAGGGACCCACCAGGGTCATTGCATTACGCAAGCAGGTGCCTCGTTATTACAAGCCAAAAAAACTTCCTCCTAATTGTTTGACAACTAGGCCCCACACCATTGTCAATGTAGTCAATAAACGAGAAAATTACACAACGAGCGGATAACACAAGGGACCCAGCAGCTCGCCCAGTTGTTTTTTAGTTTCAGAGACGGAGCTCAACTGTGCGCTGTGCGGGGGCTGTGGCCCGTCTAGCCCACGCTTACACTTTTATTTAATCACATGACGAGTCCACTGATATCTTTTTTCTTTCTGAAAAATGGCTATCCCGGTTCTTTTTTTGGAGAATACCAAAACCGAGGCCTACTTGCTTTTCTCAGCCCTCTTGGGCTACAAATCTTACAAGACGAGGAGGGATGTAAGTAGTAAGAAATGGGCTTCCCCAGAAAATGGGCTATAAGTTGTAAGAAATGGGCTGTAAATTTTGAAACCAAAGCCAATCGGCAATTACATTCAAATAACGTTTTTCTGGATTTCTCTACTCTTATAAAAAGCAGATTTGGTGATGATGGTGTACCTGCCATCCTGCAATATAGGTCGTCCGATCTATATCTAACGGATAGGAAGGAAACTATGAAAATTTACCCGCACTCCTCTCCAAATTTGCAGATATAGCCTTCCCTCGTTCATCCTTTTCTCCCACAAGATAAACTACTCATACAAATGCATCTTCATGTTCCGTGCAATGCACGGGTGATGTCTACTACACAACCTTCTTCTTGTAGACGTTGTTGGGCCTCCAAGTGCATAGGTTTGTAGGACAGTAGAAAATTTCCCTCAAGTGGATGACCTAAGGTTTATCAATCCGTAGGAGGCGTAGGATGAAGATGGTCTCTCTCAAGCAACCCTGCAACCAAATAACAACAGAGTCTCTTGTGTCCCCAACACACCCAATACAATGGTAAATTGTATAGGTGCACTAGTTTGGCGAAGAGATGGTGATACAAGTGGTATATGGATAGTAGATAAAGGTTTTTGTAATATCAAAATATAAAAACAGCAAGGTAACTACTGATAAAAGTGAGCGTAAACGGTATTGCAATGATAGGAAACAAGGCCTAGGGTTCATACTTTCACTAGTGCAAGTTCTCTCAACAATAATAACATAATTGGATCACATAACTATCCCTCAACATGCAACAAAGAGTCACTCCAAAGTCGCTAATAGCGGAGAACAAACGAAAAGATTATGGTAGGGTACGAAACCACCTCAAAGTTATTCTTTCCAATCAATCCGTTGGGCTATTCCTGTACGTGTCACAAACAACCCTAGAGTTCGTACTAGAATAACACCTTAAGACACAAATCAACCAAAACCCTAATGTCACCTAGATACTCCAATGTCACCTCAAGTATCTGTGGGTATGATTATATGATATGCGTCACACAATCTCAGATTCATCTATTCAACCAACACATAGAACCTCAAAGAGTGCCCCGATGTTTCTACCGGATAATAACGATGAAAACGTGTGCCAACCCCTATGAATAGGTTCATGGGTGGAACCCGCAAGTTGATCACCAAAACATACATCAAGTGAATCACGTGATATCCCATTGTCACCACAGATACGCATGGCGAGACATACATCAAGTGTTCTCAAATCTTTAAAGACTCAATCCGATAAGATAACTTCAAAGGGGAAACTCAATCCATTACAAGAGATTAGAGGGGGAGAAAACATCATAAGATCCAACTATAATAGCAAAGCTCGTGATACATCAAGATCGTACCACCTCAAGAACACGAGAGAGAGAGAGAGAGAGAGAGAGAGAGAGAGAGAGAGGTCAAACACATAGCTACTGGTACATACCCTCAGCCCCGAGGGAGAACTACTCCCTCCTCGTCATGGAGAGCACCGGGATGATGAAGATGGCCACCGGAGAGGGATTGCCCCCTCCGGCAGGGTGCCGGAACGGGTCTAGATTGGCTTTTGGTGGCTACAGAGGCTTCTAGCGGAGGAACTCCCGATCTATTGTGCTCTCGGATGTTTTTAGGGTATATAGAGATATATAGGTGGAAGAAATACGTCAGGGGGGGCACGAGGACCCCACGACGGTGGAGGGCGCGCCCAGGGGGTGCGCGCCCCCTGCCTCGTGGCTTCCTCGTAGATCCTCTGACGTGCACTCCAAGTCTTCTGGGCTTCTTCTGATCCAAAAATAAGTTCCATGAAGTTTTAGGTCAATTGGACTATGTTTGGTTTTCCTTTTCTGTGATATTCTAAAACAAGGTAAAAACAGAAACTGGCATTGGGCTCTGGGTTAATAGGTTAGTCCCAAAAATGATATAAAAGTGTATAATAAAGCCCATAAACATCCAAAACAGTAGATAATATAGCATGGAGCAATCAAAAATTATAGATACGTTGGAGACGTATCAGCATCCCCAAGCTTAATTCCTACTCGTCCTCGAGTAGGTAAATTATAAAAACAGAATTTTTGGTGCGGAGTGCTACTTGGCATAATTTCAATGTAATTCTTCTTTATTGTGGCAAGAATATTCAGATCCATAAGATTCAAGACAAAAGTTTAATATTGACATAAAAATAATAATACTTCAAGCATACTAACTAAGCAATTATGTCTTCTCAAAATAACATGGCCAAAGAAAGCTATCCCTACAAAATCATATAGTCTGGCTATGCTCCATCTTCACCACACAATATATTTAAATCATGCACAACCCCGATGACAAGCCAAGCAATTGTTTTATACTTTTGATGTTCTCAAACTTTTTCAATCTTCACGCAATACATGAGCGTGAGCCATGGATATAGCACTATAGGTGGAATAGAAGGGTGGCTGTGGAGAAGACGAAAAGGGAGAAGATAGTCTCACATCAACTAGGCGTATTAACGGGCTATGGAGATGCTCATCAATAGATATCAATGTGAGTGAGTAGGGATTGCCATGTAACGGATGCACTAGAGCTATAAGTGTATGAAAGCTCAACAAAAGAAACTAGTGGGTGTGCATCCAACTTGCTTGCTCACGAAGACCTAGGGCATTTTGAGGAAACCCATCATTGGAATATACAAGCCAAGTTCTAAAATGAAAGATTCCCACTAGTATATGAAAGTGACAACATAGGCGACTCTCTATCATGAAGATCACGGTGCTACTTTGAAGCACAAGTGTGGTAAAAGGATAGTAGCATTGCACCTTCTCTCCTTTTCTCTCATTTTTTATTATATTTTTTGGGCCTTCTCTTTTTTTATGGCCTCTTTTCTGTTTTTTTATTTGGGCTTCTTTGGCCTCTTTTATTTATTTATTTTCATCCGGAGTCTCATCCCGACTTGTGGGGGAATCATAGTCTCCATCATCCTTTCCTCACGGGGACAATGCTCTAATAATGATGATCATCACACTTTTATTTACTTACAACTCAAGAATTACAACTCGATTCTTAGAACAAAATATGACTCTATATTAATGCCTCCGGCGGTGTACCGAGATGTGCAGTGATGCATGAGTGACATGTATGAAAGAATTATGAACGGTGGATTTGCCACAAATACAATGTCAACTACATGATCATGCATAGGAATATGACAATGATGGAGCGTGTCATAATAAACATGATGGTGGAAAGTTGCATGGCAATATATATCGGAATGTCTATGGAAATGCCATAATAGGTAGGTATGGTGGCTGTTTTGAGGAAGGTATATGGTGGGTTTATGGTACCGGCGAAAGTTGCGCGGTACTAGAGAGGCTAGCAATGGTGGAAGGGTGAGAGTGCGTATAATCCATAGACTCAACATTAGTCATAAAGAACTCACATACTTATTGCAAAAATCTATTAGTTATCGAACAAAGTACTACATGCATGCTCCTAGGGGGATAGATTGGTAGGAAAATACCATCACTCGTCCCCGACCGCCACTCATAAGGAAGACAATCAATAAATAAATCATGCTCCGACTTCATCACATGACAGTTCACCATACGTGCATGCTACGGGAATCAGAAAATTCAACACAAGTATTTCTCAAATTCACAACTACTCAACTAGCATGACTCTAATATCACCATCTCCATATATCAAAACAATCATCAAGTATCAAACTTCTCATAGTATTGAATGCACTTTATATGAAAGTTTTTATTATATCCCTCTTGGATGCCCATCATATTAGGACTAGTTTCATAACCAAAGCAAACTACCATGCTGTTCTAAAGACTCTCAAAATGATATAAGTGAAGCATGAGAGTTCATTAATTTCTATAAAATAAAACCACCACCGTGCTCTAAAAAGATATAAGTGAAGCACTAGAGCAAATGACAAACTACCCCGAAAGATATAAGTGAAGCTCAATGAGTAGTGGAATAATCACGCAACTATATGAAGACTCTATAACATTTAAGAATTTCATATCTTGGTATTTTATTCAAACAGAAAGCAAAACTAAATAAAATAAAATGACGCTCCAAGCAAAACACATATCATGTGGCGAATAAAAATATAGCTCCAAGTATAGTTACCGATGAACGAAGACGAAAGAGGGGATGCCTTCCGGGGTATCCACATGCTTAGGCTTTTGGTTGTCCTTGAATATTTCCTTGGGGTTCCTCGGGCATCCCCAAGCTTAAGCTCTTGCCACTCCTTATTCCATAATCCATCGAATCTTTACCCAAAACTTGAAAACTTCACAACACAAAACTTAACAGAAAACTCGTAAGCTCCGTTAGCGAAAGAAAACAAAACACCACTTCAAGGTACTGTAATGAATTCATTCTTTATTTATATTGGTGTTAAACCTACTGTATTCCAACTTCTCTATGGTTTATAAACTCTTTTACTAGCCATAGATTCATCAAAATAAGCAAACAACACACGAAAAACAGAATCTGTGAAAAACAGAACAGTCTGTAGTAATCTGTAGATAGCGCAAGATCTGGAACCCCAAAAATTATAAAATAAATTGATGGACCTGATTAATTTATCTATTAGTCATATTAAAAAAGAATTAACTAAATAGCGCTCTCCAATAAAAAATGGCAGCAATTCTCGTGAGTGCTAAAGTTTCTGTTTATTATAGCATGATCAACAAGACTTTCCCCAAGTCTTCCCAACGGTTCTACTTGGCACAAACACTAATTAAAAAATAAAAACTCAATCATAACAGAGGCTAGATGAATTATTTATTACTAAGCAGGAACAAAATGCAAGGAACAAAAACAAAGTTGGGTTGCCTCCCAACAAGCGCTATCGTTTAACGCCCCTAGCTAGGCATGATGATTTTAATGATGCTCACATAAAAGATATGAATTGAAACATAAAGAGAGCATCATGAAGAATATTGCTAATACATTTAAGTATAACCCACTTCCTATGCATAGGGATTTTGTGAGCAAACAACTTATGGGAACAATAATCAACTAGCATAGGAAGGCAGAACAAGCATAACTTTAAAACTTTAAGCACATAGAGAGGAAACTTGATATTATTGCAATTCCTACAAGCATATGTTCCTCCCTCAAAATAATTTTTAGTAGCATCATGAATGAATTCAACAATATAACCAGCACCTAAAGCATTCTTTTCATGATCTACAAGCATAGAAATTTTACTACTCTCCACATAAGCAAAATTCTTCTCATTCGGAATAGTGGGAGTATCATAAGAGACTCGAATACTATAAATTGTTTCCACATTCAAAGAGTAATGTTCAGAAAAGGGGTAATCATAATCATGAAAAGTTTTATAAATATAATCACTAATTTTATAGCATAAGTATCATCACAATAATCATCATAGGTAGGAGGCATGTTATCATCATTATAAATTTGCATATCAAAACTTGGGAGACTAAAAATATCATCATCATTAAGCGTAGAATCCCCAAGCTTGGGACAAACATTAATTGCAGCAAATATATTCTCAAAAACATCATCTTCATCAAACATAGCATCCCCAAGCTTGGGCCTTTTCATATCATAAGCATAATCACTCTCATCATTAATAGTATAGATAGCACCAATAGTATATCAATTATCATATTCTTCCAAGCAAGTGCCAAAAAGATTTTCAAGATCATAAGAAGTATCATTATCTTCCACAATTATATTTTCATGAGGCACAATAGTAATAGGAGCAGCATTATTTGGGAGTGATATCTTTTTACCTCTCTTCCTTTTTCTTTTCTTCTTCTTCACCACATCATGTGTGGGTTCAATCCTCTTTTTGGAGCTCCTTATTAATGAGATTGGTTGAATAGGAGGCTCCTCCTCGTTACCTGATTCATCATAAGAAATAATAGGAGGGTATTGGGAAGTCTCTTCCCTTTCATTAGTATTCTCTTCATCTTCTATTTGTTTTCTTTTCTTTATGTAGTTGGCAATATAAGGATTTTCAATACAATTCACCGCACAATACATATAAATTTTCTCTAGATCAAAATCAAGAAATCTATCAAGATTAAACTTTGGAATACCCTTAGTTATATATTTCATTTCCTCATACCCCAAAAGAAGACTAAGCTCTTTATGATGCTCAAGGGTAATCAAATTATCACAATTTTTGGATACGATTCGGTCATGAAACAATTTGCATTGGAGATTTAAATGACCATGTTCATTGCAAAGTTCACAAGGGGTGCGAAAAATATTGAATTTTTTAGCACAATCATCAAGACTTTCTTGCAACAGTTTAGTTTCTAAATACTTATGCCTCTTGCAATATCTATCTTCCCTATTTGGTGTGTACTTGCAAACCCAATGTACTCCACAAAAAATGACATGTTTATAGGAGACATTTTCATCATAACTAGTGCAATCATCATTAGTACCATGGATATTCAAGGAATTCATACTAACAACATTGCAATCATGCTCATCATTCAAATATTTAGTGCCAAACATTCTAATGCATTCTTCTTCTAGCACTTGAGCACAATTATCGGAATCCTTATTCTCACGATAGATATTAAAAAGATGAAGCATATGAGGTAAACTCAATTCCATTTTTTATAGTTTTCTTTTATAAACTAAACTAGTGCTAAAACAAGAAACAAAAAGATTCGATTGCAAGATCTAAAGATATACCTTCAAGCGCTAACCTCCCCGGCAACGGCGCCAGAAAAGAGCTTGATGTCTACTACACAACCTTTTTCTTGTAGACGTTGTTGGGCCTTCAAGTGCAGAGGTTTGTAGGACAGTAGCAAATTTCCCTCAAGTGGATGACCTAAGGTTTATCAATCTGTAGGAGGCGTAGGATGAAGATGGTCTCTCTCAAGCAACCCTGCAACCAAATAACAAAGAGTCTCGTGTGTCCCCAACACACCCAATACAATGCTAGATTGTATAGGTGCACTAGTTCGGCGAAGAGATGGTGATACAAGTGGTATATGGATAGTAGATAAAGGTTTTTGTAATCTGAAAATATAAAAACAGCAAGGTAACTAATGATAAAAGTGAGCGTAAACGGTATTGCAATGATAGGAAACAAGGCCTAGGGTTCATACTTTCACTAGTGCAAGTTCTCCCAACAATAATAACATAACTGGATCACATAACTATCCCTCAACATGCAACAAAGAATCACTCCAAAGTCACTAATAGAGGAGAACAAACGAAGACATTATGGTAGGGTACGAAACCACCTCAAAGTTATTCTTTCCAATCAATCCGTTGGGCTATTCCTGTAAGTGCCACAAACAGCCCTAGAGTTCGTACTAGAATAACACCTTAAGACACAAATCAACCAAAACCCTAATGTCACCTAGATACTCCAATGTCACCTCAAGTATCCATGGGTATGATTATACGATATGCATCACACAATCTCAGATTCATCTATTCAACCAACACATAGAACCTCAAAGAGTGCCCCAAAGTTTCTACCAGAGAATCACGACGAAAACATGTGCCAAACCCTATGCATAGGTTCATGGGCGGAACCCGCAAATTGATCACCAAAACATACATCAAGTGAATCACGTGATATCCCATTGTCACCACAGATACGCACGGCAAGATATACATCAAGTGTTCTCAAATATTTAAAGACTCAATCCGATAAGATAACTTCAAAGGGGAAACTCAATCCATTACAAGAGAGTAGAGGGGGGAGAAAACATCATAAGATCCAACTATAATAGCAAAGCTCGCGATACATCAAGATCGTGCCACCTCAAGAACACGAGAGAGAGGTCAAACACATAGCTACTGGTACATACCCTCAGCCCCGAGGGAGAACTACTCCCTCCTCGTCATGGAGAGCACCGAGATGATGAAGATGGCCACTGGAGAGGGATTGCCCCCTCCGGCAGGGTGCCGGAACGGGTCTAGATTGGCTTTTGGTGGCTACGGAGGCTTCTGGCAGCGGAACTCCCGATCTATTGTGCTCTCGGATGTTTTTAGGGTATATGGAGATATATAGGCAGAAGAAATACGTCGGGGGGCCACGAGGGGCCCACGAGGGCGGAGGGCGCGCCCAGGGGGGTGGGCGCGCCCCCCTGCCTCGTGGCTTCCTTGTAGATCCCCTAACGTGCACTCCAAGTCTTCTCGGCTTCTTCTGATCCAAAAATAAGTCCCGTGAAGTTTCCGGTCAATTGGACTCCGTTTGGTTTTCCTTTTCTGCGATATTCTAAAACAAGGTAAAAACGGAAACTGGCACTCGGCTCTGGGTTAATAGGTTAGTCCCAAAAGTGATATAGAAGTGTATAATAAATCCCATAAACATCCAAAACAGTAGATAATATAGCATGGAGCAATCAAAAATTATAGATACGTTGGAGACTTATCAACGGGCATCTTGCTAGTAAATATTTTGAATTTCATTCATTTTTTGCGGAGATTTTTTTTTTGATTTTTTTTGATATAATTTTTTAAAAATTATTTTGAACGTGACTCGAAATTTCGTGATTAAAAGAGTTTGGACCCCACCAAAATGTGCAAAATTTCATTGAATTTGTTAGAAGTGCCAAGAATATATGGTTTGCAATGCTAATAAAAAGAATATGGGCTTCAAAATATCCTTAAGAATTAGAAAATGGGTTGTAAATTATTGAAAATAATGGCTAATGGGATGTATGTTGTTTTCCACAGATTTGGAGGCAAACTTCTGGGCCTACTAGGTTGATGATGACGCTCTACTAAAAAAAGGTTGATGATGACGCTGACCTAAAAAAAGTTTGACGCGTACGCAAGGCTTTGTCAACTTAGTCAACACAGAGTAGTGACTGTTGGATGTCCATCCAACGACGGCGTGCTTCTTCAATCTCTGATCTTCCTGCTCTAGCTGCCCAAACCAGTGCCGGCGGGACTGCCTACTCCCTCCTCCTGTGGCCGGCTGTGCTGCCGCCAGGCCATCCCTCTAACCACCCGCACACCCTGTTATTTTCCGACAACGTCAGCCTCACCCCGCAGCCGACCAGTCAGCGCTCGTACTCCCCTCGGCGTGGGCATCCACTGCCGCGTCTTCCCCGGCTCCTCGTCGTCCCCTTCCTAGGCCTCACCGTCGTCCACCGCCCTAGTGCTCTCAGCGTGACATGGTCAATGAACGACATCCATTAGAAGTGGACTGTACGTGGAGAGGCTGACAGCTCGGTCCACAGCCGCACACAAGGAAATGCCTCCTTATTACACGCAAAATAATGATTCCTCCACCTGACAGCAGGGACCACCGGACGAGCCACCGTATTTCATGAAAAAAATGTTTCTTCATGACTACTGGCACCCACCAGCTACATCAAGTGTGCCTCCTTATCCTCCCTCACAATCGGGACCTAGCTGGTCGAAGCATACGTAGCGTTGTCATCCTCGTCGCGAACATGTACGTACATACGATCAGTCTGTCTGTAGGCTGTAGCGATGAACCGTGGCCGAGTAAGGAAGGGCACATGTCGTAGTATAGGCGCGCATGTGTCGTAGTAGAGGTGCACACGTAGCATGTCACACAGTCCCGTTAATATCATGCACACGTACGTACAGCCAGGGTGCCAGAAAGTAAATACGGCCATGTACGTACATACAGACGGGGTCTCAAACGCCTACTCGTCCATCGGTACGGCCAGGGCTCGTGTACATGGAGAGGTAGTGACGGCGTCCTATTCATCGGCAGCCAACCGGCTGGGTCGGAACGGAGAAACTGCGTCGTGTTCATCGGGAGCCAACCGGTTTGGACGGAACAGCCGATCGAAACGAGGCCTGGCGTACCGCAGAATGGCGGAAGCGGCCTTCTGTTCGACCGACCACGATCGAAACGGGGTCCTGTTCATCAGGAGGGGTCGGGTGAACTGCAAAATGGAGGAAATGGACTTGTGTTCGAGTGCCTACAGTCGAAACAGGGTCTTGTTGATCAGGAGGGGTGTGGCGTACCGCAAAACGGAGAAAACGGACTTGTTTTGGAGCACTACGGTCGAAATGGGGGTCCTGTTCATCGGGAGGGGTGTGGCGTATCGCAAAACGGGACTCCACGGGCTACTGTTCATCTCCACCATCGACTACTTCCAGGCTAATGTTCATCCACTGTCGACCTCCTACGGCCTCCACCTATGACTATTCATCCACAGCGTCTCCCCTCCTGCCTCCACCAGCCACTGTTCATCCAACCTCCACTGCTCCTCCGCCGTCTACTGTTCAACCATCCCTCTCCACGGGGTCCTGTTCAACCACCCCTCCATGGGCTACTTTCATCGAGTCCTCCACCGGCTACTATTCAACCAGCCCTCCATGGGGGTTTGTTCATCTAGCCCTCCATAGGGTCCTGTTCATCCACCCCCAACCGGCTCGATCAATCGGGGTCCTGTTCATCCAGCGGCAACGGCCTCTACTACCACGGGGTCCTGTTCATCCAACCCCCACCGGGAACTGTTCATCCACCCCCCCCCCAACAATGCTCACTGTTCATCAAGAGGCAATAGGTTCGATTGCCTTTAGTTAACAGCAGTAGCGAAGGAATCACTCGATCAGGTTCAGTTAACAGCCAGACCGATCGAATTACGGTGGGTGGTCGGGGGCCGAGCGATGCACGTTTCTCTCGTACACGTACGTGCGTGGGTGCGAGGCGTTGGGCTCTAACTGAACCCAAGCGATTGCACCTTAGTTACTTTTGTTACTTGTTACCCATTACGAATTATCTTATCACACAACTATCTGTTACTGATAATTCAGTGCTTGTGGAGAATACCTTGCTGAAAACCGCTTTTCATTTCCTTTTGCTCCTCGTTGGGTTCAACACTCTTACTTATCTAAAGGACTATGATAGACCCCCTATACTTGTGGGTCATCGAGACTCTTTTCTGGTGCCATTGTCGGGGAGTGAAGCATCTTTGGTGAGTGGAATTTGGTGAGGAAACATTTATATTACATGCTGAAAGTTACTGTCACTTGTCAGTATGGAAAATAATCCTTTGAGGGGCTTGTTCAGGGTAACTTCACCTCATCCGTTAGAGCAAGAAGTTGCTCCTCAACCTACTGAAAATATTTATTATGAAATTCCTTCGGATATGATAGAGAAACTGTTAGCTAATCCTTATGCAGGAGATGGAACACTACATCCTGATATGCATCTAATCTATGTGGATGAAGTTTGCCGATTATTTAAGCTTGAAGGTTAGCCCGACTCTGGTGCAACGAGGTGCTATACAAACGGTTTTTAACCCCTTTCCGCAACGGCATTCTGGACCGTCGCCTAGTGAATGACTGTGATAGAGGGGGTCCTTCCCACACGACCCAGAAACCGTCGGGGATATGCCCTCCTGGCACACACGCTCGGCAAAATGTGGTCGTGTGCGACCGGCGAGCAATCAAATACGGTTATACGTATAGTAATGCTAAAAATACAATTATGCAGGCGAAATCGTTTCCGGTCGTAAGTACATCCCACACAGTCAGTCACCGCTAAATGTTCAAGTTTGCATGTACACTCCACACAGTCAATCCAAGGAATATGTTTCCATTAGTATGTACATCCCACACAGTTAATCCAAGAAGTATGTTTCCGTTCGTATATACATCCAACACAATCGCACCAAGGAAAACGTTTCCGTTCGCAGGTACATCATACACAATTTCCCCATTAAATCGTTTGTGATAATATTGCCATTGCACATGATATTGACGATTTTATCGTTTGCGTTATTGAATGCATCACACACGGTGCATAGAAGAAACTGTGTGGCAAATGTTGTCCATCACACACACTTTTTATCTGATAAACGTTTGCGCAAGGTGGCTTAACGCAAACAGTTTTCAGGAGGATGTCGTGTGTGATTGTTCATTGATCCAACATGGTTTATTCCTAGAAACTATGTGCGTTGTCTAAGGTCATCACCCACGTTGTTTTCTCAATTACCGTTTGCAACAGAAAACCCAATTAGTAGGCTAATTGCCCTGTTATTAATAATCCATTTATTAATCTAATTTACATTTCATATTAAGCACACAATATATTTCATTTCCATATTAAGGAAGCATGATTTCATAATTGAAATACATCAGAGTACAACATCATATAACTTCAACACTCAGCTACCCCATTACACAACTGCACTAGCACCAAGTTTCACATGCAACATCTACAACATTTCAAAATTAGCATCATAGAGTATACATTGACAGATGCATCTCATTTGGAAAACTGCTGAAGAGGAAGGCAAATATTGAGCCTTCATTGATATTAAAGGTCTTTGCAACTTTAGGCCAGTGCATGTGGATGATTGACCATCCATCCTTCGTCCTCTTTAGGAACACTTCAATATTGAACCGTGGTTGTTGTATGAAAACCTTCCTCACCTCCTGACCATAGAGGTGGTTTGAGAGGTAATCATCAGTGAACTTCTTTGGAAGGGCCTGAAAACAAGGATGTGCATAAATATCTTCTCTATATTGGAAATGAGGCAAAGGAATCAAAAAAAAGGCAAGGTATAATAGTTAATACCATCTTGTAGTGAACTGATGTCTTCTTCATTGTGCAGATAAAGATCTTGTTGTTTTTTGTCACTAATTTCTTTATCCTAACAATCTTTCTGAGTTTCTTGGCTTGACTGATATTCATGGACAACTCATTTCCCCATATGCAAAAAGGGTCAAATAGTGGGTCAAAACCTCTGACAGGAGGACCTACACGTGAAACACGAAATTGTTAAAAACCTAAATATTAGAATGGTTCCTACAATTGCACAATAATGTGCTATTAGACAAAGGACCATGCATGTGCTAACCTCAATTGTAAACCTCAGTGCTTCCCATTGTTTCCCTGCAACACATATAAGGTATTTAGTCATCAGGTTAAGTGAGTGTTCGCATGCTATCAGTAAAATATGTTGATGAAAAATAAGCACATTGCAGATTCATCGGATTAATTCAAGCCACTTGGAAAACCCATTTATCCAAATGAAGCATGATCAAGAACTAGGAAATATAGCAGTTGTATATGTTTCTCATGTATTAAGTGCAGCCAAATTCGATTTATTCCTCACATGCACAATAATACAAAATTCTACCCACGATAATTGGACATCGCATTGCAGAATTGAACCAAGTAGTTAACTAAACACCACAACAAATGAACCAAACATTAATTGAGAACCACATTGCACAATATAACATACTCCTAATAGAAGATCATATAGTTAATCAAACCAAGCATGCTTAACAACTTGGAAATATAGCAATTGAATTTTTTGTCATGTATTTAGTACATCCAAATTCAATTTATTTCTCACATGGTATACAATAATTGAATGCACCCACAACAATTGAATATCGCATTGCAGAATTGAACCAAACAGTTAACTAAACACCACAACAAATGAACCAAACATTAACTGAGCACCACATTGCACAATATAACATACTCCTAGTAGAAGATCAGACAGTTAACCAACCCAAGCATGCTTAACAACTTGGAAATATAGTAACTGTATTTGTTTCTCATGCATTTAGTACAACCAAATTTGATTTATTTCTCACATGGTATACAATAACAGAATGCACCAACAACAATTGAACATCAATTGCATAATTGAACCAAACAGTTAACTAAACACCACAACAAATGAACCAAACGTTAACTGAGCACCACATTGCACAATGTATAACATACTAGAAGATCAGACAGTTAACCGAACCAAGCATGCTTGACAACTTGGAAATATAGCAATTGCATTCGTTTCTCATGTATTTTGTAAAGATAAATTTGATTTATTTCTCACATGGAAGACAATACAGAATTGCAGCCTGAAGAATTGAACATCACATTTGTAGAATTGAACCAAACAGTTAACTGAAGACGACAACTAATTAACCAAACAGTTAATAAGTGAGCACCACATTGCACTACATATAAAACATATACACTAGAGCAACATATTGCATGGTAAAACTAGATAGCACAATTCAGTAGAATTTGTTAAGGAAAGGCAGGAGCAGCACACGCAACGGGTAAACCGAGCATGCTTAACCGGCATAGCTAGCAAACTGAACATGGGTCCTCATAGTGAGCTAATAAGACAAGCTACTCCTCATCGTTGGAAATATCGATGATGATTCGTTCCTTGGACATGGAAGAGGGTGAGGCCTCCACATCGAGGGTGCCCTCGTCGTAGTGGTGAGTTTCGTAAGCTGCTCCGGGCACCAACTAACTGGCTCTCGAGTTGAGGTAAGCACGTGCACGCTGAGAAAACACCTTGTAGTCTTCGTCGAAGGCACCGAGGGTGGCCTCGAAAAAACACCATGAACTATCGTTTAAAGCAGCCAAACGCATCGCGGCGTCGGAGCATGAGGCGTCGACGGTGGCCTCGACATCGAGGTTCTCCTCCAAGATCTGGGGGTCGGCATGAATGGCAGCCATCGCGACCTCATCCGCGTGTGCGGACGCGATTTGCTTCTCCACTGTCAAATGCTCCTTGAGCTCCTGCCTATATTGCATGCACCACGGCTTAGGGTGGCGCTTATTTGGTGGAGGGGTTGGTGATTTGGGTGGAAGGCGTCGCGCCGGCGGTCGGGCATGTGGGATGTGGAAGGAGGAGGAGGAGGAGGATGGCGGTCGGGTGTGGATTACCTGCCTGGATAGACGAGGGCGACCACCGTGAAGGGGGTCGCCGGCGAGGAGGCAGCGCTGCAAGCAAGGAGTAAAGGTTTCAACTTGGAAAGGAAGGAGGAAATAGGGAAAATTTGGCTTTTGGTGAGGGGGAGGGGGCGGGGAGGTAGATATTTCCACGGAAGCCAACTTTTTGAATCGGTGCAGTGAAAAAACTGGCGCGCAAAGTGTTATCAGACACGATCCCTTATTCAGAACTGTGTACCATATGTTCACATCATAAACGATTCAGATACCTTATCCCATGTGTGATGAGTTTGAACGTCAAAAATTTTGGTTCGAAGTTGCCTGGTTATAGTGGTCATCCACGTCAGTGCATAATTTGGGTACACAAAGGAGACTATAACACACCCACACTTCTTAATCGAGCAAGTTCAGCAATTAAACAGAGCTAGCTGACCTAAACATTACTCTAACAAATTAAAGACCGGCTCTCTTAATTAAACAAAACAAAGAGTACTACTATGGTTGGTGCTCGTCGATCTCCGCCGCCTCCACCATGTCCAGCTCGCGCCCGACGGTCTCCTAGGGAGGGGGCTCCATGGCATCCATTGCACCATACTTGGCAAGCATCTCGCCATCTGTGTACACCATCTATTTGGAAAAGGCCACCACGAGCTGGGCGTGGGCGGCCGTGATCTGGGCTTGGATGGGCTTCGTCGTGGCAAGGTATGTGGCGGAGGAACGGACGGCTGCTCAAACGCTCTCGGCGATTGCCAACTCTTCAGCAATCGGTAGTCGACCGTTGTCGGAGAAGCGTCGCTTGATTTGTGTGGTGACCGCCATGAGCTGGGTGTCGGCGGCCTCGACATGGTCATAGGTGGCCTCCATCAGGGCTAAGGCCGTCGCCGCGGAATGGAGAGCTGTTGTGCCGCTCTCTGCTACCTCTTGAGCACTGTGTTGGTTTTCCCTTGAAGAGGAAAGAGTGATGCTGCAAAGTAGCGTAAGTACTTCCCTCAGTTTTGAGAACCAAGGTATCAATCCAGTAGGAGACTACACGCAAGTCCCTCGTACGTACACAAACAAATAAGAACCTCGCAACCAACGCGATAAAGGGGTAGTCAATCCCTTCACGGTCACTCACGAGAGTGAGATCTGATAGATATAATAAGATAAATATTTTTTTTATTTTTATGATATAGATTGAAAGTAAAGATTAAAAAGTAGAATAGATTGGAACTTGTATGATAAAAGATAGACCCAGGGCCCATAGATTTCACTAGTGGCTTCTCTCAAGATAGCATAAGTATTACGGTGGGTGAACAAATTAATGTCGAGCAATCGATAGAAAAGTGCGTAATTATGAGAATATCTAGGCATGATCATGTATATAGGCATCACGTCTGCGACAAGTAGACCGAAATGATTCTGCATCTACTACTATTACTCCACACATCGACCGCTATCCAACATGCATCTAGAGTATTAAGTTCATAAGAACAAATTAACGCATTAGGCAAGATGACATGATGTAGAGGGATAAACTCAAGGAATATGATATAAACCCCATATTTTTATCCTCGATGGCAACAATACAATACGTGCCTTGCTTCCCCTGCTGTCACTGGGAAAGGACACCGAAGATTGAACCCAAAGCTAAGCACTTCTCCCATTGCAAGAAAGATCAATCTAGTAGGCCAAACCAAACTGATAATTCGAAGAGACTTGCAAAGATAACCAATCATACATAAAAGATTTCAGATAAGAATAAAATATTGTTCATAGATAAACTTGATCATAAACCCACAATTCATCGGATCTCGACAAACACACTGCAAAAAGAATTACACTGAATAGATCTCCAAGAAGATCGAGGAGAACTTTGTATTGAGATCCAAAGAGAGAGAACAAGCCATCTAGCTACTAGCTATGGACCCGAAGGTCTGAAGTAAACTACTCACACATCATCGGAGGGGCCATGGAGTTGATGTAGAGGCCCTCCATGATCAATGCCCCCTCCGGCGGAGCTCCGGAAAAGACCCCAAGATGGGATCTCTTGGGTACAGAAGGTTGCGGCGGTGGAAATAGGGTTTCATGGTGCTCCTGGATGTTTTCGGGATATGTGTGTGTGTGTATATATATAGGAGGAAGAAGTAGGTCGGTGGAGCTGCGAGGGGCCCACGAGGGTGGGGGTGCGCCCAGGGGGGCAGGCGCGCCTCCCTGCCACGTGGCTGCCTTGCTTCTTTCTTGACGTCTACTCCAAGTCCCCTGGACCATGATTGTTGCAAAAAATGACTCTCCCAAAGGTTTCATTCCGTTTGGATTCCGTTTGATATTCCTTTTCTGCGACACACTGAAATAGGCAAAAAAACAGCAATTTGCACTAGGCCTTGGGTTAGTAGGTTAGTCCCAAAAATAATATAGAAGTGTATAATAAAGCCCATTAAACATCCAAAACAGATAATATAATAGATACGTTGGAGACGTATCAAGCATCCCCAAGCTTAATTCCTGCTCGTCCTCGAGTAGGTAAATGATAAAAACAAAATTTTTGATGTGGAATGCTACCTAGCATAATTCTCAATGTAATTTTATTTATTGTGGCATGAATATTCAGATCCGAGAGATTCAAGACAAAAGTTTAATATTGACATAAAAATAATAATACTTCAAGCATACTAACTAAGCAATCATGTCTTCTCAAAATAATATGTCAAAAGAAAGTTCATCCCTACAAAATCATATAGTTTGATCATGCTCCATTTTCGTCACACAAGAATGCTCACATCATGCACAACCCCGATGACAAGCCAAGCAATTGTTTCGTACTTTAGTAATCTCCAACTTTTTTCAATTTTCACGCAATACATCAGTTGAATAGAATATGATGATGGGGGTTATGTGGAAAAGACAAAAAAGGAGAAAGTCTCACATCGATGTGACTAATCAATGGGCTAGGGAGATGCCCATCAATTGATGTCAATGCAAGGAGTAGGGATTGCCATGCAACGAATGCACTAGAGCTATAAATGTATGAAATCTCAACAAAAGAAACTAAGTGGGTGTGGATCCAACTTGCTTGCTCACAAAGACCTAGGGCATTTGAGGAAGCCCATTGTTGGAATATACAAGCCAAGTTCTATAATGAAAAATTCCCACTAGTATATGAAAGTGACAAAACAAGAGACTCTCTATCATAAAGATCATGGTGCTACTTTGAAGCATAAGTGTGGAAAAAAGGATAGTAGCATTGTCCCTTTTTATTTCTTTTTTTGGCCTTTCCTTTTTTTATTTGGCCTTTCTCCCTTTTTTATTTGGGACAATGCTCTATTAATGATGATCATCACACTTCTATTTATTTACAACTCAATGATTACAACTCGATACTAGAACAAAATATGACTCTATATGAATGCCTCCGGCGGTGTACCGGGAAAGGTAATGAATCAAGAGTGACATGTATGATAAATTATGCATGGTGGCTTTGCCATAAATACGATGTCAACTACATGATCATGCAAGGCAATATCACAATGATGAAGCGTGTCATAAATGAAATGGTGGAAAGTTCCATGGCAATATATCTCGGAATGGCTATGGAAATGCCATAATAGGTAGGTATGGTGTCTGTTTTGAGGAAGATATAAGGAGGTTTATGTGTGATAGAGCGTATCATATTACGGGGTTTGGATGCACCGGCGAAGTTTGCACCAACTCTCAAGGTGAGAAAGGGCAATGCACGGTACTAAAGAGGCTAGAAATGATGGAAAGGTGAGAGTGCATATAATCCATGGACTTAACATTAGTCATAAAGAACTCACATACTTATTGCAAAAATCTACAAGTCATCAAAAACCAAGCATTACGTGCATGCTCCTAGGGGGATAGATTGGTAGGAAAAGACCATCGCTTGTCCCCGACCGCCACTCACAAAGAAGACAATCAAATAACACCTCATGTTTCAAATTTGTTACAAAACGGTTACCATACGTGCATGCTACAGGACTTGCAATCTTCAACACAAGTATTTCTCAAATTCACAACTAATGAACTAGCCCGCTCTAATATCACCACCTTTATATCTCAAAACAATTATCAAGCATCCAACTTCTCATAGTATTCAATGCACTTTTTATAAAAAAATTATTATACCAATCTTGGATGCCTATCATATTAGGACTAATTTCATAACCAAAGCAAATTACCATGCTGTTCTAAAGGACTCTCAAAATAATATAAGTGAAGCATGAGAGATCAATAATTTCTATAAAATAAAACCACCACCGTGCTCTAAAATATATAAGTGAAGCACTAGAGCAAACTTATCTAGCTCAAAAGATATAAGTGAAGCACATAGAGTATTCTAATAAATTCCAATTCATGTGTGTGTCTCCCAAAAGTTGTGTACAGCAAGGATTATTGTGGTAAAATAAAAATCAAAGACTCAAATCATACAAGACGGTCCAAGCAAAACACATATCATGTGGTGAATAAAAATATAGCCTCAAGTAAAGTTACCGATGAACGAAGACGAAAGAGGGGATGCCATCCGGGGCATCCCCAAGCTTAGGCTTTTGGTTGTACTTGAATTTTGCCTTGAGGTGCCTTGGGAATCCCCAAGATTAGGCTCTTTCCACTCCTTATTCCATAATCCATCAAATCTTTACCCAAAACTTGAAAACTTTACAACACAAAACTCAACAGAAATTCTCATGAGCTCCGTTAGTATAAGAAAACAAACCACCGCTTAATGTACTGTAATGAACTCATTCTTTATTATATTGGTGTTAAACCTACTGTATTCCAACTTCTCTATGGTTCATGCCCTCCGATACTAGCCATACATTCATCAAAATAAGCAAACAACACACGAAAAACAGAATCTGTCAAAAACAAAACAATCGGTAGTAATCTGTATGTTTAGAATACTTCTGTAAGCGCAAAAATTCTTAAATAAATAGGTGGACGTGAGGAATTTGTCTATTAATCATCTTCAAAAATAATCAACCTAATCTCACTCTCCAGTGAAAAATGGCAGCAAATCTCGTGAGCACTAAAGTTTTGTTTTTTACAGCAAGATCGCAAAAACTACCCCCCAAGTCTTCCCTAAGGTTCTACTTGGCACAAACACTAATTAAAAGCATAAAAACAGATCTAAACAGAGGCTATATGAATTATTTATTACTAAACAGAACCAAAAAGCTAGACACAAAAATAAAATTGGGTTGCCTCCCAACAAGCGCTATCGTTTAACGCCCCTAGCTAGGCATAAAAACAAGAATAGATCTAGGTATTATCATCTTTGGTATGCAATCCATAAGTGGCTCTCATAATAGATTCATAAGGTAATTTAATTTTCTTTATAGGAAATTGTTCCTTGCCCTTCCTTAACGGAAATTGGAAACTAATATTCCCTTCTTTCATATCAATAATTGCACCAATCGTTTTAAGGAAAGGTCTAGCAAGAATAATGGGACATGTAGGATTGCAATCAATATCAAGAACAATGAAATATATGGGCACATAATTCCTATTTGCAAAAATAAGAACATCATTAATCCTTCCCATAGGTTTCTTAATAGTGGAATCCACGAGGTGCAAATTTAAAGAACAATCATCAAATTCAGGGAAACCTAACACATCACACAAAGTTTTTGGAATCGTGGAAACACTAGCACCCAAATCACATAAAGCATAACATTAATTATCTTTAATTTTAATTTTAATAGTAGGTTCCCACTCATCATGAAGTTTTCTAGGATAGAAACTTCTAATTCAAGCTTTTCTTCATAAGATTGCATTAAAGCATCAATGATATGTTTGGTAAAAGCTTTATTTTGACTATAAGCATGCGGAGAATTTAGCACGGATTGCAACAAGGAAATACAATCTATCAAAGAGCAATTATCATAATTAAATTCCTTGAAATCCAAAATAGTGGGTTCATTGCTATGTAAAGTTTTGACCTCTCCAATCCCACTTTTACAAATTTTTGCATCAAGATCTAAAAACTCAGAATCATTGGGACGCCTTTTAACTAAAGTTGACTCATCTCCAGTCCCATCATTATCAAGATTCATATTGCAAAACAAAGATTTAATAGGAGACACATCAATCACTTTTAGATCTTCATCCTTATTATCATCAAAACTAGAAGAACACGCTTTTATAAAGCAATCTTTTTTAGCACGCATCCTAGCGGTTCTTTCTTTGCACTCATCAATGGAAATTCTCATGGCTTTGAGAGACTCATTGATATCATGCTTAGGTGGAATATATCTAAGTTTCAAAGAATCAACATCAAGAGAAATTCTATCCACGTTCCTAGCCAACTCATCAATCTTAGACAATTTTTCTTCAATCAAAGCATTGAAACTCTTTTGCGAACTAATAAATTCTTTAATACTAGATTCAAAATCAGAGGGCATCTTATTATAATTTCCATAAGAATTGTTGTAGGAATTACCATTATTATTATAGGAATTACTAGGATATGACCTAGGATTAAAGTTTCCTCTATACGCGTTGTTACCAAAATTGTTCCTACCAACAAAAGTCACATCCATAGATTCATTATTATTCTCAATCAAAGTAGACAAAGGCATATCATTAGGATCAGAAGAAACACTCTTATTAGCAAACAATTTCATAAGTTCATCCATCTTTCCACTCAAAACATTAATTTCTTCTATAGCATGAACCTTTTTACTAGTAGATCTTTCGGTGTGCCATTGAGAATAATTAACCATAATATTATCTAGGAGTTTGGTCGCTTCTCCTAAAGTGATTTCCATAAAAGTGTCTCCCGCGGCCGAATCTAAAAGATTTCTAGAAGCAAAATTCAATCCAACATAAAATTGTTTTATGATCATCTACAAATTCAAACCATGAGTAGGGCAATTATGAATCATTAATTTCATCCTCTCCCAAGATTGTGCAACATGCTCATGATCTAGTTGCTTAAAGTTCATAATATCGTTTCTAAGAGAGATGATCTTAGTGGGAGGAAAATACTTAGAGATAAAAGCATCTGAGCACTTATTCAAAGAATCAATACTATTTTTAGGCAAAGAAGAAAACCAAGTTTTAGCACGATCTCTAAGCGAAAATGGGAATAGCTTCAATTTAACACGGTCTCCACATCATTCTTATTTTGCATATCACACAAATCAACAAAGCTATTTAGATGGGTAGCGGCATCTTCACTAGGAAGGCCAGAAAACGGATCTTTCATGACAAGATTCAGCAAAGCAGTATTAATCTCACAAAATTCAGCATTGGTAAGAGCAGCAATCGGAGTGCTAATAAAATCATTATTGTTGGTATTGGAAAAATCACACAATTTAGTATTATCTTGAGCCATCGTGACAAACAATCCAACACACAAGCACACAAGAAGCGAGCAAAAAAGAGGCGAACGGAAAAAGAGGGCGAATAAAACGGCAAGGGTGAAGTGGGGTTGAGGAAAACGAGAGGAAAATGGCAAATAATGTAATGCGATGGATAAGAGTTTGTGATGGGTACTTGGTATGTCTTGACTTGTGCGTAGATCTCCCCAGCAACGGTGCCAGAAATCCTTCTTGCTACCTCTTGAGCACTGCGTTGGTTTTCCCTTGAAGAGGAAAGGGTGATGCAGCAAAGTAGCGTAAGTATTTCCCTCAATTTTGAGAACCAATGTATCGATCCAGTAGGAGACTACACGCAAGTCCCTCGTACCTACACAAACAAATAAGAACCTCGCAACCAACCCGATAAAGGGGTTGCCAATCCCTTCACGGTCACTTACGAGAGTGATATCTGATAGATATAATAAGATAAATATTTTTGGTATTTTTATGATATAGATTGAAAGTAAAGATTACAAAGTAAAATAGATTGGAAACTTGTATGATAAAAGATAGACCCGGGGGCCATAGGTTTCACTAGTGGCTTCTCTCAAGATAGCATAAGTATTACGGTGGGTGAACAAATTACTGTCGAGCAATTGATAGAAAAGTGCATAATTATGAGAATATCTAGGCATGATCATGTATATAGGCATCACATCCACGACAAGTAGACCGAAACGATTCTGCCTCTACTACTATTACTCCACACATCGACCGCTATCCAGCATGCATCTAGAGTATTAAGTTGATAAGAAAAGAGTAACGCATTAGGCAAGATGACATGATGTAGAGGGATAAACTCAAGCAATATGATATAAACCCCATCTTTTTATCCTCGATGGCAACAATACAATACGTGCCTTGCTGCCCCTACTTTCACTGGGAAAGGACACCACAAGATTGAACCCAAAGCTAAGCACTTCTCCCATTGCAAGAAAGATCAATCTAGTAGGCCAAACCAAACTGATTATTCAAATAGACTTGCAAAGATAACCGATCATACATAAAAGATTTCAAAGAAGAATCAAATATTGTTCATAGATAAACTTGATCCGCAATTCATCGGATCTCCACAAACACACCGCAAAAAGAATTACATCGAATAGATCTCCAAGAAGATCAAGGAGAACTTTGTATTGAGATCCAAAGAGAGAGAAGAAGCCATCTAGCTAATAACTATGGACCCGAAGGTCTGTGGTAAACTACTCACACATCATCGGAGAGGCTATGGTGTTGATGCAGAAGCCCTCTGTGATCGATTCCCCCTCCGGCGGACCTCCGGAAAAGGCCCCAAGATGGGATCTCTTGGGTACATAAGGTTGCGGCGGTGGAAATAGGGTTTCGTGGTGCTCCTGGATGTTTTGGGGTATATGGATATATATAGGAGGAAGAAGTAGGTCGGTGGAGCTGCGAGGGGCCCACGAGGGTGGGGGCGGCCCAGGGGGGCAGGCGCGCCTCCCTGCCTCGTGGCTGCCTCTCTTCTTTCTTGACGTCTACTCCAAGTCCCCTCGATCATGTTTGTTCCAAAATAACTCTCCTGAAGGTTTTCATTCCGTTTGGATTCCGTTTGATATTCCTTTTCTGCGAAACACTGAAATAGGCAAAAAAAAACAGCAATTTGCACTAGGCCTTGGGTTAGTAGTTTAGTCCCAAAAATAATATAAAAGTGTATAATAAATCCCATTAAACATCCAAAATAGATAATATAATAGCATGGAACAATCAAAAATTATAGATACGTTGGAGACGAATCACTCTCGCCAGTTGTTATCCCCGAGGCAGATGTTGCTACTGCCACCTTGTCGGTGTTTTGGGAACGGGGGTCCCCAGACTTGCCTACCTGCGGCCTGCGGCGTGGCTCAAAGGGGGGCCCAGTGCGGCCCATCTTCACCTACACAAACCCAAGACCCTCGCAGAGCTTCCTCAGGCGCGGCCTCGTTAGGCTGGCTCACGAGGAGGCGGAGAAATCAAGGCGGGGTACCTCACGAGGTGCCCTGACGCAAGCCATGACGACCGGGGGTGCCAGGCGGGTGCCAGCCCGCGCAGTGTCCTCCCTTCCTCTTTGGTGCAAAGGGGGCAAGCACAGCCGCGTAGTACCGAGGCATCAGGCAAAGGTTGCCATTTCGGTGCATCGTGACCAAGACCAGGAGGACTACGAGACAGAGGTCACCGTGGAGCCCAAGACGGCGTCATCACCAGAGCTTTGTGAAGGCGAAGACTACTTTTGTTAGGATAGCTAGTACTAGCTGTCCCCCTTCAAATTATCCCGCCATTGTTGGCTCCCTTCCCGCTCGATATTTGGGAAGAGGACCAGGGCCTCTATAAATAGGACCAGCCACCCACAGAGCAAAGAGAGCTGGGAGGTGGGAAGAAAAGAGAGGGATCGAAGGATAGAGAAGATCAGTTAGAGAGAGAGAGAAGGGTGACTGAGCTCCTCCCAGCAGTTCATCGCCCCAGCCAAGAACAGACCCTCGCGAGGCTGTTCTTCCTTGTATTGTTCATCATCATCAGCCCAAGAGGCAATCCACCACACCACACACCGGAGTAGGGTATTACACCACAACGGTGGCCCAAACCAGTATAGACCTTGTGTCTCTTGTGTTGTTCTTTCCATAGTTTAGATCTTAGCAAGGCGGAGGGGTGCAGGTAGGTAGGAGGTGAAATCTCCGCACGCACCCCAGTGTTCGAACCTCAAGGGTCTGCCGGAACCCGAAATCTGACATTTGGCGCGCCAGGTAGGGGTGCGCCGGGATTCGTCTTCCATCACCCCGTTCTCCTCCGACCATCACGTCCATGTCTGACGTTCGTCGGGCCCGCGCCGAGCATCGGGCCACGCTCGCTTCCCGCATCGCCCAGACGGCCCCTGTCGGCGGGCGTCCTCGCCGTTCCCCGTCACCTGCTATCAACGCCGCCACCGGCCCGGCGGGAGACGAGCAGCAAGCATCGTCCCAGCATCCGTCCGTGCGGCAAGACGGCCGCACCGCGACTCCCTCGCTCACCCCAGCTGGTTCTTCGTCCCACGCGCTCCGCGTGCCCATGGAGGCTCGAGCTGCACTCATCGCGGCGAACGAGCTCCTGCGCTACCGTCCCGTCGACGACGTCTACGAAGAATGGCTCGACCGCGTCACCGAGCTCGTCCGCGCCGCAGGGGGCTCTCCTGCGCCGTCCGTTCCGCTGCACCGAACCCCGCCCCGCGCGGGCAATGAAGCTCCGGTGGCGCCCCGGCCGCCTCCTCCTCATGAAGGCGCCATGGCTCCAAGGCGCGTGGCCCTTGGGCGGAACCCGCTCTGTCAGGCGCCAGTGCAGCAAGAGCAGAGCTGTCAGGAAGTCCCTCGCCCGCAAGAAGCTGCCCGGGCGCTCCCTGCTCCAGCACGTTGCGACCATGCTCCTGCTCCCGCGCGTCAAGACCCCGCGCTGCTCCCAGCTGCAGTGCGTGGGGACATGCAAGACCAAGCTCCCCGTCATCCAAGGCCTCCCGTGGCCACAGCAGGCTGTCGCGCCTTCACCGCCGAGCTACGCAGCGTCGCGTGGCCCGGTAAGTTCAAGCCATACTTGCCTCCTCACTACGACGGCACGGCTAACCCTGCGGAGTTCCTCCAGCTCTATGAGCTGGGAATCGAAGCTGCCAACGGAGACGAGAAGGTCATGGCGAACTGGTTCCCCATGGCACTCAAGGACGGGGCCCGCACCTGGCTCCTGAACCTGGCTCCAGGCACAATCTCCTCCTGGGACGAGATGCGCACCCGCTTCATCGCCAACTTCCAAGGCACTCACGACCGGCCACCCGCCGTGAACGACATGCGCCGCATCAAGCAACAGCCCGGGGAGACCCTGCAGAAGTACATCCAGCGCTTCAACAATGCGCGCCTCAAGATTCCCAAGGTGACTGAGGAGGCCATCATCTCGGCCTTCTCCGACGGCGTGCGCGACATCAAGATGAAGGAGGAGCTGGCGATGCATGAAGACCTATGCACTTCCCTGGAGCTGTTCAACCTGGCAACCAAGTGCGCCAGGGCCGAGGAAGGGCGTCTCTCCCTCCTCGAGCTGCCTGCCATAGACCCAGAAAAGAAGAAGCCCAAGGCCAAGGATGTGAAGCGCAAGGGGGCTGCCGTGCTCGCGGCAGAACCAGACACCAAGCGGGGCAGAGATCAGCCCGAACCTTCCAAGGGCAACCGGTACTGTGTGTACCACGACCTCCACACCCACAACACCAACGAGTGTCAAGAGCTCCGAGCCGTGCGAGAAGGAAGGATCGGTCGTCGCCCTGACCGCAGTGACTGGGGCTACGGCCGAGGAGGAGGAAGGAACGCAGGGCGCTGGGAAGACTGTGGCCCGTGCCAAGGGTGGCGCAATCAACCTTGCGAGGATCGCTGGCAAGACCCGCCTCGCGAGGAAGGCTGGAGGGATCAGCCTCGCGAGGGAGACTGGAGGGATCAGCCTTGCGAGGATCGCCCGCAAGGCAAAGCAGGCCTCCCACCGCTGCCGCCGCAGCCAAGGAGAAACGAGGACCGCCACCAGGAGGAGGGGGCTGGGGGCTTCCAGGAGCCGCGTGCGATGGCCTGCATCCTGGGCGGGGCATAAGCCCCGGCCTCTCAGTGCACCTTAAAGCAGTTCGCCCGCAAAGTGAATGCAGTCCTCCCCAGGCTCGAAGCCACGCGCCCTCTCAGGTGGTCGGCGTGCGCCATCATGTTCAGCTCAGTAGATCAGCTTAAGTGTGCGGTTACAGTCGGAGTCCTCCCGATGCTTTGTTCCCCAATCATCAGCAACGTGGTGGTCACCAAGACCCTCATCGATGGTGGGGCAGGGCTCAACGTCCTGTCCGTGGAAACATTCAACAACCTCCAAGTGCCCTACAGCCAGCTTCAGCCAACCAAGCCTTTCTCCGGTGTCACCGATGGCTCCACGGTCCCGATTGGGAAGGTCCGCCTCCCTGTCACCTTCGGGGCACGCGACAAATACCGCACCGAGCTCATCGACTTCGACGTCGCTCACATTCGCCTGCCGTACAATGCCATCCTTGGGTACCCAGCGCTGGCCAAGTTCATGGCCGTAACTCACCACGGCTACAACGTCCTCAAGATGCCAGGAAGCGGCGGAGTCATCACGGTGCCCTGTGAAGAGAAGGACGCGGTGTGTTCCCTGGAACGAGCCTTTCAGGCTGTGTCACTGAAAGACCCGGATCGTGGAAGCAGGAGACCTCCCGAGACCGCCCCTAAGAAGAAGAAGACATCGTCCGGCCCGACCACTCAGGAGGCAGGCCCCTCTGGGCCCGCGCCTGCCCAGGAGGAACCTCCTTCCATCGCATAGGAAAGCGCGCCCGGCGCCCTTCTCAGGCAGGGCTCGGGGGCTCTCCCCTGGAGGGCCACCGACCTAGCTAGGGTCACGAGGGAGGCGCTTGGGCACCACATGGAGGCGTGTTTCGAAGTACGTTTCCCTCAAGAAGGAGCAAGGCAAGGAGATCCAGACCCTCGGGAGTTCGTCAGCGAGGCCATTCAGGAGCTACAGGGGTCAAGAGTCATGAAAGGTGGTCGCTGCCTACCAGCAGTGGCTCCCCATCCAGGCGAGGATGGTGGGCTGCGCGTCTGCATCGACATACCAGGGCTCAACCGAGTCTCCTCTCTAGAGCGCCTCTGTCCCTCACGAGTGGGGAGCTGCGGAGCCCCACCCCACAGCTACGTTTGAATGCCTTACGGCTTGCCGAACGCGGCTGACACGTACCAGCGCCTCATGAGGGGCATCACGGAGGCACGAGAGGCTAGGCGTTCCGCAGCCCTGGCAGGGATGGAGATGGCACGTGAGGAGCCGCCAGCGCCTCCGGAGCCTCCCGAGGCCCCTGGGCCTGGGGGCTCGTGAGGATCGGCTCCCGCAGCCCACCGAGCCTGCTACATCAACGCTCCTTCGTCCTCAACATCATTAGGTGACATCTTTCGAGTTTTATTTCCAGCTGGGAGTGCCCCCCAGGGCTGCATTATTCCCAGGCTGCGTGGGTCCGTCCCTGTGGCGTGTATCCCTTTTTTATTCCATGTTGCTAGCTTACCTTGTTGGGGGCGCCCCTCGGGCTGCACGATCCCCGAGCCGCTCGGGCCAGGCCAAGCGGCATGTATCCCATTTGCGTTTATTTCCGATCATGTGTTAGACCCACCATGCTTGATTATTTGATGCCGGTCCACGGCACCTCTTCTTCTCCATGCCGACCACTTGCACGTTAAAGGGGGGGGGGTACCTGAGCATCGCGACTTAGGGCTCTTACTGGCTCTCCAGCCCTCACCCTCTAGCCTTGTCCATGGCATCGCGACCTGGCATACCAGCGGCGGCTGAGACCAGCTCGAGGGACGAGACCCGAGGACATAGAGTGCCGACATCTAACCAAATTTGCAGGGACACATCACAAGATAAGGGCCAGTGCCAGGCGCAACCCGCCTAGAGGTAGGGCCCCGTGAGTCCCGCGCTGGCTCACGGGTGCCCAGATACACCTCGCCAGGCCCTACCGTGCCAGCCACGTGTCAGGGCGGGGCTGTACATGCCCTGGGGGCCCCTCCCGGAGGGGACCCCCTCCCACGTACCAGTGGAAGCACCATGCTCCGCGCTGGCTGACGACACTGCCGAGGAGCGGCTATGCCCGTACACATACGGTAGCGCTATGCTCCGCACTGGTGATAAACAACTGAGGGTGGCCCCCGGGCCGCACCAACCTCAGGGAGCCCAGAGCTCAGTGTCTAGCCTCATCATAACGCCTCCCCTCGGGGGCTGGGCACGGGGGCTGGGCATGGGGGCTGCACTTGGGTCACACCCAGACGCACGCCGCCTAGCCAGGTCCCCCCGGGCCTGGTTCATCGCGCGTCTCTCCCCGAGCGGAGCCAAGGTACGAAGGCCGTTTGAGCGTCAAGTGGGACTCCTGAGCATCGCGACTCAGGAGTCTAACTGGTCACGTAGCCCCTCACTCCGTGGCCCCGTCCTGGTTTCCGGTCGGGACCAACGCTGGGTGAGGTACGCGCGCGGCAGGGCTCTGCAGACGTAGAACGGTAGATCCACCCGCATCACACCTCCCTACTTGCTGTTCGTGCGCCAAGGGGGACTCCTGAGCATCGCGACTCAGGATCCTACCTGGTCACATAGCCCCTCACTCCGTGGCCCCGTCCTGGTTTCCGGTGAGGACCAACACTGGGTGAGGTACGCGCGTGGTCGGGCTCTGCAGACGTAGAACGGTAGATCCACCCACATCACACCTCCCTATTTGCTGTTCGTGCGCCAAGGGGGACTCCTGAGCATCGCGACTCAGGAGCCTAACTTGTCACATGGCCCCTCACTCCTTGGCCCCGTCCTGGTTTCCGGTCGGGACCAACGCTGGGTGAGGCATGCACGGGGCCGGGCTCTGCCGGCGTAGAACATAAGCAAGTAGGAAG
The DNA here is from genome assembly GCF_018294505.1 of Triticum aestivum. NCBI lineage: Eukaryota > Viridiplantae > Streptophyta > Magnoliopsida > Poales > Poaceae > Triticum > Triticum aestivum. The sequence continues at coordinate 406,229,022 of NC_057809.1, read as the reverse complement.
GAAAGGCGCAAATTTCAAGGAATTCAAAAGCAAATATTACAATCCACACTGTTATCTCAATGCCAAACGCAAGTTTAAACACCTCCCCGAGGCATGATACATGTGCAGGAATTAAAGGCAGGACAGGAGCCGCGGCGGAGTCACTTGTCGGCGGTGGAGTACCGCAGATTGGGTACGCCTCACGGAGCGGTGGAGTCGGCAGCGCCTTGCTTCGGCTTGGTGCTGAAGGCCCGGAACCTCCCCAGCAGGGCCTCTGCACGACCCTTCACGGCCTCGGCAGCGGCAGCGGCACGCTCGCCGCTCACTGGCTCTAGCAGGCTATCAAGGTCGACACCGGGATCGTGAAGGTAGATGTGGGTGAGGACCCGCGTCAGTGCTGCAGAAGACAGGACACACGCCTCGGCCTCGGCCGTGGGGCCAAGGCCAAGGGCGACATCTTCAAGAGCGTGAACCAGGAAGGGAAGCAGCTTGGCGGGGCCGCCCTCGGCGCCAGCCAGTGGGCTCTCCAGGCCGCTGTCGTAAAGCGTCCTCACTAAGGAGCGAGCCCTCGCCTCCATCTCCGTGAAGGCCACGCGGTCCTCGGCAAGAACCAGGGCCTCGTCGTCCAGCTTGGCCTTCCTCGCCCCCAACTCCTGCTCTAGCGCGCCTAGGCGGTCGCGGCGTTTCTTAAGCTTGACCTCCCTCTCCTTGAGAGCCGCCCCGCGAGCCTTCACGCCTTCTTCCTGCTCTTGGAGAAGGCGGACCTCGTTCGCGAGTTGGTCCCGCAAATCTTGCAGTTCGCCCTCCAGCGCCTTGCAACGTCCACGGACGTCGACCACCTCCCCCAGGGCTGCATCACGAGCAGCCTTCGCCTCAAGGACGGCCTGCTTCTCCTCGTCGCATGCCGTCGAGGCCTGGACCAGCGCCGCCCGAATCGAAGCGTCGGAGCAAACCCATCCTGAAGCCAGCTCCAAGCGCCCGGCCACCAAGCGGGGGTCGGCGCCAAGAAGATCCTGACGCAGTCGTTCCAGCTCAGCAACAGCACGATCCAGAATGGCAGAAGGAGTCAGAGAGACAGCAGCCGGTGGAGTAGGAGGAGAAGGCGGCAGCGCGGCCACAGCATCCTGAGGCGGAGTCTGCCGCGCCCTGACAGCTGTACTGGCGGCGGCAGGCAAGAGCACATCGGGAACCACTTGGGCCGTGGGGGCTGAGCTCACCCCAGCCGGCTCAGCCAGGCCTCAATGGAACCTCGGGAGTCCCCTTCGGCTTCTTTGCTGCGGGCGCCAGCCTATCCAAGAAATGCGAACGTCAAACCTCAGAAGCAGAGCAAGAAATAAAGACAAGAATCGAATGCTTACGGGTCGTTGCCAGTGAGCTCAAGCAGCCTCCGGCCAAATTTGAAGCCTGGAAGCCGGCTGGAAGGGCGCGCGCTATTCCGTACTTATGGGCGGCGAAGGCCAACCGCCTACTTCCATGATTGCAGGTAATCATGACCCACTTTGCATGCAGGGACTTGTCCAATCCGTGTAGTTGCTGAGGCACCATGGGGAAGTGGAGACGCCCACGTCCAACCAATCACCACGCGGCGCCCAAGGGCGCAGGCTGTTAGGGCCCGCGGTGCTTCGCTCTTGCCTTCCGCCTCCCTTCACGGCCAAGTCCGGGCGCGCCTTGGGCCCGGGGGCTACTGTCGGCGTTCTGGGAACGGGGGTCCCCAGACTTGCCTGCCTGCGGCCTGCGGCATGGCTCAAAGGGGGGGCCAGTGCGGCCCATCTTCACCTACACAAACCCAAGACCCTCGCGAGGGGCCAAGCCTCTCGGGGCGAACGACGCGGAGCTTCCTCAGGCGCGGCCTCGTCAGGCTGGCTCACGAGGAGGCGGATAAATCAAGGCGGGGTACCTCACGAGGTGCCCGTGACACAAGCCATGACGACCAGGGGTGCCAGGCGGGTGCCAGCCCGCGCAGTGTCCTCCCTTCCTCTTTGGTGCAAAGGGGGCAAGCGCAACCGCGGAGTACCGAGGCATCAGGCAAAGGTTGCCATTTCGGTGCAACGAGACCAAGACCAGGAGGACTACGAGACCGAGGTCACCGTGGAGCCCAAGACGGTGTCATCACCAGAGCTATGTGCAGGCGAAGACTACTTTTGTCGGGATAGCTAGTACTAGCTGTCCCCCTTCAAATTAGCCTGGCATTGTTGGCTCCCTTCCCGCTCGATATTTGGGAAGAGGACCAGGGCCTCTATAAATAGGACCAGCCACCCACAGAGCAAAGAGAGCTGGGAGGTGGGAAGAAAAGAGAGGGAACGAAGGATAGAGAAGATTAGTTAGAGAGAGAGAGAGAAGGGTGACTGAGCTCCTCCCAGCAGTTCATCGCCCCAGCCAAGAACAGACCCTCGCGAGGCTGTTCTTCCTTGTATTGTTCATCATCATCAGCCCAAGAGGCAATCCACCACACCACACACTGGAGTCGGGTATTACACCAGAACGGTGGCCCGAACCAGTATAAACCTTGTGTCTCTTGTGTTGTTCTTTCCATAGTTTAGATCTTAGCAAGGCGGAGGGGTGCACGTAGGTAGGAGGCAAAATCTCCGCGCGCACCCCAGTGTTCGAACCTCAAGGGTCTGCCGGGACCCGAAATCCGACACACCTGAGAATCAACAGTGACCGTTTGGGCTGCCTTGGCCACCCGGTCGCAGATTGCGGCCGCGCTCATGCACCTTGTTAGCACGTGCATGGTGGCTGTGGGCGCGCTCTCGCCGGAGTGGCCCGTCGAAGTTGCCCTCACGACGTGGGTCCACGTCCCCATCTTTCACCGGCGACAATTGAATAGTGAAATGATATTTGGGGAGCGAGCTAGTGTGCTTGACACGCCGGCTGTGGACTATAGCCGACGCACCTTCTCGCGTTAGCCATAGGCGTACTATACTCTGACGGTGCTCCTAGATATTTTGTACTGCATCTCACAAGGTTGGTGATAATAAACTGTGTGCGATCTACTTGATTTTTCATCTTGATTTGAATTACATAATGGGGTCACTGCGGCAATGGAGGGTGTTTGAATTGCTAGAACTTTTATCTGCAGTGAACATGCAACTATATGTGTGTTGTAAAAAAATTGGAATTATTCAGGGTTCGTTTGGACATTTTATACATTACATTGGTTTTCTAGCCATTTCAGGTGCACAATTCAAAATTAAACTACATGCACATGCTCCAGTGCACCAACATGGGTTGTAAAATCATATATGTGTCCATGCGTTTATGCTTATGTCCCATGCAATAAATGGGCTGAATTTCGAACACCACGACACCGTGGCTCTCCGACAAACGTTGAGGTACTTGCTTTTGTAATTCAAGTAAATCCAAAACCCATCTGAAATTCATGAACCTTGGCATGCTATCATGGAATGGCATCAACATGCTGGGGTAAAAATATTATCCCATTTGGGGCAGGTAATGGTATAAGCTTCTCACAAACCAGAGCTTCTCACAAGAAGTCGCATGGTCTCGTTAGGGAAACGTGTCACCTTTGTGGACAAAATGATATTCGTCGCCTCTTCTTTCTTTAAATTTTTCCCTGGTGTCAACATAGAACAACAGGAGTGTTGTGTTAAATTTTTGGAATTTTTCGAGGATCGTTTGGACATTTTTAAACGTTAACTGAGTTTTATGTGCATAATTCAAAATTGAACTACATGCACATTCTCCAGTCCATAAAAACGTGTTGCTAAATCAAATGTGTGTCCTTGGTTGCAAGCTTAGGTCACATGCAAGAAATGAGAATGACTGTCAAACACCTTGACACCATTGCTCGGCCGCTAACATTGAGATACATGATTTTAAAATTCTAGTAAATCGAAAACTCATCTGAAATTCATGAAACTTGACACGATATCATGGAATGGCATCAACATGCCGTGTTAAAAATATTGTCCCATTTGGGGCAGGTTTGGGTATAAGCTTCTCGCAAACCAGAGCTTCTCAAAACAAGCCTGATGGTTTGGGTAGGGAACATGCCACCTTGGGGGATGAAACAATATCCGCTGCCTCTTCTTGCTTTCAACTTTTTCTAGTGTCAACATAGAACAACATGAGTGTTGTGTAAATTTTTGGGATTTTTCGGGGTTCACTTGGACATTTTTATACATTAATTGGGTTTTCTAGGCACTTTTTGTGCGTAATTCAAATTTGAACTACATGCACATGCTCCAGTGCAAAAAAATGGGTTGACATATGAAATGTGTGTCCTTGAGTGCATGCTTAGGTCCCATGCAAGAAACAGGAATGAATTTCAAACACCACGACATTGTTGATTGCCCGCAAAACGTTGAGATACTTTGTTTTTAAAATTCTAGTAAATCCAAAACTCGTCTGAAATTCTTGAAACTTGGCATGCTATCATGGAATGGCACCCGACATGTTGTGGTATTTTTCATATCCATTTTGAGAGAAGGCGCACTCGAGTAATAGCCAAGAAAGGCATTTTGAAAAAATAGCTGCCAGTTTAACATCTCAAATGTTTGTATAATTTAAATCGTGTCCTTTCTGTTAACCATTCACATGACGCCACGTGTTTGACTTTTAATGGCTATATGAGGTGCCATGCGGGCAACTCCTTGACTGAATGGGAGGCATGCGAGCGCAGTCCGGTGTTTAATACAGGCAACTCACTTGGAAGCGAGCTCTTTGACTTCCATGGCCACCCACCTTGCTCGCATCCTCTCCATTAAGGGCGCCCGAGCCACTGTTTAATATGGGCGGCCTTACTGTTTGCCTCCCATTCCCCTCCCTCCCGCAGACCTCCACCAACGCCATGGCGCAGAAGGATCATCAGCCAGTAGTCTTCAAGTTTGGTGAAGTCGACTCCGAGTCGAAGGAGATAGAAAATAAGGAGGAATGCGGCCTCATGGACATGGCCCTGAACGAGCTCGCCATGGTAGTTGCCGCCCTCGCGCCCGTCCCAGCTCCCATCCCTGCACTCGCACCAGCAACCATCCCCATAGCATTGACGAGCTGGTCACCAAGCACTATCGCAGAGCTGCAAGCCGCGGGCATCAGCGAGGGCTCCGCGGACCCACGCGAGCTCGTGTACATGCCAGCGCTAGCGCCCGTGCCCGTGCCTCTGCATGCCCCTCCACCCACTGCGGTCCCGGTCCCCATGCGTTTACCTGCACCTGCCACGCCCATGCCCGTGCGCACGCCCCCTCAGCGGCATGGGACGCCGCCGTCGACCGCTACCTCACAACACTGCTAGTTGTCGTCCTCTCGCGCCCCGCCCATCGATGCGCTGCCTTGAAGACTTCAAGAACGGCATCCCGGAGGACGACAACGCCGGCACGGCATGCCGCCTTCGCTGCCGCCGGAAATAGTTTTTTTGGGTTTAATACTGTATCTCGATCATATGAATATAAATTAGTTGTGTGACTGAATGAAAGATATGGTTTGAGACGAACTTGCATTTCTCTCTCTTAATGTACAGACTTATCAAACGATTTTATTTTGAAAAAACGTCATTGGTTTTTAAATATAAAACACTCATCGCAAACATTTTAGTTAGAATACCTGTATGCAAATGATGGCTTCCCTAGGAAGCCAAGGGAAAATGTGTCGAGCAAGATTTGTGCAGCTCTCGATCGTAAACGTTTTATATAGAACACCAGTATGCAAAGTGAGAGCTATGGTCTTCCCCCATAAGTCAAGGGAAAAATTACAGCGCGGGATTTGTGCATCTCTTCAACACAAATGGTTCAGATTGAATACGGTATGCAAAGCCAGACTTCAGCGCTAAGCCAAGAGAAAATGTGCCGAGCAGGATTTGTACACCCTTTCAACGCAAACGGTTGTTTTGGATGACCCGTGTGCAACCACGTATAGACAATTTGGTAAGATTTGCATAAGTCATATTGGGTATATTGCCATTCATCAAACTGGAAAGATTGACAATTGTTGATCTAGTAACATTGTCATTTGTCAACCTTGTAACACTGCATTTGCCAAAATATGTAGCTAAAAATCACTAGCACTATCTAATTTTTGCAACCCAAATTCAGTAATTAAGCATATTATTTCATTCATAGATTAAGCAGCCGTTCTTTATACAAACAGTTCAACTCGACAGCTGAACCGACCAAACTTTTCCCCAATTTTTGCAAACCACATACTGAAATAGCTAGTTCAACTATATATACTAGCTAATTTTAAGTACGTTGTACATTTTCACCACATCTATAGTCAGATGAATTGAACAAAATAGCCCCTAAATACTACTATTACGAAGGGGCTTTGTACTACTTCCGATAGCCTATCCTATGCCGAGCGAGTTCAGTAAGAGGCAGAGGAGGAGGAGCCTACCGACGAGCTGGACAACTGCAATACGGTGCCTGTCGCTGCTGCACCTTCAGCGACACTCACCTCGAACACCCTCTGCCACTCCAGACGACCCCTCTTGAAGCAGTGGTTCTCCTCATAGATCTCCTGCTTCCTCGTCTCTGCGGCGGCGTGTGTTGTGGCCACATCGGCGGTAAGGCTCTTTGCGTCCTCGACAAGGCGCTCCTCCTCCTCCCGTAGGAACTCGGTGTACCATGCAACGTCACTGACGCACGTGCAAGCCTCCACCTCCGCCTCCCGCCTTCGGACGACAGTGGCAGAGCGGGTAATGACCCCAGCGGTCGACGGTGGACTGGCGACCACGGCGGCTGATGATGGGGTGGCAGCCACGACCACAACCTCCCGCCTTTGGGACACGGCGGAGGAGCGGGTGATGGCCACGGTGGCCGGCAGTGCGGTGCCAGCCACGAGGGCCACCTCCCGCCTTCGGGCCACGGTGGCGGAGTGGGTGATGGCCCTGGCTTTCAACAGTGGTGTGGCGGCCACGGCGGCAGACGGTGGGGTGGCGGCAACGGCAACCGGCAACAGCTGTTGACGGGTAGCAGCGGGGGAGCGTGTGGTGGGTTGCTACCTCTTGAGCACTGCTTTGGTTTTCCCTTGAAGAGGAAAGGGTGGTGCAGTAAAGCAGCGTAAGTATTTCCCTCAGTTTTTGAGAACCAAGGAATCTATCTAGTAGGAGATCACGCGCGAGTCACCTCGTACCTACACAAACAAATAAGAACCTCGCAACCAACGCAATAAAGGGGTTGCCAATCCCTTCACGGCCACTTGCAAGAGTGAGATCTGATAGAGATGATAATAATAAGATAAATATTTTTGGTATTTTTATGATATAGATTGAAAGTAAAGATTGCAAAATAAAATAGATTGGAAGCTTGTATGATGGAAAATAGACCCGGGGGCCATAGGTTTCACTAGTGGCTTCTCTCAAGATAGCATAAGTATTACGGTGGGTGAACAAATTACTATTGAGCAATTGATAGAAAAGCGAATAATTATGAGAATATTTAGGTATGATCATGTATATAGGCATCACGTCCGCGACAAGTAGACCGACTCCTGCCTGCATCTACTACTTTTACTCCACACATCGACCACTATCCAGCATGCATCTAGAGTAATAAGTTCATAAGAACAGAGTAATGCCTTAAGCAAGATGACATGATGTAGAGGGATAAACTCATGCAATATGATGTAAACCCCATATTTTTATCCTCAATGGCAACAATACAATACGTGTCATTTCCCTTTCTGTCACTAGGATCGAGCACCGCAAGATTGAACCTAAAGCTAAGCACTTCTCCCATTGCAAGAAAGATCAATCTAGTAGGCCAAACCAAACTGATAATTCAAAGAGACTTGCAAAGATAAACCAATCATACATAAAAGAATTCAGGGAAGATTCAAATATTGTTCATAGATAATCTGGATCATAAACCCACAATTCATCAGATCTCGACAAACACACCGCAAAAGAAGATTACATCGAATATATCTCCAAGAGAATCGAGGAGAACTTTGTATTGACATCCAAAGAGAGAGAAGAAGCCATCTAGCTACTAGCTATGGACCCGAAGGTCTGAAGTAAACTACTCACACATCATCAGAGGGGCCATGGAGTTGATGTAGAGGCCCTCCGTGATCAATGCCCCCTCTGACGGAGCTCCGGAGAAGGCCCTAAGATGGGATCTCTTGGGTACAGAAGGTTGCGGCGGTGGAAATAGGTTTCGTGGTGCTCCTGGATGTTTGTGGGGTATGTGAACATATATAGGAGGAAGAAGTAGGTCGGTGGAGCTACGAGGGCCCACGAGAGGGGAGGGCATGTCCAGGGGGTAGGCACCCCCTGCCTCGTGGCCGCCTCGTTGATTGCTTCACGTCCACTCCAAGTCCTCTGGATCATGTTTGTTCCAAAAATCACGTTCCCGAAGGTTTCATTCCGTTTGGACTCCGTTTGATATTCCTTTTCTACGAAACACTGAAATAGGCAAAACAAAACAATTTGGGCTGGGCCTCCGGTTAATAGGGTAGTCCCAAAAATAATATAAAAGTTTAAGATAAAGCCCATTAACATCCAAAACAGATAATATAATAGCATGGAACAATAAAAAATTATAGATACATTGGAGACGTATCAGCATCCCCAAGCTTAATTCCTGCTCATCCTCGAGTAGGTAAATGATAAAAACAGAATTTTTGAGGTGGAATGCTTTCTAGAATATTCTTCAATGTATTTTTCTCTATTGTGGCATGAATGTTTAGATCCGAAAGATTCAAGATAAAATTTTATTTTTGACATAAAAATAGTAGTACTCCAAGTATGCTAATCAAGCAATTATGACTTATCAAAATACCATAGCCAAAGAAAACTTATCCCTACAAATTCATATAGTTTGGCCATGCTTCATTTTCGTCACACAAAATGCTCTCATCATGCACAACCCCGATGACAAGCCAAGCAATTGTTTCATACTTAGCTTTTTCAAACTCTTTCAACTTTTACGCAATATATAAGCGCGAGCCATGGACATAGCACTATGGGTGAAATAGAATATAATGATTGAGGTTGTGTGAGAAGACAAAAGGGAGAAAGTCTCACATTGACGCGGATAATCAATGGGCTATGGAGATGCCCACCGATTGATGTCAATGCAAGGAGTGGGGATTGCCATGCAACAGATGCACTAGAGCTATAAATATATGAAAGCTCATCAAAGAAACTAAGGGGGTGTGCATCCAACTCGCTTGCTCACGAAGACCTAGGGCATTTGAGGAAGCCCATCATTGGAATATACAAGCCAAGTTCTATAATGAAAAATTCGCCACTAGTATATGAAAGTGCCAAAATAAGAGACTCTCTATCATGAAGATCATGGTGCTACTTTGAAGCACAAGTGTGGAAAAGGATAGTAACATTGTCCCTTCTCTCTTTTTCTCTCATTTTATTATTATTATTTTATTTGGGCCTTCTTTTTTTTCTATTGGCCTCTTTTATTTCTTTTTTTTCTTTTTTTTCGTCCGGAGTCTCATCTCGACTTGTGGGGGAATCATAGTCTCCATCATCCTTTCCTCACATGGGACAATGCTCTAATGATGATCATCACACTTTTATTTTCTTACAACCCAAGAATTACAAATCGATACTTAGAACAAAATATGACTCTATGTGAATGACTCCAGCGGTGTACCGGGATTGGATGAATCAAGAGTGACATGTATGAAAAAACTATGAATTGTGGTTTTGCCACAAATACGATGTCAACTACATGATCATGCAAGGCAATATCACAATGATGATGCGTGTCATAATAAACGGAACGCTGGAAAGTTGCATGGCAATATATCTCGGAATGGCTATGGAAATGCCATAATAGGTAGGTATGGTGGCTTTTTTGAGGAAGATATAAGGAGGCTTATGTGTGATAGAGCGTATCATATCACGGGGTTTGGATGCACCGGCGAAGTTTGCACCAACTCTCAAGGTGAGAAAGGGCAATGCACGGTACCGAAGAGGCTAGCAATGGTGGAAGGGTGAGAGTGCGTATAATCCATGGACTCAATGTTAGTCATAAAGAACTCGCATACTTATTGCAGAAATCTACAAGTCATCAAAACCAAGCACTACGCGCATGCTCCTAGGGGGATAAATTGGTAGGAAAAGACCATCGCTCGTCCCCGACCGCCACTCATAAGGAAAGCAATCAAAGAACACCCCATGCTTCAAATTTGTCACATAACGTTCACCATACGTGCATGCTACGGGACTTGCCAACTTCAACACAAGTATTCATCAATTTCACAATTACTCAACTAGCACACTTCTAATATTACCACCTTTATATCTCAAAACCATCTATCAAGCATCCAACTTCTCTTAGCATTTAAAATTTATAACCAAAGTGAATTACCATGCTGTTCTAAAGGACTCTCAAAATGATATAAGTGAATCATGAGAGATCAATTATTTCTATAAAGAAGAACCACCACCGTGCTCTAAAAGATATAAGCGAAGCACTAGAGCAAAAACTATATAGCTCAAAAGATATAAGTGAAGCACATAGAGTATTCTAATAAATTCCAATTCATGTGTGTCTCTCCCAAAAGGTGTGTACAGCAAGGATGATTGTGGTAAACTAGAAATCAAAGACTCAAATCATACAAGACTCTCCAAGCAAAACACATATCATGTGGCGAATAAAAATATAGCTCCAAGTAAAGTTACCGATAGACGAAGACGAAAGAGGGGATGCCTTCCGGGGCATCCCCAAGCTTAGGCTTTTTGGTGTCCTTGGATTTTACCTTGGGGTGCCTTGGGCATCCCCAAGCTTAGGCTCTTGCCACTCCTTGTTCCATAATCCATCAAATCCTTACCCAAAACTTGAAAACTTCACAACACAAAACTTAAAAGAAAATCTTCGTGAGCTCCGTTAGTAAAAGAAAACAAACCACCACTTCAAGATACTGTAATGAACTCATTCTTGATTTATATTGGTGTTAAACCTACTGTATTCCAACTTTTCTATGGTTCATAAACTCTATTACTAGCCATAGATTCATCAAAATAAGCAAACAATACGCGAAAAACAGAATCTGTCAAAACCAGAACAGTCTGTAGTAATATGTAGGTTTCGAATACTTATGGAACCCCAAAAATTATAAAATAAATTTCTGGACGTGAGGAATTTATCTATTAATCATATTCAAAAAGAATTAACTAAATAGAACTCTCCAATAAAAAATGGCATCAATTCTCGCGAGCGCTAAAGTTTCTGTTTTTTACAGCAGGATCAAAAAGACTTTCCCCAAGTCTTCCCAACGGTTCTACTTGGCACAAACACTAATTAAACACAAAAAACACAATAGAAACAGAGTATAGATAAGTTATTTATTACTAAATAGGAGAAAAAAGCAAGGAATAAAAAAAATTGGTTGCCTCCCAACAAGCGCTATCGTTTAACGCCCTTAGCTAGGCATAAAAGCAAGGATAGATCTAAGTATTGCCATCTTTGGTAGGAAATTCTTCAATAAGACACCTATAACCCCTAGGAGTCTCTTTCTTTTTATTAATTATCAAACTCGTAGGCATGAAATCAAGAAAATCATTTGTAGCAAAAGGTTCCTTAAGGATAGCAAGAAAGTTGGGGTGAACACTTATGGATTTGAGGTCCGCATTTCCCTTACTAGAAGTTTCACCCTTAATTTTAGGAACATACATCAATTTGGAAATTTTAGCATTAGAAGGAGTGCTTTTCACGGAACAAAAGGCAGATCCTAGTTTGGTAATAATATCCTCAATTTTATCAATTCTAGTGGAATCTTGATCAATCTTTTCATTAACCATAGGTTCCTTTTCTTTAAAAAATTTAAGACCACTCCTACCTTAGATCCATATTGGGTAACTTGGTTGTGGATCTTTCTATACAAATTTTCAATCAACTCTATGGTAGCAACTTTATTTTCAATAATTTCAAGCCTTTGCATCACATGTTCCAAAGTTAAAGTAGTTCCATTAACCAAAAGAGGTGGTGGGCCAAACAAATCTACCATAGCATTATAAGAATCAAAAGTATGGCTACCCAAGAAATTTCCTCTGGTAATGGTATCAAGAATATATCTATTCCAAGGCGTGATGCCTACATAAAAATTGCGAAGAAGAACGGAAGTAGATTGCTTCCTAGTAGATCTATTTTGCGCATTGCAAATTCTGTACCAAGGATGTTTTAGATTTTCTCCCTCCCTTTGTTTAAAATTAAGAACTTCATTCTCGGGAGACAAGGGAGTAGATAAAGGACTAGCCATAACGACGAGACAAGCGAAAAAGAGGCGAACGGAAAAGAGAGGGCGAATAAAACGACAAGGGTGAAGTGGGGGTGAGGAAAACGAGAGGCAAATGTCAAATAATGTAATGCGAAGGATAAGAGTTGTGATGGGTACTTGGTATATCTTGACTTGGCATAGATCTCCCAGGCAACGGCACCAGAAATCCTTCTTGCTACCTCTTGAGCACTGCGTTGGTTTTCCCTTGAAGAGGAAAGGGTGGTGCAGTAAAGCAGCGTAAGTATTTCCCTCAGTTTTTGAGAACCAAGGTATCAATCCAGTAGGAGACCACACGCGAGTCACCTCGTACCTACACAAACAAATAAGAACCTCGCAACCAACGCGATAAAGGGTTTGTCAATCCCTTCACGGCCACTTGCAAGAGTGGGATCTGATAGAGATGATAATAATAAGATAAATATTTTTGGTATTTTTATGATATAGATTGAAAGTAAAGATTGCAAAATAAAATAGATTGGAAGCTTGTATGATGGAAAATAGACCCGGGGGCATAGGTTTCACTAGTGGATTCTCTCAAGATAGCATAAGTATTACGGTGGGTGAACAAATTATTGTCGAGAAATTGATAGAAAAGCGAATAATTATGAGAATATCTAGGTATGATCATGTATATAGGCATCACGTCCACGACAAGTAGACCGACTCCTGCCTGCATCTACTACTATTACTCCACACATCGACCGCTATCCAGCATGCATCTAGAGTAATAAGTTCATAAGAACAGAGTAACGCCTTAAGCAAGATGACATGATGTAGAGGGATAAACTCATGCAATATGATGTAAACCCCATCTTTTTATCCTCGATGTCAACAATACAATACGTGTCGTTTCCCTTTCTATCACTGGGATCGAGCACCGCAAGATTGAACCCAAATCTAAGCACTTCTCCCATTGCAAGAAAGATCAATCTAGTAGGCCAAACCAAACTGATAATTCGAAGAGACTTGCAAAGATAAACCAATCATACATAAAAGAATTCAGAGAAGATTCAAATATTGTTCATAGATAATTTGTATCATAAATCCACATTTCATTGAATCTCGACAAACACACCGCAAAAGAAGATTACATCGAATAGATCTCCAAGGGAATCGAGGAGAACTTTGTATTGAGATCCAAAGAGAGAGAAGAAGACATCTAGCTACTAGCTATGGACCCAAAGCTCTATAGTAAACTACTCACACATCATTGGAGGGGCCATGGAGTTGATGTAGAGGCCCTCCGTGATCAATGCCCCCTTCGACGGAGCTCCGGAAAAGGCCCCAAGATGGGATCTCTTGGGTACAGAAGGTTGCAGTGGTGGAAATAGGGTTTCGTGGTGCTCTTGGATGTTTGCGGGGTATGTGAACATATATAGGAAGAAGAAGTAGGTCGGTGGAGCTACGAGGGGCCCACGAGGGGGTAGGGCTTGCCCAGGGGGGTAGGCGTGCCCCCTGCCTCGTGGCCGTCTCGTTGATTTCTTGACGTCCACTCCAAGTCCTCTGGATCACATTTGTTCCAAATATCACGTTCCCAAAGGTTTCATTCCATTTGGACTCTGTTTGATATTCCTTTTCTACGAAACACTGAAATAGGCAACAAAACAACAATTTGGGCTGGGCCTACGGTTAATAGGTTAGTCCCAAAAATAATATAAAAGTGTAAAATAAAGCCCATTAACATCCAAAACAAATAATATAATAGCATGGAACAATCAAAAATTGTAGATACGTTGGAGACGTATCATGGGTGTTCCGCGCACACCCAACAGGGACACCATGCGCACTACACTACGCCGGGGACTGCGTCGCCGCCACGGTGTAGACTCATAGCTGGAGCTGTCCTCTGATGACGGTGGAGTGGCTGTGCGACAACGACGAACTGGTGCCATTGGCGATTGTAGGAGAAGTAGACGAGATAAGCTACAGGGGAGGGGAAATGCGACACACGACTCACCGGCTGTGAGGGTTTATATAGCAGGCCGGAAAGTATTGGGATTTTGGGAGATTTCACAGACTCAAGTGGGAAGCTTGCGCGGGAACCTACGCGGTTGCGTGGGAATGGGCTCACCATCGTATGGCCAAAAGAACGCCCCCGTGCGCTGCTCAAGCTTGCGCTCTAACCCGTTTGCAACAGCGGGGTGACAAGACGTGCGAGAGGAGGACGAAAGGACACGTACACATACGGTTAATATAATAAAAACGTTTGCGATTAAACTACCTACTACCCGTGTCTTGGTTTATAAGTCGTCTATGTATTTTTGTGCCAAATTTTGACTATAGATTTAACTAATAAAATATGAATGCATGTCGCCAGAGATTATATCGTTGGATTCGTATTTGGACATAGTTTCTAATTATATAATTTTTGTAACATGCATTAACATTTTGTGGGTTAAATTTAAGGTCAACATATGACACAGAATATAAAGGGGACTAATAGACCAAGACGGCAGTAGTAGCACACGGCCGCTCTCTACGCAGTGATGCAACTGTCGGCCTGCTTCTAGACGACCATTTCCTGCATGTTCAACTGCTTTATGCGTGTGGTTGCTTGCGGTTGAGGAGGCTGCGGCGCGCTCTTCTCGCGTCCCACTGCGTGCACTCTGCTCTCGCGTCCCTTCGGGCACTCTGCCCTCGTCCCTGCACGCGCACTGCTAGTGTTTGGAGCCAGCGCACGATCACGCACGCTCGTGTGCATGCGGTTGCGCCTGGCGCGACGTGACGATGCAGTTACCCACTGCAAAAACTGCCATGCGGACGCGCCGATAATCCAGGCCGCCCGGCTCCCATTTATTCCTACGGCCATTTACCTTCATCTCTTGTGCCACACGACACAATAAGCACACCCACGACAACACATACAGAAAGGACATCCAGCGGTTCCAATGGCGCTCCATGTGGCTCCAATGGCGCTCCGAGCGGCCGACGATGACAACGGCGGGCAGTTCACCATGCATCACGTAGTGGACACCACATGAGGGGGAAGGCCCTCTCCATGGTGTACACGAAAGAGCCGGTCTCGATGGAGAGCTCCATCGAAACTATGGAGCAGTTGCTTGCCAAGGACAAGTACCAAGTGGTCGGCTTCCACCTCGAGTACACCATTGGTCGTGTCGGCCACGATCAGAAGGTTGTCGTCACCCAGTTCTGCATGCGACATGACGTCCTGTTCTACCACTACCACCTGGCCACAAGGCCTTGCGAGCGTTTCTCCAGGTTTATCAACACCTTCGACTATAGTTTCGCAATGGTGGACACCACCAACGATCTAAAAGCGCTCAAGGTTTCGGGCTTGAAATGTCGGAATCTTGTCAACATCTAGGACCACTACAAGGTATGGGGTAGCGACAACAACAAACAGAACTCCCAGGTTGACCTCACCTCAGCAATCATTGACCCCTGCTACATGAAGATGAAGGATGAGAGCAAGAAGGACAAGAACGCCTGGCACAATGTCTGGCATGAGAGACTGGATGAACAACACGTCAAGTATGCGTCCAAGGACGTGTACACAAGCTACTAGATGTACATGCGGATCGTTGACACGAGGGAGTGTCTTCTTCCTACCCTAGACGAGGGATCAAGCCACAGAATAGTGGCGGGAGCGTCACAAGAAGTAGATGGCTAGACGGTCGTTTCTCCTAGTTTAGAATGCATACAATTGTTTATTGAGGTGTGTGCGAATGATCTATATAGTCACTTATGTAATTGGATGTTTATTTCAGTTATATATATGTGTGTGTGTGTTATTATTCTATAGACAAAGCAAATCACATGGCTTACTAGCAGCAATCGTCTATGTTAGTATTGGTCTTCGCAAACATTTCTAATTATGGACATGTTTGCCGAGTATCACACACATCTTGTACAGTTGAACCATTTCTATTGTTTTGCGTAATCACACACAGTTCATTCTAGTGAACTGTATGCCGTATATCGCACACACCCGCATTTGGCTGCCCGTTTCTGTTGTTCTGCATCATCGCGAACAGTTCTTCTAGATTAACCATTTGCCACCCATCACACACGCAACTCCAATATGAACCGTGTTTGATGTCACCTCCATCGCAAACGTTTTCCATGTTTTTTGACGGTTTTATTACATCACTGTTTGTGATTTATGCATCGCACATAGTTTCGTCAAAGGGTCTCTGATTCGACTGTCGCATTTGGACCATCCTGCTGTAGTGTGAGGATGATGTCAAGAAGAAGGTCTTCTGTTTATCTTTGAAGGGAAAGGCATTGACATGGTATAGTGAAAGTGAGTTATATCGACTAGAGGGGGGTGAATAGGCAATTTTTACAAATTCATCATTGAGGAAATACAACTTGAGGAATTTGCTAAGTGACGAACTACTAGCAGCGGAATAAGTAATCATGTGCAAGCATAACATGGCAGTAACACAGTCATCATGATGATATGAAACAAGCACAGAGCACAGGTAGCGTGTAAATAGGATAAGCAGGCTGAAGATAAGATGACTGAAGAAATAGGATTGAGGAAATTGAGAAAGTCATCAGTCCAAGTCTTCAAACAGTAACTATCAAGTTCATCAACACATGAATGAGGAAATGAAAGGGTTGAGGAAATAGAACCAGTAGCTCGGTGAAGACAGTGATTTGGTAGACCAGTTCCAACTGATGTGACAGTTGTATGTCTGGTTGGAGTGGCTAGTGTCGGTGTCAAAACCGGCGGATCTCGGGTAGGGGGTCCCGAACTATGCGTCTAAGGTCGATGGTAACAGGAGTCAGGGGACACAATGTTTTACCCAGGTTCGGGCCTCTCTATGGAGGTAATACCCTACATCCTGCTTGATTGATCTTGATGAATATGAGTATTACAAGAGTTGATCTACCACGAGATTGTAATGGCTAAACCCTAGAGGCCTAGCTTTTATGGTTATGATAATGTATATCTCTCCCTCCGGACTAAGTCCTCCGGTTTATATAGACACCGAGAGGATCTAGGGTTACACAAGGTCGGTTACAAAGAAAGGAATCTACATATTTGGTCGCCAAGCTTGCCTTCCATGCCAAGGAGAGTCCCATCCGGACACGGGTGCAGTCTTCGGTCTTCGTATCTTCACAGCCCATCAGTCCGGCCCATGGCTAACAGGCCAGATGCCCGAGGACCCCTTAGTCCAGGACTCCCTCAGTAGCCCCTGAACCTGGCTTCAATGACAACGTATCCGACGCGTAAATCTGTCTTCGGCATTGCAAGGCGGGTTCCTCCCTCCAAACTCCAAGATAGTCTTCGGGCGTATTTGAACATGTTCGGACCTGTAACACAACACCACACACAACCGTAGAGAGAATATAATATTCCATGAGTCCCATCCGCTGACAACTTTTTTACAACATGACATCACGTCTACCCGGTCACTATATCGAACCGTTTTGTCTGCCATCCCGTGTTTCGAGATGCTCCATTGGCACGTCTTGTCAAAATAGAGATCGTGTC
Source organism: Triticum aestivum (assembly GCF_018294505.1). Lineage (NCBI taxonomy): Eukaryota > Viridiplantae > Streptophyta > Magnoliopsida > Poales > Poaceae > Triticum > Triticum aestivum. The sequence goes on along the minus strand of NC_057809.1, from coordinate 406,211,381 downwards.
CCCTTCTTGCGGGATCCTCATCAATACGGGCATGGGTAACCCATCCGTGCCGTTTATACAGCCCTTGGGAGTAGGCTAATTTCAAGGCGAGTGGGGAGGCGTTCAATACTCACTGCCTTTATAAGGAGATAAGAATCTCTTTTCTGCACCCACGCCTCTTTTCTTCCTCTGCCCTTCCACTCTTGAGCTCCAGCGCCAAAGTTCTCATATGTTTCCCACTAAAGCAAGCACTCAACCATGTCTGGATCCGGAGGTCAAGGAAAGTGGATAGCCTCCTTCGTCAAGGAGGAGGATGTCGCCGAGCTTCGGGCGGCCGGGTATCCGGTGAAGGGAATCGCCCACCGCCTTCCAGCCCAGGGACAAATTGGTCCCACGCCGAAGCCCAACGAGAGGGTAGTATTCATACCTCATTTCCTCCACGGGTTAGGGTTTCCACTCCACCCATTCATCCGCGGGCTGATGTTCTTCTATGGGATAGACTTCCACGACCTATCCTCGAACTCCTTTCTCAGTATCTCGGCATTCATCATCATGTGTGAAGCCTTCCTCCGCATCCAACCCCACTTCGGGTTGTGGCTCAAAATCTTCAATGTGAAGCCGAATGTGGTGGATGGCCAACACACGGAGTGCGGAGGCACCATGGTGAAAAAGCTGGCCAACGTCTCCTGGCCAAAAGGCACTTTCGGGGAGTCTGTCAAGGAATGGTAGAAACAATGGTTCTACATTACAGAACCCCGCGATGCCACCTGGGCTGCGGTTGCCGAATTCAACTCCGGAGCTCCCATGCGACTCACCTCCTAGGTTGAGAAGATCCCGAACTGGTGTTCGTCAGACGGGCTGACAGTGCTGCAAATGCGCATTCAAAGCATGGTGGACAAGGATGTCAAACTTGTTGATGTAATCTAGGTGATGCTAGTTCACCAAATTCTCCCCTACCAAGGCCGAAGTCACTCTCTATGGGAGTTTAATCCGAAGAAGCACCAAAACCTAGAGAGGCTCTTCGAAACAACCCACGAAGATGCCTGGAAGTTTCTTTTCAAGGGCAACGAGACACCGCCGGCCACAACCTCGGACTGCGGGTACAGCATTAATCACTCCGCCAGCAAGGTAAATCTTTACCGCATCCTTTACTTGCTTGTTTCAAGGATGATATCTAATCTTTTATTATCATGGCTTCTTCAGGAGTGGATGGAGAAGGAGAAGCAGATCCAATGTCCAGCTCCACTGCCTGAAGAACCAGTCATCCCGCGTTTAGCAAAGATGCTGGTGCCAACGCCCTATAAGGCGCCGGAGAAGAAGGCCGTAGGGAAGGCCAAGGGGGTCCGGAGTGGCCCCTGCCGCAAGGGCGCTTCGGACGCGACGTCCGAAGATAAGACCCGCTCCTCCACCACCGAAGACGACGACGATGAGGAGGAGGAGGAGGAGGAGAACAACCCTCCTTGTCGGTGTCAAAACCGGCGGATCTCGGGTAGGGGGCCCCGAACTGTGCGTCTAGGCCGGATGGTAACAGGAGGCAGGGGACACGATGTTTTACCCAGGTTCGTGCCCTCTTGATGGAGGTAAAACCCTACGTCATGCTTCATTAATATTGATGATATGGGTAGTACAAGAGTAGATCTACCACGAGATCAGAGAGGCTAAACCCTAGAAGCTAGCCTATGGAATGATTGTTGTTCGTCCTATGGACTAAAACCCTCCGGTTTATATAGACACCGGAGAGGGCTAGGGTTACACAGAGTCGGTTACAATGGTAGGAGATCTACATATCCGTATCGCCAAGCTTGCCTTCCACGCCAAGGAAAGTCCCTTCCGTACACGGGACGAAGTCTTCAATCTTGTATCTTCATAGTCCAGGAGTCCGACCGAAGGTATAGTCCGGCTATTCGGACACCCCCTAATCCAGGACTCCCTCAGTAGCCCCCGAACCAGGCTTCAATGACGACGAGTCCGGCGCGAAAATTGTCTTCGGCATTGCAAGGTGGGTTCTTCTCCAAATTCCGTGTACCTGTTGAATAGTGTCCGGTTTCTTGTAAATGTAGTGCTCCTTGGCTTCTACGCCCAATAATGGCCATTTTCCATGTGTCAAACAAATACGAAAAGTCAGGGTGTTTTTTTATATTTACACCCCTAGCCACGTGAATGAACCGCCTATTTAAGGGGACAAGGATTTAGATCCAAACCACACCTTCTCCCTTCGGCAAGTATTCATCAGAGCGTATCCGACAGAGGTCCATTCCATCATGGCCGGCCGCCGCAGCTCCTCCTCTCGCCCTTCCAGCCCTCAGCCTGGAGATTGGAAGAAGTGCTCCATCCCGCACAACGAGTTAGTGACGCTCCAGACCAAGGTATTTCTCCCCCGGCCTATATGGTCCCGGTTCGAGCCAGTCTTGCCACCTATAATCGCGGAGAGCAAGCGGAGAGCGCCCCCAATCCCTCCAAAGGAGAGCGGGTACGCCTTGCCCCTTACTTAATAAGAGGGCTCGGATTTCCAATTCATCCTTTTCTCCGGGGGCTTCTGGAGTTCTATGGCCTCCAGCTGCACAACCTCATGCCTGCCTCCATATTGCATATCTCGGGCTTCGTAGCCCTTTGCGAGCTGTTCTTGGGTTGCGAGGCTCATTTCGCGCTGTGGAAAAGGCAATTCTGCCTTGTGCCCCGCTCTAAGGAGGGGTAAATATATCAGGTGGGCGGAGCCGAAGTGTGGCGCATCGCCGGGACCGGATATCTATCCGGAACCCCAAAGAAGGCGTCCGAGGACTGGCCTTCGGAATGGTTTTATATAGAGGACGTCCCGCTGCCGGATCCTGTCTGGATCGGCCTCCCTGAGTTCGACAGTGCTCCCCTAAAGAAGTGCCTAAGATGGCGTCCACGGAGCCCTCAGAGGGAAAGTGACAGGGACGTTATTTACCTGGTGGGCCGGATAAGGTTGTTAGCTCATTCCGGACTGACCATGATCGGGGTCATGGCCGCATGCATCATGCGAGGGGTGCAGCCGCTTCAGTATAGAGGTCTCCCCATGTGGGACTTCAACGGGGAGGACGACGCCACCCGCTACGGTCGTAAGGGGCCTGATTCGGCTGCCGCTCTAATAAAGACCTTGTCCGCTTTGTACAAGGGAGAAGAGGAGGAATTTCTCCGCGTCAACCCACAGGGTGGATTTTCTATGTACAATCCCCGAAGTTGGGTAAGTGGACACTTTTACTTGCCCATCCGTTTTATATTCCCATTGTTAAATTTTCAGTCTAACGACTTCAACGCAGGAACTGCGCCAAGCTGTTAAAGAAATAAACATCCCTCCTCCACAACCCGAGGATCCGGGACGGTCCCTTGACCCGGCCTCTCAAGAGGATCCGGACTTATCTGTGGAGCTGATTGATGGAGTGTTTCATCAATTGAGCAAGGACAACGCCTTGGTGGCCATTACGGCCGATTATCCAGGGCTACTCCCAGCCTCACAGGTAACTATGACCGGAGTCCCAGCACTTTGAAAAAGGGATCTGTCCTCGTGTGTTTTCGATTGCCGTATGACAGCCGTGTTTTGCAGGGGAGGTCCTTGAGACGGGAGGCCGAGCCTGCGGTGACTAGCCAACGAGGGGCGGCAAGGCCCCGCGAGCTGAAAAGAAGTGCGTCCAGACTGAGGCACAAGAGCAAAGGTATAGCGCGCCACGTTATTCCCATGTGTTATTCCTTTGAGGCATATTAACGCTTGTGCTCTCTTCAGGACGAAGAGACCTTGCGGGACTATATCCGGAGAGGCTGCCAATCGCGCCTCCACCAGCCAGGCTCCAAAGCTTGGTTCGGAAGCGGAGGTGAACACGAGGCGCGCACCAGACGCTCCTCCGACGGAGGATGCGGACAGGCTGTCTGCCACCAATTCCGACGTGGAGAGTGCCATGAACCACAGGCGTTGCCGGACAGTTCTTCGCGATGCTTGTTTCTCCCAAGAGGCATTGGATGCCTTCAATTCGGGAGACACGTACCTCTGTGCCACTCAAAATGGTCTAGCCAGAGCCACGGAGCAGTATGTGAAAGACATACGGGTAAGAAAATTTTGGTAATTATATATATGTACCAGTAGCCCCCGAGACTTGAAACAGTTAGAATAACTGATTTAAGGATCATCTGTTATGCAGGTTCTTACAGAAAAGAATACCCTGCTATCCCAGGAGCTGGAAGAGTGCAAAGCCCAACTTGAGGCCGCACTAGCCGCGGCAAGGGAGCCCAAGGAGACCCCCTCTGGTAATATACGCTTCGAAAGATAAGTATTTTGCGAAGTGTAGAGTGGGTGCAAATCTGACAAATGAAATTGCATATGGCGCCGGATTAAATCCGGAAGTGCAACAACTCTGACGCCAGCTGAAGGCTGGTGAGAGCGTGCTGACAAAGGTGAGGTGGGAGAAGAACGATCTCCAAGATGCCAACACCAAGCTGGGCGTTGAACTGAAGGACGTTCGTGCCCAGCTGTTGGACTCCGTGAAGGAGAATCAGCGGCTTCGACGCGGCATATATAGTAAGTGCTTAAACGAACTTTGAAAAAAGAGTTCGGCGAGGAAGTCGACTAACCGAGTAATGTCTGTACGTATGCTAACAGGTCGTCCTGGAGAGGAAATGCCCGGTTCTATGGGTGACCTTCTTCCCGAGCTCTCACAACTGCATGAGCGAGTTCGGCAGGTGATGCAAGGCGTCGCCCAGGCTTTGTGGCCATCCGTCTCCATGCCCGAAGGCCTTGGAGAGCTTGTAGAGAAGCTGAAGGGAGTGCAGCGGCGCTTCCAATTGTGGAAGATGTCGACCTATCGTCAAGGCGCCAGGGAGGCCTGGGCCATGGTGAAGACGCGGTACACGAAGGCTGACCCAAACCACATGGCCGAGGTCAGACCTGTCGGGCCTGATGGGAAGGAGATCCATGTGAGCTTAGTATACGGCCAAGTAGAGTTGGCCGCAAAGTATTCCCAACAGGACTGTAAACTAGATAGCCTGTTAGATGGTATTGAAGAGGAATACAATTAGTCAGATTGACTATGTAATTTTAATTGACATGTGTAATGCCTTCTAGCCGGATTGTAGATCGTTTGTCATGGCCGACCTTTTCGCTTCAACCTCGGGACCTGACGGTCAGGAGTGTGTCCGAATACCACTACTAGGGAAAAGCCTATACACAAAATCTTACCAGCAGCGCGCTTTAAAATCAGGCGCTGCTGCTAAGTAGCAGTAGCGCGGGCCATGGAAACTCGCTGCTGAAACAAGTTTATCAGTAGCGCGTGCACTCCAAGAAGCGCTACTGCTAAAATTCCCACGACGCCGCCGCGAGGCCAATTATAGCAGCAGCGCGTTAAAATAAACAGCGCTACTGCTACGCGCATTCAGGCAATAATCGCTACTGCTAAATTAACTACAAAAATCAATGAGCATTCAGCGCATTCAACGCATTCAGCGTAACATAGCAGCAGCATATTTTTTATGTCTATGTCTATTTTAACATACTAACACATAGCAGTAGCGCGTTCAGGCCGAAAGGCGCTACTGATAAGTAGTTTAGCAGTAGCGCGTTTACCTATAGCGCGCTACTGCTATTCCATTCCATCTTCCCCCACTCACTAGCCTCATCCACAGATCACACTCTCACACACTCACGGTCTCCTCCTCACCCCCCGCGCCGCCGGTCCTCCCCCGTCGCCCCTCCCCCTATCTGCGCCGCTGTCGCCTCATCCTCCTCGCTGGACTCGGTACCGGCCTCCTCCTCTGTCCTCCCTCCACTCGCCGCTGGCCGCCCCCTCCTCGCACCGCCTTCCTCCTCCGTCCTACTATCTTCTCCCTCCTCGAGTCGCCCCTCCTTGTCCCTCCTCCCTGATACATTCTTATTTAGTAGGCTTTCATATGTAACATTTTGATTTAGTTGATATGATTCAGTTGATTTAGTAGGCTAGTTGATTTAGTTGATTTAGAACATTTTGATTTAGTTTATTTAGTAGGCTAGTTGATTTAGTTGATTTAGTAGGCTAGTTGATTTAGAACATTTTGATTTAGTTGATTTAGTATGCTAGTGGATTTAGTATGCTAGTTGATTTAGTTGATTTAGTATGCTTGATTTAGTTTTTTTGTAATAAGTTATTTTTTGGCAAAATGTAGGTGCCAATTTAGTTAAATTTTCCACTTGTTTCCTGTGAAGTGAATCGTTAATCCTTTGCTCATATTGCTTTAGGAAAATGGCGCCACCACCAGCACCACTATGTCGACTGTGCAAGTCAAGGTGCGCCAGCAGCCTTGCAACTGGCAAGCTATTCGGCATCTACTTCCATCTAAGTTTTTGTCATGCGGCGGTAAGAAATTAGATGAAATGTAACAACTATTTTATTTTTAGTGCTGGCATTACTGCATTGTGTCATTTTGCTTTTCTTACATAGATCGTCCCATGCAATGTGAGGTTGAAATTCAACAAGCTGACAGGAGACACTGTGACATTTGAGGCTCCTGGGGGGCTATGAAGGTCGAGAAAGGACGCAATATGTCGTAGATTGGAGGAGATGGATGGGCCCGTTTCCTCGCTCGCATGCGTCTTACTGGTGGTGAGTTGATCAGATTCTCCTTCAGAGCAGAAATACCCAAGCTGGTTGTCATTTATATCAACCTGGTGGAAGATGATGAAGATGACGAAGATGATGAAGATAATGAGGACCCACTCAATGAAGATGATGAGAAGCCACTTCATGAAGCCATCATAGCTCAAAGAATGAGGCTGAGCGAGGAGGAGGTGTGCAACCTATGGGACATAATTCCGCCACGTGATGACTTTGTCGGGGTGCCATTCATAACCCGCCTGACAAGTACCATGGTCGATCGGCATGAAATGGTATGTTATACGTACTGCATGTAGTAATTTGATGATATATATATGCTTTATTGTTATACTTACAAATGCAAATTATCCGATTATATGCTTAGTGAATCCGATGATATGCTTAGTGTAGAGTCCAATGATATGCTTTATGGAATCTAGTCGATGATATACTTTAGTGTAGAGTCTGATCACATGCTTACTAGTGTAGAATCCAAGGAACTATTAATAGTGTAGATAATCCATATATATACTTATTAGTAGAATTCATGATTAATTAGTACAAATGCGTAGTACTGTGTCTTTTGATAGTGTAGAAATCTAGACTGAATAGAAATATATTTGCAAGAGTATGTGTGAGGCTATTTATTAATTGATATGTTTTTCTTATTCAGAGATTGCCAAAGAACCTATCTATGAGTTGTGGTATCGAGCCTGACGAAGAAGGCTCAGTTGGACTACGCCTTACTGCAAGGGGCTCCGTCACCACATGTACTTACCGCATGGGCATAGATGGTCGCACACACTTGAACTCGGTTGGGTGGAAGAGATTCCTCGTTGGCAAGAATCTTCGTGCTGGACAGGCCATCCTAATTACTATCAGGAACACCCACCGCGCAGGCTTGAGGATGATGATCGTCGTCGATATCATCTAGAACTACATATGTGTGTGTGGCTATATCATCTAGAGCTACATATGATGATCGTCGTCGATATCATGTAGAACTACATATGATGATCGTCGTCGATGTCACCTTGTACTGCTTGAGGATGCATGTTGAGTATATATGAAATTGTTATCTAGTACTCCCTCGGTTCCAAATTACTCGTCGTGGTTTGAGTTCAAATTTGAACTAAAACCACGACGAGTAATTTCGAACCGAGGGAGTACTACCTAGTACCTATAATGCTTTATGAAATTGATATCTAGTAGTACCTAGTAGTACCTAGTATCTGGAAATTGCAGTTTATCGAAGCTGGAATGGGAAATGGTGAAATATATAACAGTAGCGCTGGACTGGGAAATCGCTACAGCTAAGTAATAGCAGCGCGTTCCTGAAAAGCGCTGCTATTATAGTCAATAGTGGTAGCGCGGGTACAGGCAGCGCTACTACTAAGAGTTAGCTGTAGCGCCTTATTGGTAGCGCGGGCACCCGTGCTGCTGATAGGCCTAAAACCCGCGCTGCTGCTAGCCTTTTCCCTAGTAGTGTACCCTCGCGGTTATATAAGAACCGGGGTATGCATGGAGACTAGGCGTAGGGGTCATTAGTGCTTGAACAGACAAGTGCCCAACTAGTTATGTTATATTACATGGTTAGTAAGAAACATCTTCTAAGGAGAATAGTTCCGTTAGGGGTTCCTTTCCTTGGGAGGCATGCCCTAAAGTGCATGTCCATTTTGCGAAAAGAGGCGCAGGAAAAACATCTGGGGGTGTATAGATAAAAAAAGATCATCTTTAGTTCACCGACCGAATATTCCCTTAAGAATGCTAGCTTTCGGCTTCACCCAGACTGAGGTACACATCCGGCTGACCCGGCAGTAACAATCGCAGAGGTGCTCCCTTTACCACCTAGCCGAACAATCAGGAACATAGGGGTAAGCACAGGAACCAGGCAACCCAGCTTGGCCAAAACTTAAGTCATATCGATGCATATCATGGCGAATAAAAGGTACATGCGGAAGTGTGACACATGTGTTGGGCATGAAGCCCGTATAAATAAGCTTTTTTAAAGAAGCCCCCAGGTTTAATGAACGCGGATAGCGCGTCATTTTATGAGCCTTTAAAGGCTATAAGAGAGAGAGAGAGAGGAGAAGGAGAGAAATGTAAGACAGAAAGTATGTAAAAAATGGACAGAGGAAGGAGACGAACACAGAGTCCGGCGCTAGGCATAGAATCTTCGGAGACGGGCTGCGTTCCATGGGTTCGGCTCGAGTCGGTTATCCGATGCATCTCGCAGGCGGTACGGTCCACCAGTCAGGACTTGGTCAATTATGAAGGGACCTTCCCACTTGGGCTTGAGTTTGTCCTTTTTCTTGTCCGGCAGGCGTAGAACTAATTCGCCAACGTTGTAATTTTTGGCCCGTACTTCTCTGCTTTGGTATCTTCGAGCCTGCTGTTGATAGAATGCGGGACGGGCTTTTGCCACGTCTCGCTCTTCCTCCAAGGCGTCCAAACTGTCCTGCCGATCAAGCTCGGCTTCTCTTTCTTCGTACATGCGCACTCGAGGTGAGTCATGAATTATGTCGCAGGGCAAAACTGCCTCTGCGCCGTATACCATGAAGAATGGTGTGTATCCGGTGGTGCGATTCGGCGTGGTCCGCAGCCCCCAGAGTACGGAGTCGAGCTCCTCTACCCAGTGCGTATTAGATTCCTTGAGGGACCGCACTAATCTGGGTTTGATGCCGCTCATGATAAGACCATTTGCATGTTCGACCTGGTCATTGGTTTGTGGGTGATAGACGGAAGCATAATCGAGCTTGATGCCCATGTTTTTGCACCAGAGTTTTACCTCATCGGCCGTAAAGTTCGTGCCGTTATCAGTGATGATGTTGTGGGAGACGCCGTAACGGTGTACAACCCCGGATATAAAGTCTATCACCGGTCCGGATTCGGCCGTCTTAACAGGTTTGGCTTCTATCCATTTTGGTGAACTTATCCACCATGACCAGTAAGTATTTTTTCTTGTGGGTTCCGCCTTTAAGGGGTCCAACCATGTCAAGCCCCCAGACCGCGAAGGTCCAGGTGATGGGGATAGTTTGGAGGGCGGTGGGTGGCATATGGCTTTAGTTTGCAAAAAGCTGGCAACCGACGCATCGTTGGACTAAGTCCTGGGCGTCTGCCCGGGCCGTCGGCCAATAAAAGCCTGTACGGAAGGCCTTGCTTACAAGGGACCGAGCTGTAGCGTGATGTCCACCGAGTCTGGCATGAATTTCAGCCAGGAGGTTCCGCCCTTCCTCTTCGGAGATGCACCTTTGAAGGACTCCGGTAGTGCTTTTCTTATAAAGCTCTCCCTCATGGACTTTATAGGCTTTAGATCGCCGCACGATGCAGCGTGCCTCATTTTGGTCCTCAGGGAGTTCCTGCCTGGTAACGTAGGCGAGGAATGGTTCTATCCACGGGGCGATGACGGCCATTATTACGTGGGCTGAAGGTGTTATTTCATTGGCAGAGCCTCCAATTATGTCAGAGTGTTCGGTGTCGGGCAGTGCGGTTGGGTCCGGGCTGTTATTGCCAGGTTCCCCTTCCCATACTACGGCCGGCTTGAACAGCCTTTCCAAGAAGATGTTGGGGGGACTACATCACGTTTTGCACCGATCCATGCCAGGACATCTGCCGCCTGATTATTTTCCTGGGCTATATGGTGAAATTCGAGGCCTTCGAACTAAGATGACATTTTTAGGACGGCGTTGTGATAAGCTGCCATTTTTGGATCCTTGGCATCAAAGTCTCCATTTATTTGGGATATTGTGAGGTTCGAGTCCCTGCGCACCTCTAGGCGTTGAATGCCCATGGATACTGCCATCCGGAGACCATGTAAAAGGGCCTCATATTCGGCTGCGTTGTTGGAGTCTGTGTACATTATCTGGAGTACATATTGAACCGTGTCTCCTGTGGGGGACGTCAAAACGACGCCAGCCCCTAGACCGGCCAACATTTTGGAGCCGTCGAAGTGCATGACCCAGTTTGAATATGTGTCGTACTCTTTAGGGAGTTCGGCCTCCTCCATTCTGCGACGAAGTCGGCCAAAACTTGTGACTTGATAGCTCGCCGTGGCTTGTAAGTTATGTCGAATGGGAGGAGCTCAATCTCCCATTTTGCAATCCGGCCTGTCGCGTCGCGGTTGTTTATAATATCGTTAAGTGGCATTTCCGAGGCTACTGTTATTGAACACTCTTGAAAGTAGTGTCGCAGCTTCCGGGATGCCATAAATACCGCGTATGCAATCTTTTGATAATGCGGGTACCGTGACTTGCACGGAGTAAGGACAGTGACATATAATAGACCGGCTTTTGAAGGGGGGATTTGTGTCCGTCCGTTTCTCATTCGACGACGAGCACTGCGCTTACGACCTGATGGGTTACTGCAATGTATAATAGCATTGGTTCGCCAATGTTTGGCGCGGCCAGGACTGGATTTGTTGCCAAGATGGCTTTTATTTCGTCGAGTCCGGCCGTGGCTACATCCGTCCACTCGAAGTGTTTGGTGCGCCGAAGGAGGCGGTAAAGGGGTAGGGCCTTTTCTCCTAAGCAGGAGATAAAGCGGCTTAGAGCCGCCACACATCTGGTTAATTTTTGTATTTGTTTGAGGTCCTTTGGGATATCCAATTGTGACAGAGCTCGGATCTTGGCTGGATTTACTTCAATTCCTCTACCGGATACAATGAAGCCCAAGAGCTTTCCGGCTGGAACGCTGAAAACGCATTTTTCCGGGTTGAGCTTGATGTCGTATGTTCGGAGGTTATCGAATGTTAGCCTCAAGTCGTCTACTAGAGATTCGACATGTCTTGTTTTAACGACCACATCATCTACGTATGCCTCCACTGTTTTGCCGATCTAGTTTGCCAGACATGTGTGAAACATGCGCTGATATGTTGTGCCGGCGTTTTTGAGCCTGAAGGGCATTGTGTTGAAGCAGAATGGGCCGTATGGTGTGATGAATGCCGTTGCGGCTTGGTCTGACTCTGCCATCTTTATTTGATGGTAGCTGGAGTATGCGTCGAGGAAACACAACAAATCGTGTCCTGCGGTAGCGTCGATAATTTGATCGATGCGGGGGATAGGGAAGGGATCCTTTGGGCAAGCATTGTTAAGGTCTTTGAAATCAACGCACAAGCGCCAGGATTTGTCCTTCTTTGGTACCATCACCAGGATTGCTAGCCAGTTCGGATGTTTTATATCTTCGATAAATCCGGCCTCCAATAGCTTGGCTAGTTCCTCTCCCAAGGCATGTCTCTTAGGTTCGGAAAAACGCCGAAGAGCCTGTTTGACTGGCTTGAATCCTTTTAGGATAGTTAAGCTGTGTTCGGCCAGCCTGCGTGGGATTTCTGGCATGCCTGAAGGGTGCCAGGCGAAAATGTCCCAGTTCTCTCATAGGAACTCTCGCAGTGCAGCGTCTACATCAGGGTTTAACTGTGCCCCGATGGAAGCTGTTTTATTGGGGTCCGTTGGATGGACCTGGAATTTGAATATTTCGTCCGCCGATTTAAAGGAGGTGGACTTGGATCTTTTATCGAGTATCACATCGTCCCTATTCACCATGGAGCGGAGCACAGTCAGTTCGCCAGCCGCTAGGGCTTCGGATAGCGCCTCGAGGGCCAGTGCGGCTGTCTTGTTTTCGGCGCGGAGTGCTATGTCTGGATCACTAACGAGAGTGATGATTCCGTTAGGCCCGGGCATCTTGAGCTTCATGTACCCGTAATGGGGTATTGCTTGGAAGACTGTAAACCCTTCCCGCCCTAGCAGAGCGTGATATCCGCTACTGAACGGGGCCACCTGGAACGTGACCTCTTCGGACCTGTAATTATCCGGTGTGCCGAACACCACATCTAGTGTGATTTTTCCTATACAACGCGCTTCCCGACTGGGGATTATTCCTCTAAAGGTTGTGTTGCTTCGCTCAATGCGGTTCCAGTCTATTTCCATTTTTTGAAGGGTTTCCTCATAAATGTGGTTCAATCCGCTGCCGCCATCCATGAGTACCTTGGTAAGACGAAAGTCGTCCACTATTGGACTGAGGACCAATGCGGCTGGTGCTCGTGCTGTTCAGAATTTAGGTTCATCACTGGCGTTAAAAGTAATAGCTATGTCACTCCATGGGTTTATTGTTGCTACTTGGTAGACTTCGGCAAGGCCGCGGAGTGTTCTTTTTCACATATTATTTGATGCGAAAGTCTCGAAGACTATTAATACTGTACTGGTTTCTCTGGGGTGGCTTTCTGTGGCTTCTGGAATTAGAAGATCTTCGCCAATTTTTGCCACATGCCGGAGTATCCAACATGCTCTAAGGCTGTGAGTTGGTGTGGCGCCCTCTGCACTGTGAATTTTATAGGGTCCATCAAGCCATCCTTCCAGTACGGTTCCGTGCCCTGTAGAGGGCTTTTGCTTTTTGGTATTGAACCCGGGTGTCTGACAATGATGCACCCTTTTATTTCGGACCGGGTTTGTATTCAAGGCCAGATTGTCCCAAAATTTTGTTTTGGTTTTCCAGGCGCTTTCCATCGCATAGTACTTTCGTACTATGGACGCCAAGTTAGCAAAGCGTGTATTATCACGATGACTTATGGCATTGAGGGTTCCCTTGTCCGTGCAATTATTGCAGAAGAATGAAATTGCGTCTTCCTCGCGGCAGTCCTTTATCCTGTTCATAACCAGGAGGAATCTGGCCCAGTAATGATGTACTGTTTCTTCGGGCTCTTGCCTAATTTGGGATAGATCGCTTATGTATGGGTGGGTGGGCGGAATCAAATCCGAAACCTCACCCAATCTGAGACCCAGGGGCCAAGGAGTTTCCAAACTCGGAAGTTTGGATTCTTGGATGCTGTCCAATGAATCTAGCCCGTCACCTGACTTTAAGTTCAGGTCTTGAGTGATGTCCTCCCCTCCGCGGGTATCCGTCTTGGAGGGATCGGGAATCCGGACATATATAGTCCTTAAGGTAGATGAAGGGTCGCCGCACTGTCCCTCTACCACGACAACGTGATGGGTGACCTAGGGGGAGTTAATCTCTCTCAGATCGGGTTTAGACCCAATCTGGTCGTAATTCGTAGTGACTCCTAGGGCGGCGAAGCGATCCAAGAGCTCGTTTAGGGAAGAGAGCTCCATTGGATCTAGCTGCTCGGCGAATTCCGAGCTGACGTGAAGATTGCTTTTGATGACCCGAGAGGTCATCGTCGCCGCAGCAGCCGAACAGGTGGTCATAAGGAAACCACCTAGCCTGAGAGTCTGGACGATAGCCAAAGCTCCCTTAGCAACGGTGCCGTCTTTAAAGACGGGATGAGGCATCCTTCCTGATGATGACGACACATAGGAACTCTCAATGAAAGCACCAATGTCGGCATCAAAACCGGCGGATCTCGGGTAGGGGGTCCCGAACTGTGCGTCTAGGCCGGATGGTAACAGGAGGCAGGGGACACGATGTTTTACCTAGGTTCGGGCCCTCTTGATGGAGGTAAAACCCTAGGTCCTGCTTGATTAATATTGATGATATGGGTAGTACAAGAGTAGATCTACCACGAGATCAGAGAGGCTAAACCCTAGAAGCTAGCCTATGGTATGATTGTTGTTCGTCCTATGGACTAAAACCCTCCGGTTTATATAGACACCAGAGAGGGCTAGGGTTACACAGAGTCGGTTACAATGGTAGGAGATCTACATATCCGTATCGCCAAGCTTGCCTTCCACGCCAAGGAAAGTCCCTTCCGGACACAGGACGAAGTCTTCAATCTTGTATCTTCATAGTCCAGGAGTCCGACCGAAGGTATAGTCCGGCTATCCGGACACCCCCTAATCCAAGACTCCCTCACTCCTCCTTATGGGGGGAGGAAGAAGAGGGTCGCTTCCTCGAATCTGGAGGCGGAGACGTCCAAGAAAGGGAAGACCTCCCTTGCGGATAACTCTACGTGGGACGTCGATAGCAGTCCGGAGAGAGGCCCCCGCACTAAGCCTCGGGCCGCATCGTAAGTGCTAAAACCCATATCCGCCCATAAACCAAGTCTTTCCTCTTTGTTGTATTGATATAATTAGTTATGCTATTGCAGTCCAGCCCACGACAGCTCCCAGCGATCCTCATCATGAGGTTCGCTGGACTCAAAGGTGATGGCCAGCGATTCACCGCAGGCCGCTCACTCCCCCAAGGCCAAGGACGATGCGGAGGTGTTGTCCCAAAGGACTGTTCTAGACGGGGGAGAGGCTCAGGAGGCGCAAGAAGTCGAAACCCCCATCGTCGGACACCAGGGGAGTCAATCCCCATGGAGACTGGTGGGGAGGGCCATATTCAGTTCAGCCCTCAGCCGGACTCAATTCCAGAGACCGATGCGGCTCCGGAATCCGGCACGCAACCTTCTTCGAAAGAAGGGGGATGCCTATTCCGCTGGTGACCCCTATCCAACCAGGGGCACCGGACAATCTGCTGGAAGCGCTGTGAGCCGCTTCCATTGTGGATGAGCACTGTGTCCTTATGGGCACGGAATTGAAAGGGTTCAGTCCGCCAAGAGCGGACTAACCGAAGCCTCCAGCAGCCTGCTGGCAGGTTTTGAGGTAAGCGGAGCAAAAAGGAGAAAATCCCAATGTAGACAGTAGCCCCTGAGACACAGTCCGGTGTTCGGAAAGAAAAAGCCGGACAGAGGATCAATCTCCTATTGCAGGAAACTAACTAAATTTTTCTGAAATGTGAACATAGGTGTCGCTGTTGGCTGCAGCCTCGCATACTGCCTAAGTCCTCGAACTGAAGCAGAAACTGGCAGAGGCCAAGGAGGAGCTGGGCCAGGTGAAGAGGCAGCTCCAGGAAAAACAAGGTAAGTAATAACCTGTTAAGGTAAAATTATATGCAGTGACCAAAATGCCATGATGTGTACAGAGGCGACGACCGACGTCGAGGCCCTGAAAAAGGCCTTGGCCGAAGCAGAGGGGAAGGCTATCAAGGAGCATGCCGCCCGTAAAAAGCTCAAGGCCCGGGTTAACAAGGTTCAATAGGAGCTCCAAGACGCGGTGCGGAAGTGCGAGACCTTGGAGCGCGATGCATCGGCTCAAGAAGCCGAACTCGCCAAGGCTTGTCAAAGTGCGGAGGCAGCCCGAAATGAGGCCCAGACCGTCCTCCAGGAAATCCAGGAGGCCAGGAAGATCACGGCGGGTAAGGCATTCAATATGCAAAGCAAGAGTGTGAAGATGAAATATCGTTTTCTAACCCGGATTCGGAACTCTCCAGGGGCTTTTATTGTTCTGCCACGCACTGTCACTGACGCCGAGGAGTTCTTCCGAGCCGAAGAAGGGAGTTCCACGGAGAAGCTGTTCTGGTTGCAATATCTCACGCTAGAACATACGATGCCCTTTGGCGATCAGCTGAAACAGCTGGTCGAACTGCACAAGGTGGCCGAACTGGCCATGACGAACATGATAATCCGGATGTGGCCAGCCGAAGTTATACCTAGCAGCTATTTCGGCCTCATGAAGAAGCTGGTTGATGCCTGTCCACGGCTGGATGTCATCAAGCGGTCCGTCTGCATCGAGGGCGCGCGTCTGGCCTTCTCCTATTGCAAGGTCAGGTGGGCGAAGCTGGACGCTGTCAAGTTAGCGACCGAGGGGCCGCCGGAGGGCAAGGAGCACCGCACACCCGAGCGATACTTTGGCGATGTCTTGGAGGGGTCCCGCATTGTTGCGGATCATTGTGCGAAAGACACTATCTTTGAGTGAATGTATTCGAGCTCCCTCTACCTTGTATGATAAAACAAAGTGATTATGCAATATAATGCTTGTTATGTTTTTAAATTTTTACTTCCTGTGCGGCCGTGTTGTATGAAATCTGAGGGTTAACCAGTCATCGGCTTCTGCCCCCATGTAGGTAGTACGGGGGTGTTCTGGATGGAATCTAAACAATCTTGATCCAATTTGATGGTCCTTGAAGGAGTTGTTTAGCGTAACTAACCAGGCAACCAGACTATGCGTATGTAATGCCCTCACTTAGCCATAGGAGTTCGACAATAAAAACATGGTCGGAGCTCCTAGTATCCGAGCTAGAGTGCTATAAGCGTCTGATTGGGAAGTACCAATCCTTCGCGTAATGCGGAAGAAATCTCCAACGATTTGTAACCTCCGAACAGCTGACCGGCTCTCGCCGCATCATGACAGTCAGTTTTCGGCTTTCTCTACTGAGGTGCTCCTTTGGGTAAACCAAGGCACAATCGCAGTAGTTCTCCCTTTACTACCTTAGACGATATATCGGAACGTAAGGTAGCAAGCACAAGAGCCGGGCAACCCAACTATTGACCAAAGACATGATTCGGAGCCAAAGCATATAATGCTAAATTCGGGGTGTCGAACTATACTTATAAAAAGTGTTCGGACTTTTGTTGCCGTAATTTCGGGTGCTATGAAGCCCCTGGAAAACATCAAACATACCAAAGTGTACGTGCGCTACCTGATAGGGTTATCCACAGGGGGGCTAAGAGAAAAAAGAGAAAGAAAACAGAAAAGGTGCAAAGGTAAAAAGCTAGGGTCCTAAAGCTCCAGCCGCAAACTATTCTCATTGTAATTTAATTAGTACGTCAATGCGCATTGATACAGGTAGTGCAATAAGCAATAGGCTATTTGACATGCCGAAACCAAGGGAGAGCTGCATGTGGGTCCTGAAAAACAGGTAGAGTTATCGTTAACGGAATCACCTAAAAAGTCCCCCATATGTCTGCGTTTCTCGTCATCTTGGTGTGTTTATCCTTCAAGAGGACTGATGACCAGTCCACCAGATGGGGCCTGTGGGATTGAGACCCAAAAAAGAAACAAGTAAAAGTGAAAGTATGTGTGTATCCAATGTCGGTTGAGTCGTACTATGGACCACAAGCTAGCTATGCCTCCGTCGATGCCCATGGGATTTTGAGTCGTAGTTATGTACGTGCGGCACGAATGCCACCACTTGATCGGGACTGAGACGGAGGCCGGATTGCTAGTAGAGCTCCTAATGAGCCGAGCTCTCCTGCTGCAGAGTAGTTCAGACCCTCTTAACGGTGTATGTGGGCTCGGCAGCCGAACTAAGGTTCTGCTTGAGAAGGCCGCTCTGTATTTCTGCTGCTAAGGCAGCTATGTGCTCTTCTGGACGGAGGGAGCATTCCATATTTCCATTGACTGTTATGATGCCGCATGGACCGGGCATCTTGAGCTAGAGATAAGCATAATGTGGTACTGCATTGAATCGAGCAAACGCAGTTCGTCCGAGCAGTGCGTGATAGCCGCTGCGGAAGGGGACGATATCGAAGATTAACTCCTCACTTCGAAAGTTGTCCGGAGATCCGAAGACAACCTCTAGTGTGATTGAGCCCGTACAGCGGGCCTCTACACCTGGTATGACTCCTTTGAACGTAGTCCTGGTGGGCTTGATCCATGATGGGTTAATGCCCATTTTTCACGTTGTATCCTGATACAGCAGATTGAGGCTGCTACCTCCGTCCATAAGGACGCGAGTCAGGTGGAACCCATCAATTATTGGGTCTAGGACTAGTGTGGCTGAACCACCATGACAGATACTGGTCGGATGATCCCGGCGATCAAAAGTGATCGGGCATGACAAACATGGATTAAATTTTGCGGCGACTGGCTCTATCCCGTAGACGTCCCTGAGCGCACGCTTGCGCTCCCTCTTGGGGATGTGGGTAGCGTATATCGTGTTCACCGTTTTGACCTGAGGGGGAAACTTCTTCTGTCCCCCTGTGTTCGGTTGTCGGGGCTCTTCGTCATCGTTCTCGCTTTGCGATCCCTTTTCCCTGTTCTCGGCATTTAATTTGCCGGCCTGTTTAAAAACCCAGCAATCTCTATTTGTATGATTGGGTGGTTTGTCCGGGGTGCCATGAATCTGACACGGACAATCAAGTATGTGGTCCAAGCAGGATGGGCCTGAATTGTTCTTTTGGAATGGCTTCTTCCGCTGACCGGACTTAGAGCCACTGAATCCGGCATTGACCGCCGTATCCTCGGTGTTGTCGCTGTTGTTTCGACGCTTGTATCTGTTGCGTCGAGACTTGTCTCTGTTATTTTTAACCTCAGGGGTGCTGGTGTCGCTTGCATTGTTTTTGCTACGGGCCAACCAACTGTCCTCGCCCGCACAAAAGCGGGTCATGAGTGCCGTGAGGGCCGCCATGGATTTTGGCTTTTCTTGGCCGATGTGGCGAGCGAGCCATACGTCGCAGATGCTATGTTTGAAAGCTGCTAGGGCTTCGGCATCCGGACAGTCGACGATATAAGGAGGATTATGTGTGATAGAGCGTATCATATCACGGGGTTTGGATGCACCGGCGAAGTTTACACTAACTCTCAAGGTGAGAAAGGGCAATGCACGGTACCGAAGAGGCTAGCAATGGTGGATGGGTGAGAGTGCATATAATCCATGGACTCAACATTAGTCATAAAGAACTCACATACTTTTTGCAAAAATCTACAAGTCATCAAAACCAAGCACTACCCGCATGCTCCTTGGGGGATAGATTGGTAGGAAAAGACCATCGCTCGTCCCCGACCGCCACTCATAAGGAAAGCAATCAAAGAACACCCCGTGCTTCAAATTTGTCACATAATGTTCACCATACGTGCATGCTATGGGACTTGCCAACTTCAACACAAGTATTCATCAATTTCACAATTACTCAACTAGCACACTTCTAATATTACCACCTTTATATCTCAAAACCATCTATCAAGCATCCAACTTCTCTTAGCATCTAAAATTTATAACCAAAGTGAATTACCATACTGTTCTAAAGGACACTCAAAATGATATAAGTGAATCATGAGAGATCAATTATTTCTATAAAGAAGAACCACCACCATGCTCGGAATGGCTATGGAAATGCCATAATAGGTAGGTATGGTGGATATTTTTAGGAAGATATAAGGAGGATTATGTGTGATAGAGCGTATCATATCACGGGGTTTGGATGCACCGGCGAAGTTTACACTAACTCTCAAGGTGAGAAAGGGCAATGCACGGTACCGAAGAGGCTAGCAATGGTGGATGGGTGAGAGTGCATATAATCCATGGACTCAACATTAGTCATAAAGAACTCACATACTTTTTGCAAAAATCTACAAGTCATCAAAACCAAGCACTACGCGCATGCTCCTAGGGGGATAGATTGGTAGGAAAAGACCATCGCTCGTCCCCGACCGCCACTCATAAGGAAAGCAATCAAAGAACACCCCGTGCTTCAAATTTGTCACATAATGTTCACCATACGTGCATGCTATGGGACTTGCCAACTTCAACACAAGTATTCATCAATTTCACAATTACTCAACTAGCACACTTCTAATATTACCACCTTTATATCTCAAAACCATCTATCAAGCATCCAACTTCTCTTAGCATCTAAAATTTATAACCAAAGTGAATTACCATACTGTTCTAAAGGACACTCAAAATGATATAAGTGAATCATGAGAGATCAATTATTTCTATAAAGAAGAACCACCACCATGCTCGGAATGGCTATGGAAATGCCATAATAGGTAGGTATGGTGGATTTTTTTAGGAAGATATAAGGAGGATTATGTGTGATAGAGCGTATCATATCACGGGGTTTGGATGCACCGGCGAAGTTTACACTAACTCTCAAGGTGAGAAAGGGCAATGCACGGTACCGAAGAGGCTAGCAATGGTGGATGGGTGAGAGTGCATATAATCCATGGACTCAACATTAGTCATAAAGAACTCACATACTTTTTGCAAAAATCTACAAGTCATCAAAACCAAGCACTACGCGCATGCTCCTAGGGGGATAGATTGGTAGGAAAAGACCATCGCTCGTCCCCGACCGCCACTCATAAGGAAAGCAATCAAAGAACACCCCGTGCTTCAAATTTGTCACATAATGTTCACCATACGTGCATGCTATGGGACTTGCCAACTTCAACACAAGTATTCATCAATTTCACAATTACTCAACTAGCACACTTCTAATATTACCACCTTTATATCTCAAAACCATCTATCAAGCATCCAACTTCTCTTAGCATCTAAAATTTATAACCAAATTGAATTACCATACTGTTCTAAAGGACACTCAAAATGATATAAGTGAATCATGAGAGATCAATTATTTCTATAAAGAAGAACCACCACCATGCTCTAAAAGATAAAAGTGAAGCACTAGAGCAAAAACTATATAGCTAAAAAGATATAAGTGAAGCACATAGAGTATTCTAATAAATTCCAATTCACGTGTGTCTCTCCCAAAAGGTGTGTACAGCAAGGATGATTGTGGTAAACTAGAAATCAAAGACTCAAATCATACAAGACTCTCCAAGCAAAACACATATCATGTGGCGAATAAAAATATAGCTCCAAGTAAAGTTACCAATAGACGAAGACGAAAGAGGGGATGCCTTCCGGGGTATCCCCAAGCTTAGGTTTTTTGATCTCCTTGGATTTTACCATGGGGTGCCTTGGGCATCCCCAAGCTTAGGATCTTGCCACTCCTTGTTCCATAATCCATCAAATCCTTACCCAAAACTTGAAAACTTCACAACACAAAACTTAAAAGAAAATCTTCGTGTGCTCCGTTAGTAAAAGAAAACAAACCACCACTTCAAGATACTGTAATGAACTCATTCTTGATTTATATTGGTGTTAAACCTACTTTATTCCAACTTTTCTATGGTTCATAAACTCTATTACTAGCCATAGATTCATCAAAATAAGCAAACAATACGCGAAAAACAGAATCTGTCAAAACCAGAACAGTCTGTAGTAATATGTAGGTTTAGAATACTTATGGAACCCCAAAAATTATAAAATAAATTTCTGGACGTGAGAAATTTATCTATTAATCATATTCAAAAAGAATTAACTAAATAGAACTCTCCAATAAACAATGGCATCAATTCTCGCGAGTGCTAAAGTTTCTGTTTTTTTACAGCAGGATCAAAAAGACTTTCCCCAAGTCTTCCCAACGGTTCTACTTTGGCACAAACACTAATTAAACACAAAAAACACAATAGAAACAGAGTATAGATAAGTTATTTATTACTAAATAGGAGAAAAAAAGCAAGGAATAAAAAAAATTGGTTGCCTCCCAACAAGCGCTATCGTTTAACGCCCTTAGCTAGGCATAAAAGCAAGGATAGATCTAAGTATTGCCATCTTTTGTAGGAAATTCTTCAATAAGACACCTATAACCCCTAGGAGTCTCTTTCTTTTTATTAATTATCAAACTCGTAGGCATGAAATCAAGAAAATCATTTGTAGCAAAAGGTTCCTTAAGGATAGCAAGAAAGTTGGGGTGAACACTTATGGATTTGAGGTCCGCATTTCCCTTACTAGAAGTTTCACCCTTAATTTTAGGAACATACATCAATTTGGAAATTTTAGCATTAGAAGGAGTGCTTTTCACGGAACAAAAGGCAGATCCTAGTTTGGTAATAATATCCTCAATTTTATCAATTCTAGTGGAATCTTGATCAATCTTTTCATTAACCATAGGTTCCTTTTCTTTAAAAAATTTAAGACCCACTCCTACCTTAGATCCATATTGGGTAACTTGGTTGTGGATCTTTCTATACAAATTTTCAATCAACTCTATGGTAGCAACTTTATTTTCAATAATTTCAAGCCTTTGCATCACATGTTCCAAAGTTAAAGTAGTTCCATTAACCAAAAGAGGTGGTGGGCCAAACAAATCTACCATAGCATTATAAGAATCAAAAGTATGGCTACCCAAGAAATTTCCTCTGGTAATGGTATCAAGAATATATCTATTCCAATGCGTGATGCCTACATAAAAATTGCGAAGAAGAATGGAAGTAGATTGCTTCCTAGTAGATCTATTTTGCGCATTGCAAATTCTGTACCAAGGATGTTTTAGATTTTCTCCCTCCCTTTGTTTAAAATTAAGAACTTCATTCTCGGGAGACAAGGGAGTAGATAAAGGACTAGCCATAACGACGAGACAAGCGAAAAAGAGGCGAACGGAAAAGAGAGGGCGAATAAAACGACAAGGGTGAAGTGGGGGTGAGGAAAACGAGAGGCAAATGTCAAATAATGTAATGCGAAGGATAAGAGTTGTGATGGGTACTTGGTATATCTTGACTTGGCATAGATCTCCCAGGCAACGGCACTAGAAATCCTTCTTGCTACCTCTTGAGCACTGCGTTGGTTTTCCCTTGAAGAGGAAAGGGTGGTGCAGTAAAGCAGCGTAAGTATTTCCCTCAGTTTTTGAGAACCAAGGTATCAATCCAGTAGGAGACCACACGCGAGTCACCTCGTACCTACACAAACAAATAAGAACCTCGCAACCAACGCGATAAAGGGTTTGTCAATCCCTTCACGGCCACTTGCAAGAGTGGGATCTGATAGAGATGATAATAATAAGATAAATATTTTTGGTATTTTTATGATATAGATTGAAAGTAAAGATTGCAAAATAAAATAGATTGGAAGCTTGTATGATGGAAAATAGACCCGGGGGGCATAGGTTTCACTAGTGGATTCTCTCAAGATAGCATAAGTATTACGGTGGGTGAACAAATTATTGTCGAGAAATTGATAGAAAAGCGAATAATTATGAGAATATCTAGGTATGATCATGTATATAGGCATCACGTCCACGACAAGTAGACCGACTCCTGCCTGCATCTACTACTATTACTCCACACATCGACCGCTATCCAGCATGCATCTAGAGTAATAAGTTCATAAGAACAGAGTAACGCCTTAAGCAAGATGACATGATGTAGAGGGATAAACTCATGCAATATGATGTAAACCCCATCTTTTTATCCTCGATGTCAACAATACAATACGTGTCGTTTCCCTTTCTATCACTGGGATCGAGCACCGCAAGATTGAACCAAAATCTAAGCACTTCTCCCATTGCAAGAAAGATCAATCTAGTAGGCCAAACCAAACTGATAATTCGAAGAGACTTGCAAAGATAAACCAATCATACATAAAAGAATTCAGAGAAGATTCAAATATTGTTCATAGATAATTTGTATCATAAATCCACATTTCATTGAATCTCGAAAAACACACCGCAAAAGAAGATTACATCGAATAGATCTCCAAGGGAATCGAGGAGAACTTTGTATTGAGATCCAAAGAGAGAGAAGAAGCCATCTAGCTACTAGCTATGGACCCAAAGCTCTGTAGTAAACTACTCACACATCATTGGAGGGGCCATGGAGTTGATGTAGAGGCCCTCCGTGATCAATGCCCCCTTCGGCGGAGCTCCGGAAAAGGCCCCAAGATGGGATCTCTTGGGTACAGAAGGTTGCAGTGGTGGAAATAGGGTTTCGTGGTGCTCTTGGATGTTTGCGGGGTATGTGAACATATATAGGAAGAAGAAGTAGGTCGGTGGAGCTACGAGGGGCCCACGAGGGGGTAGGGCTTGCCCAGGGGGGTAGGCGTGCCCCCCTGCCTCGTGGCCGTCTCGTTGATTGCTTGACGTCCACTCCAAGTCCTCTGGATCACATTTGTTCCAAATATCACGTTCCCAAAGGTTTCATTCCGTTTGGACTCTGTTTGATATTCCTTTTCTACGAAACACTGAAATAGGCAACAAAACAACAATTTGGGCTGGGCCTACGGTTAATAGGTTAGTCCCAAAAATAATATAAAAGTGTAAAATAAAGCCCATTAACATCCAAAATAGATAATATAATAGCATGGAACAATCAAAAATTGTAGATACGTTGGAGACGTATCATGGGTGTTCCGCGCACACCCAACAGGGACACCATGCGCACTACACTACGCCGGGGACTGCGTCGCCGCCGCGGTGTAGACTCATAGCTGGAGCTGTCCTCTGATGACGGTGGAGTGGCTGAGCGACAACGACGAACTGGTGCCATTGGCGATTGTAGGAGAAGTAGACGAGATAAGCTACAGGGGAGGGGAAAATGCGACACACGACTCACCGGCTGTGAGGGTTTATATAGCAGGCCGGAAAGTATTGGGATTTTGGGAGATTTCACGGACTCAAGTGGGAAGCTTGCGCGGGAACCTACGCGGTTGCGTGGGAATGGGCTCACCATCGTATGGCCAAAAGAACGCCCCCGTGCGCTGCTCAAGCTTGCGCTCTAACCCGTTTGCAACAGCGGGGTGACAAGACGTGCGAGAGGAGGACGAAAGGACACGTACACATACGGTTAATATAATAAAAACGTTTGCGATTAAACTACCTACTACCCGTGTCTTGGTTTATAAGTCGTCTATGTATTTTTGTGCCAAATTTTGACTATAGATTTAACTAATAAAATATGAATGCATGTCGCCAGAGATTATATCGTTGGATTCGTATTTGGACATAGTTTCTAATTATATGATTTTTGTAACATGCATTAACATTTTGTGGGTTAAATTTAAGGTCAAAATATGACACAGAATATAAAGGGGACTAATAGACCAAGACGGCAGTAGTAGCACACGGCCGCTCTCTACGCAGTGATGCAACTGTCGGCCTGCTTCTAGACGACCATTTCATGCATGTTCAACTGCTTTATGCGTGTGGTTGCTTGCGGTTGAGGAGGCTGCGGCGCGCTCTTCTCGCGTCCCACTGCGTGCACTCTGCTCTCGCGTCCCTTCGGGCACTCTGCCCTCGTCCCTGCACGCGCACTGCTAGTGTTTGGAGCCAGCGCACGATCACGCACGCTCGTGTGCATGCGGTTGCGCCTGGCGCGACGTGACGATGCAGTTACCCACTTCAAAAACTGCCATGCGGACGCGCCGGTAATCCAGGCCGCCCGGCTCCCATTTATTCCTACGGCCATTTACCTTCATCTCTTGTGCCACCCGACACAATAAGCACACCCACGACAACACATACAGAAAGGACATCCAGCGGTTCCAATGGCGCTCCATGTGGCTCCAATGGCGCTCCGAGCGGCCGACGACGACAACGGCGGGCAGTTCACCATGCATCACGTAGTGGACACCACATGAGGGGGAAGGCCCTCTCCGTGGTGTACACGAAAGAGCCGGTCTCGATGGAGAGCTCCATCGAAACTATGGAGCAATTGCTTGCCAAGGACAAGTACCAAGTGGTCGGCTTCCACCTCGAGTACACCATTGGTCGTGCCGGCCACGATCAGAAGGTTGTCGTCACCGAGTTCTGCATGCGACATGACGTCCTCTTCTACCACTACCACCTGGCCACAAGGCCTTGCGAGCGTTTCTCCAGGTTTATCAACACCTTCGACTATAGTTTCGCAATGGTGGACACCACCAACAATCTAAAAGCGCTCAAGGTTTCGGGCTTGAAATGTCGGAATCTTGTCAACATCTAGGACCACTACAAGGTCTGGGGCAGCGACAACAACAAACAGAACTCCCAGGTTGACCTCACCTCAGCAATCATTGACCCCTGCTACATGAAGATGAAGGATGAGAGCAAGAAGGACAAGAACGCCTGGCACAATGTCTGGCATGAGAGACTGGATGAACAACACGTCAAGTATGCGTCCAAGGACGTGTACACAAGCTACTAGATGTACATGCGGATCGTTGACACGAGGGAGTGTCTTCTTCCTAACCTAGACGAGGGATCGAGCCACAGAATAGTGGCGGGAGCGTCACAAGAAGTAGATGGCTAGACGGTCGTTTCTCCTAGTTTAGAATGCATACAATTGTTTATTGAGGTGTGTGCGAATGATCTGTATAGTCACTTATGTAATTGGATGTTTATTTCAGTTATATATGTGTGTGTGTGTGTTATTATTCTATAGACAAAGCAAATCACATGGCTTATTAGCAGCAATCGTCTATGTTAGTATTGGTCTTCGCAAACATTTCTAATTATGGACATGTTTGCCGAGTATCACATGCATCTTGTCAGTTGAACCATTTCTATTGTTTTGCGTAATCAAACACAGTTCATTCTAGTGAACTGTATGCCGTATATCGCACACACCCGCATTTGGCTGCCCGTTTCTGTTGTTCTGCATCATCGCGAACAGTTCTTCTAGATTAACCATTTGCCACCCATCACACACGCAACTCCAATATGAACCGTGTTTGATGTCACCTCCATCGCAAATGTTTTCCATGTTTTTTGACGGTTTTATTACATCACTGTTTGTGATTTATGCATCGCACATAGTTTCGTCAAAGGGTCTCTGATTCGACTGTCGCATTTGGACCATCCTGCTGTAGTGTGAGGATGATGTCAAGAAGAAGGTCTTCTGTTTATCTTTGAAGGGAAAGGCATTGACATGGTATAGTGAAAGTGAGTTATATCGACTAGAGGGGGGTGAATAGGCGATTTTTACAAATTCATCATTGAGGAAATACAACTTGAGGAATTTGCTAAGTGACGAACTACTAGCAGCGGAATAAGTAATCATGTGCAAGCATAACATGGCAGTAACACAGTCATCATGATGATATGAAACAAGCACAGAGAAAAGGTAGCGTGTAAATAGGATAAGCAGGCTGAAGATAAGATGACTGAAGAAATAGGATTGAGGAAATTGAGAAAGTCATCAGTCCAAGTCTTCAAACAGTAACTATCAAGTTCATCAACACATGAATGAGGAAATGAAAGGGTTGAGGAAATAGAACCAGTAGCTCGGTGAAGACAGTGATTTGGTAGACCAGTTCCAACTGATGTGACAGTTGTACGTCTGGTTGGAGTGGCTAGTGTCGGTGTCAAAACCGGCGGATCTCGGGTAGGGGGTCCCGAACTATGCGTCTAAGGTCGATGGTAACAGGAGACAGGGGACACAATGTTTTACCCAGGTTCGGGCCTCTCTATGGAGGTAATACCCTACATCCTGCTTGATTGATCTTGATGAATATGAGTATTACAAGACTTGATCTACCACGAGATTGTAATGGCTAAACCCTAGAGGCCTAGCTTTTATGGTTATGATAATGTATATCTCTCCCTCCGGACTAAGTCCTCCGGTTTATATAGACACCGAGAGGATCTAGGGTTACACAAGGTCGGTTACAAAGAAAGGAATCTACATATTTGGTCGCCAAGCTTGCCTTCCATGCCAAGGAGAGTCCCATCCGGACGCGGGTGCAGTCTTCGGTCTTCGTATCTTCACAGCCCATCAGTCCGGCCCATGGCTAACAGGCCAGATGCCCGAGGACCCCTTAGTCCAGGACTCCCTCAGTAGCCCCTGAACCTGGCTTCAATGACAACGTATCCGACGCGTAAATCTATCTTCGGCATTGCAAGGCGGGTTCCTCCCTCCAAACTCCAAGATAGTCTTCGGGCGTATTTCAACATGTTCGGACCTGTAACACAACACCACACACAACCGTAGAGAGAATATAATATTCCATGAGTCCCATCCGCTGACAACTTTTTTACAACATGATATCACGTCTACCCGGTCACTATATCGAACCGTTTTGTCTGCCATCCCGTGTTTCGAGATGCTCCATTGGCACGTCTTGTCAAAACAGAGATCGTGTCCCCTTCTTGCGGGATCCTCATCAATACGGGCATGGGTAACCCATCCGTGCCGTTTATACAGCCCTTCGGAGTAGGCTAATTTCAAGGCGAGTGGGGAGGCGTTCAATACTCACTGCCTTTATAAGGAGATAAGAATCTCTTTTCTACACCCACGCCTATTTTCTTCCTCTGCCTTTCCACTCTTGAGCTCCAGCGCCAAAGTTCTCATATGTTTCCCACTAAAGCAAGCACTCAACCATGTCTGGATCCGGAGGTCAAGGAAAGTGGATAGCCTCCTTCGTCAAGGAGGAGGATGTCGCCGAGCTTCGGG
Source organism: Triticum aestivum (assembly GCF_018294505.1). NCBI lineage: Eukaryota > Viridiplantae > Streptophyta > Magnoliopsida > Poales > Poaceae > Triticum > Triticum aestivum. The sequence goes on along the minus strand of NC_057809.1, from coordinate 406,183,120 downwards.
CGGCCGGGTATCCGGTGAAGGGAATCGCCCACCGCCTTCCAGCCCAGGGACAAATCGGTCCCACGCCGAAGCCCAACGAGAGGGTAGTATTCATACCTCATTTCCTCCACGGGTTAGGGTTTCCACTCCACCCATTCATCCGCGGGCTGATGTTCTTCTATGGGATAGACTTCCACGACCTATCCTCGAACTCCTTTCTCAGTATCTCGGCATTGATCATCATGTGTGAAGCCTTCCTCCGCATCCAACCCCACTTCGGGTTGTGGCTCAAAATCTTCAATGTGAAGCCGAATGTGGTGGATGGCCAACACACGGAGTGCGGAGGCGCCATGGTGAAAAAGCTGGCCAACGTCTCCTGGCCAAAAGGCACTTTCGGGGAGTCTGTCAAGGAATGGTAGAAACAATGGTTCTACATTACAGAACCCCGCGATGCCACCTGGGCCGCGGTTGCCGAATTCAACTCCGGAGCTCCCATGCGACTCACCTCCTGGGTTGAGAAGATCCCGAACTGGTGTTCGTCAGACGGGCTAACCGTGCTGCAAACGCGCATTCAAAGCATGGTGGACAAGGATGTCAAACTTGTTGATGTAATCCAGGTGATGCTAGTTCACCAAATTCTCCCCTACCAAGGCCGAAGTCACTCTCTATGGGAGTTTAATCCGAAGAAGCACCAAAACCTAGAGAGGCTCTTCGAAACAACCCACGAAGATGCCTGGAAGTTTCTTTTCAAGGGCAACGAGACACCGCCGGCCACAACCTCGGACTGCGGGTACAGCATTAATCACTCCGCTAGCAAGGTAAATCTTTACCGCATCCTTTACTTGGTTGTTTCAAGGATGATATCTAATCTTTTATTATCATGGCTTCTTCAGGAGTGGATGGAGAAGGAGAAGCAGATCCAATGTCCAGCTCCGCTGCCTGAAGAACCAGTCATCCCGCGTTTAGCAAAGATGCTGGTGCCAACGCCCTATAAGGCGCCGGAGAAGAAGGCCGTAGGGAAGGCCAAGGGGGTCCGGAGTGGCCCCTGCCGCAAGGGCGCTTCGGACGCGACGTCCGAAGATAAGACCCGCTCCTCCACCACCGAAGACGACGACGATGAGGAGGAGGAGGAGGAGGAGAACAACCCTCCTTGTCGGTGTCAAAACCGGCGGATCTCGGGTAGGGAGCCCCGAACTGTGCGTCTAGGCCGGATGGTAACAGGAGGCAGGGGACACGATGTTTTACCCAGGTTCGGGCCCTCTTGATGGAGGTAAAACCCTACGTCATGCTTCATTAATATTGATGATATGGGTAGTACAAGAGTAGATCTACCACGAGATCAGAGAGGCTAAACCCTAGAAGCTAGCCTATGGTATGATTGTTGTTCGTCCTATGGACTAAAACCCTCCGGTTTATATAGACACCGGAGAGGGCTAGGGTTACACAGAGTCGGTTACAATGGTAGGAGATCTACATATCCGTATCGCCAAGCTTGCCTTCCACGCCAAGGAAAGTCCCTTCCGTACACGGGACGAAGTCTTCAATCTTGTATCTTCATAGTCCAGGAGTCCGGCCGAAGGTATAGTCCGGCTATCCGGACACCCCCTAATCCAGGACTCCCTCAGTAGCCCCCGAACCAGGCTTCAATGACGACGAGTCCGGCGCGCAAATTGTCTTCGGCATTGCAAGGTGGGTTCTTCTCCAAATTCCGTGTACCTGTTAAATAGTGTCCGGTTTCTTGTAAATGTAGTGCTCCTTGGCCTCTACGCCCAATAATGGCCATTTTCCATGTGTCAAACGAATACAAAAAGTCAGGGTGTTTTTTTATATTTACACCCCTAGCCACGTGAATGAACCGCCTATTTAAGGGGACAAGGATTTAGATCCAAACCACACCTTCTCCCTTCCGCAAGTATTCATCAGAGCGTATCCGACAGAGGTCCATTCCATCATGGCCGGCCGCCGCAGCTCCTCCTCTCGCCCTTCCAGCCCTCAGCCTGGAGATTGGAAGAAGTGCTCCATCCCGCACAGCGAGTTAGTGACGCTCCAGACCAAGGTATTTCTCCCCCGGCCTATATGGTCCCGGTTCGAGCCAGACTTGCCACCTATAATCGCGGAGAGCAAGCGGAGAGCGCCCCCAATCCCTCCAAAGGAGAGCGGGTACGCCTTGCCCCTTACTTAATAAGAGGGCTCGGATTTCCAATTCATCCTTTTCTCCGGGGGCTTCTGGAGTTCTATGGCCTCCAGCTGCACAACCTCATGCCTGCCTCCATATTGCGTATCGCGGGCTTCGTAGCCCTTTGCGAGCTGTTCTTGGGCTGCGAGGCTCATTTCGCGCTGTGGAAAAGGCTATTCTGCCTTGTGCCCCGCTCTAAGGAGGGGTAAATATATCAGGTGGGAGGAGCCGAAGTGTGGCGCATCGCCGGGACCGGATATCTATCCGGAACCCCGAAGAAGGCATCCGAGGACTGGCCTTCGGAATGGTTTTATATAGAGGATGTCCCGCTGCCGGATCCTGTCTGGATCGGCCTCCCTGAGTTCGACAGTGCTCCCCTAAAGAAGTGCCTAAGATGGCGTCCACGGAGCCCTCAGAGGGAAAGTGACAGGGACGTTATTTACCTGGTGGGCCGGATAAGGTTGTTAGCTCATTCCGGATTGACCATGATCGGGGTCATGGCCGCATGCATCATGCGAGGGGTGCAGCCGCTTCAGTATAGAGGTCTCCCCATGTGGGAATTCAACGGGGAGGACGACACCACCCGCTACGGTCGTAAGGGGCCTGATTCGGCTGCCGCTCTAATAAAGACCTTGTCCTCTTTGTACAAGGGAGAAGAGGAGGAATTTCTCCGCGTCAACCCACAGGGTGGATTTTCTATGTACGATCCCCGAAGTTGGGTAAGTGGACACTTTTACTTGCCCATCCATTTTATATTCCCATTGTTAAATTTTCAGTCTAACGACTTCAACGCAGGAACTGCGCCAAGCTGTTAAAGAAATAAACAGCCCTCCTCCACAACCCGAGGATCCGGGACGGTCCCTTGACCCGGCCTCTCAAGAGGATCCGGACTTATCTGTGGAGCTGATTGATGGAGTGTTTCATCAATTGAGCAAGGACAACGCCTTGGTGGCCATTATGGTCGATTATCCAGGGCTACTCCCAGCCTCACAGGTAACTATGACCGGAGTCCCAGCACTTTGAAAAAGGGATCTGTCCTCGCGTGTTTTTGATTGCCGTATGACAGCCGTGTTTTGCAGGGGAGGTCCTTGAGACGGGAGGCCGAGCCTGCGGCGACTAGCCAACGAGGGGCGGCAAGGCCCCGCGAGCTGAAAAGAAGTGCGGTCCAGACTGAGGCACAAGAGCAAAGGTATAGCGCGCCACGTTATTCCCATGTGTTACTCCTTTGAGGCATATTAACGCTTGTGCTCTCTTCAGGACGAAGAGACCTCGCGGGACTATATCCGGAGAGGCTGCCAATCGCGCCTCCACCAGCCAGGCTCCAAAGCTTGGTCCGGAAGCGGAGGTGAACACGAGGCGCGCACCAGACGCTCCTCCGACGGAGGATGCGGACAGGCTGTCTGCCACCAATTCCGAGGTGGAGAGTGCCATGAACCACAGGCGTCGCCGGACAGTTCTTCACGACGCTTGTTTCTCCCAAGAGGCATTGGATGCCTTCAATTGGGGAGACATGTACCTCTGTGCCGCTCAAAATGGTCTAGCCAGAGCCACGGAGCAGTATGTGAAAGACATACGGGTAAGAAAATTTTGGTAATTATATATATGTACCAATAGCCCCCGAGACTTGAAACAGTTAGAATAACTGATTTAAGGATCATCTGTTATGCAGGTTCTTACAGAAAAGAATACCCTGCTATCCCAGGAGCTGGAAGAGTGCAAAGCCCAACTTGAGGCCGCACTAGCCGCGGCAAGGGAGCCCAAGGAGACCCCCTCTGGTAATATACGCTTCGAAAGATAAGTATTTTGCGAAGTGCGGAGTGGGTGCAAATCTGACAAATGAAATTGCATATGGCGCCGGATTAAATCCGGAAGTGCAACAACTCTGACGCCAGCTGAAGGCTGGTGAGAGCGTGCTGACAAAGGTGAGGCGGGAGAAGAACGATCTCCAAGATGCCAACACCAAGCTGGGCGTTGAACTGAAGGACGTTCGTGCCCAGCTGTTGGACTCCGTGAAGGAGAATCAGCGGCTTCGACGCGGCATATATAGTAAGTGCTTAAACGAACTTTGAAAAAAGAGTTCGGCGAGGAAGTCGACTAACCGAGTAATGTCTGTAGGTATTCTAACAGGTCGTCCTGGAGAGGAAATGCCCGGTTCTATGGGTGACCTTCTTCCCGAGCTCTCACAACTGCATGAGCGAGTTCGGCAGGTGATGCAAGGCGTCGCCCAGGCTTTGTGGCCATCCGTCTCCATGCCCGAAGGCCTTGGAGAGCTTGTAGAGAAGCTGAAGGGAGTGCAGCGGCGCTTCCGATTATGGAAGATGTCGACCTATCGTCAAGGCGCCAGGGAGGCCTGGGCCATGGTGAAGACGCGGTACACGAAGGCTGACCCAAACCACATGGCCGAGGTCGGACCCGTCGGGCCTGATGGGAAGGAGATCCATGTGAGCTTAGTATACGGCCAAGTAGAGTTGGCCGCAAAGTATTCCCAACAGGACTGTAAACTAGATAGCCTGTTAGATGGTATTGAAGAGGAATACAATTAGTCAGATTGACTATGTAATTTTAATTGACATGTGTAATGCCTTCTAGCCGGATTGTAGATCATTTGTCATGGCCGACCTTTTCGCTTCAACCTCGGGACCTGACGGTCCGGAGTGTGTTCGAATACCACTACTAGGGAAAAGCCTATACACAGAACCTTACCAGCAGCGCGCTTTAAAATCAGGCGCTGCTGCTAAGTAGCAGTAGCGCGGGCCATGGAAACTCGCTGCTGAAACAAGTTTATCAGTAGCGCGTGCACTCTAAGAAGCGCTACTGCTAAAATTCCCACGACGCCGCCGCGAGGCCAATTATAGCAGCAGCGCGTTAAAATAAACAGCGCTACTGCTACGCGCATTCAGGCAATAATCGCTACTGCTAAATTAACTACAAAAATCAATGAGCATTCAGCGCATTCAGCGCATTCAGCGTAACATAGCAGCAGCATATTTTTTATGTCTATGTCTATTTTAACATACTAACACATAGCAGTAGCGCGTTCAGGCCGAAAGGCGCTACTGATAAGTAGTTTAGCAGTAGCGCGTTTACCTATAGCGCGCTACTGCTATTCCATTCCATCTTCCCCCACTCACTAGCCTCATCCACAGATCACACTCTCACACACTCACGGTCTCCTCCTCACCCCCCGCGCCGCCGGTCCTCCCCCGTCGCCCCTCCCCCGATCTGCGCCGCTGTCGCCTCATCCTCCTCGCTGGACTCGGTACCGGCCTCCTCCTCTGTCCTCCCTCCACTCGCCGCTGGCCGCCCCCTCCTCGCTCCGCCTTCCTCCTCCGTCCTACTATCTTCTCCCTCCTCGAGTCGCCCCTCCTTGTCCCTCCTTCCTGATACATTCTTATTTAGTAGGCTTTCATATGTAACATTTTGATTTAGTTGATATGATTCAGTTGATTTAGTAGGCTAGTTGATTTAGTTGATTTAGAACATTTTGATTTAGTTTATTTAGTAGGCTAGTTGATTTAGTTGATTTAGTAGGCTAGTTGATTTAGAACATTTTGATTTAGTTGATTTAGTATGCTAGTGGATTTAGTATGCTAGTTGATTTAGTTGATTCAGTATGCTCGATTTAGTTTTTTTGTAATAAGTTATTTTTTGGCAAAATGTAGGTGCCAATTTAGTTAAATTTTCCACTTGTTTCCTGTGAAGTGAATCGTTAATCCTTTGCTCATATTGCTTTAGGAAAATGGCGCCACCACCAGCACCACTATGTCGACTGTGCAAGTCAAGGTGCGCCAGCAGCCTTGCAACTGGCAAGCTATTCGGCATCTACTTCCATCTGAGTTTTTGTCATGCGGCGGTAAGAAATTAGATGAAATGTAACAACTATTTTATTTTTAGTGTTGGCATTACTGCATTGTGTCATTTTGCTTTTCTTACATAGATCGTCCCATGCAATGTGAGGTTGAAATTCAACAAGCTGACAGGAGACACTATGACATTTGAGGCTCCTGGGGGGCTATGGAGGTCGAGAAAGGACGCAATATGTCGTAGATTGGAGGAGATGGATGGGCCCGTTTCCTCGCTCGCATGCGTCTTACTGGTGGTGAGTTGATCAGATTCTCCTTCAGAGCAGAAATACCCAAGCTGGTTGTCATTTATATCAACCTGGTGGAAGATGATGAAGATGACGAAGATGATGAAGATAATGAGGACCCACTCAATGAAGATGATGAGAAGCCACTTCATGAAGCCATCATAGCTCAAAGAATGAGGCTGAGCGAGGAGGAGGTGTGCAACCTATGGGACATAATTCCGCCACATGATGACTTTGTCGGGGTGCCATTCATAACCCGCCTGACAAGTACCATGGTCGATCGGCATGAAATGGTATGTTATACGTACTGCATGTAGTAATTTGATGATATATATATGCTTTATTGTTATACTTACAAATGCAAATTATCCGATTATATGCTTAGTGAATCCGATGATATGCTTAGTGTAGAGTCCAATGATATGCTTTATGGAATCTAGTCGATGATATACTTTAGTGTAGAGTCTGATCACATGCTTATTAGTGTAGAATCCAAGGAACTATTAATAGAGTAGATAATCCATATATATACTTATTAGTAGAATTCATGATTAATTAGTACAAATGCGTAGTACTGTGTCTTTTGATAGTGTAGAAATCTAGACTTAATAGAAATATATTTGCAAGAGTATGTGTGAGGCTATTTATTAATTGATATGTTTTTCTTATTCATAGATTGCCAAAGAACCTATCTATGAGTTGTGGTATCGAGCCTGACGAAGAAGGCTCAGTTGGACTACGCCTTACCGCAAGGGGCTCCGTCACCACATGTACTTACCGCATGGGCACAGATGGTCGCACACACTTGAACTCGGTTGGGTGGAAGAGATTCCTCGTTGGCAAGAATCTTCGTGCTGGACAGGCCATCCTAATTACTATCAGGAACACCCACCGCCCAGGCTTGAGGATGATGATCGTCGTCGATATCATCTAGAACTACATATGTGTGTGTGGCTATATCATCTAGAACTACATATGATGATCGTCGTCGATATCATGTAGAACTACATTTGATGATCGCCGTCGATATCATCTAGAACTAAATATGATGATTGTCATCGATGTCACCTTGTACTGCTTGAGGATGCATGTTGAGTATATATGAAATTGTTATCTAGTACTCCCTCGGTTCCAAATTACTCGTCGTGGTTTGAGTTCAAATTTGAACTAAAACCACGATGAGTAATTTCGAACCGAGGGAGTACTACCTAGTACCTATAATGCTTTATGAAATTGATATCTAGTAGTACCTAGTAGTACCTAGTATCTGGAAATTGCAGTTTATCGAAGCTGGAATGGGAAATGGTGAAATATATAACAGTAGCGCTGGACCGGGAAATCGCTACAGCTAAGTAATAGCAGCGCGTTCCTGAAAAGCGCTGCTGCTATAGTCAATAGTGGTAGCGCGGGTACAGGCAGCGCTACTACTAAGAGTTAGCTGTAGCGCCTTATTGGTAGCGCGGGCACCCGCGCTGCTGATAGGCCTAAAACCCGCGCTGCTGCTAGCCTTTTCCCTAGTAGTGTACCCTCGCGGTTATATAAGAACCGGGGTATGCATGGAGACTAGGCGTAGGGGTCATTAGTGCTTGAACAGACAAGTGCCAACTAGTTATGTTATATTACATGGTTAGTAAGAAACATCTTCTAGGGAGAATAGTTCCGTTAGGGGTTCCTTTCCTTGGGAGGCATGCCCTAAAGTGCATGTCCATTTTGCGAAAAGAGGCGCAGGAAAAACAACTGGGGGTGTATAGATAAAAAAAGATCATCTTTAGTTCACCAACCGAATATTCCCTTAAGAATGCTAGCTTTCGGCTTCACCCAGTCTGAGGTACACATCCGGCTGACCCGGCAGTAACAATCGCAGAGGTGCTCCCTTTACCACCTAGCCGAACAATCAGGAACATAGGGGTAAGCACAGGAACCAGGCAACCCAGCTTGGCCAAAACTTAAGTCATATCGATGCATATCATGGCGAATAAAAGGTACATGCGGAAGTGTGACACATGTGTTGGGCATGAAGCCCGTATAAATAAGCTTCTTTTTAAAGAAGCCCCCAGGTTTAATGAACGCGGATAGCACGTCATTTTATGAGCCTTTAAAGGCTATAAGAGAGAGAGAGAGAGGAGAAGGAGAGAAATGTAAGACAGAAAGTATGTAAAAAATGGACAGAGGAAGGAGACGAACACAGAGCCCGGCGCTAGGCATAGAATCTTCGGAGACGGGCTACGTTCCATGGGTTCGGCTCGAGTCGGTTATCCGATGCATCTCGCAGGCGGTACGGTCCACCAGTCAGGACTTGGTCAATTATGAAGGGACCTTCCCACTTGGGCTTGAGTTTGTCCTTTTTCTTAGCCGGCAGGCGTAGAACTAATTCACCAACGTTGTAATTTTTGGCCCGTACTTCTCTGCTTTGGTATCTTCGAGCCTGCTATTGATAGAATGCGGAACAGGCTTTTGCCACGTCTCGCTCTTCCTCCAAGGCGTCCAAACTGTCCTGCCGATCGAGCTCGGCTTCTCTTTCTTCGTACATGCGCACTCGAGGTGAGTCATGAATTATGTCGCAGGGCAAAACTGCCTCTACGCTGTACACCATGAAGAATGGTGTGTATCCGGTGGTGCGATTCAGTGTGGTCCGCAGCCCCCAGAGTACAGAGTCGAGCTCCTCTACCCAGTGCGTATTAGATTCCTTGAGGGACCGCACTAATCTGGGTTTGATGCCGCTCATGATAAGACCATTTGCACGTTCGACCTGGCCATTGGTTTGTGGGTGATAGACGGAAGCATAATCGAGCTTGATGCCCATGTTTTTGCACCAGAGTTTTACCTCATCGGCCGTAAAGTTCGTGCCGTTATCAGTGATGATGTTGTGGGGGACGCCGTAACGGTGTACAACCCCGGATATAAAGTCTATCACTGGTCCGGATTCGGCTGTCTTAACAGGCTTGGCTTCTATCCATTTGGTAAACTTATCCACCATGACCAATAAGTATTTTTTCTTGTGGGTTCCGCCTTTAAGGGGTCCAACCATGTCAAGCTCCCAGACCGCGAAGGGCCAGGTGATGGGGATAGTTTGGAGGGCGGTGGGTGGCATATGGCTTTGGTTTGCAAAAAGCTGGCAACCGACGCATCGTTGGACTAAGTCCTGGGCGTCTGCCCGGGTCGTCGGCCAATAAAAGCCTGTACGGAAGGCCTTGCTTACAAGGGACCGAGCTGCAGCGTGATGTCCACCGAGTCCGGCATGAATTTCAGCCAGGAGGTTCTGCCCTTCCTCTTCGGAGATGCACCTTTGAAGGACTCTGGTAGTGCTTTTCTTATAAAGCTCTCCCTCATGGACTTTATAGGCTTTAGATTGCCGCACTATGCAGCGTGCCTCATTTTGGTCCTCAGGGAGTTCCTACCTGGTAAGGTAGGCGAGGAATGGTTCTGTCCACGGGGCGATGACGGCCATTATTACGTGGGTTGAAGGTGTTATTTCATTGGCAGAGCCTCCAATTATGTCAGAGTGTTCGGTGTCGGGCAGTGCAGTTGGGTCCGGGCTGTTATTGCTAGGTTCCCCTTCCCATACTACGGACGGCTTGAACAGCCTTTCCAAGAAGATGTTGGGGGGACTACATCACGTTTTGCGCCGATGCGTGCCAGGACATCTGCCGCCTGATTATTTTCCCGGGCTATATGGTGAAATTCGAGGCCTTCGAACAGAGCTGACATTTTTAGGACGGCGTTGCGATAAGCTGCCATTTTTGGGTCCTTGGCATCAAAGTCTCTATTTATTTGGGATATTGTGAGGTTTGAGTCCCCGCGCACCTCTAGGCGTTGAATGCCCATGGATACTGCCATCCGGAGACCATGTAAAACGGCCTCATATTTGGCTGCGTTGTTGGAGTCTGTGTACATTATCTGGAGTACATATTGAACCGTGTCTCCTGTGGGGGACGTCAAAACGACGCCAGCCCCTAGACCGGCCAACATTTTGGAGCCGTCGAAGTGCATGACCCAGTTTGAATATGTGTCGTACTCTTTAGGGAGTTCGGCCTCCTCCATTCTGCGACGAAGTCGGCCAAAACTTGCGACTTGATAGCTCGCCGTGGCTTGTAAGTTATGTCGAACGGGAGGAGCTCAATGGCCCATTTTGCAATCCGGCCCGTCGCGTCGCGGTTGTTTATAATATCGTTAAGTGGCACTTCCGAGGCTACTGTTATTGAACACTCTTGAAAGTAGTGTCGCAGCTTCCGGGATGCCATAAATACCGCGTACGCAATCTTTTGATAATGCGGGTACCGTGACTTGCACGGAGTAAGGACAGTGGACACATAATAGACCGGCTTTTGAAGGGGGAATTTGTGTCCGTCCGTTTCTCGTTCGACGACGAGCACTGCGCTTACGACCTGATGGGTTGCTGCAATGTATAATAGCATTGGTTCGCCAATGTTTGGCGCGGCCAGGACTGGGTTTGTTGCCAAGATGGCTTTTATTTCGTCGAGTCCGGCCGTGGCTGCATCCGTCCACTCGAAGTGTTCGGTGCGCCGAAGGAGGCGGTAAAGGGGTAGGGCCTTTTCTCCTAAGCGGGAGATAAAGCGGCTTAGAGCCGCCACACATCCGGTTAATTTTTGTATTTGTTTGAGGTCCTTCGGGATATCCAATTGTGACAGAGCTCGGATCTTGGCTGGATTTGCTTCAATTCCTCTACCGGATACAATGAAGCCCAAGAGCTTTCCGGCTGGAACGCCGAAAACGCATTTTTCTGGGTTGAGCTTGATGTCGTATGTTCGGAGGTTATCGAATGTTAGCCTCAAGTCGTCTACTAGAGATTCGACATGTCTTGTTTTAACGACCACATCATCTACGTATGCCTCCACTGTTTTGCCCGATCTGGTTTGCCAGACATGTCTGAATCATGCGCTGATATGTTGCGCCGGCGTTTTTGAGCCCGAAGGGCATTGTGTTGAAGCAGAATGGGCCGTATGGTGTGATGAATGCCGTTGCGGCTTGGTCTGACTCTGCCATCTTTATTTGATGGTAGCCGGAGTATGCGTCGAGGAAACACAACGAATCGTGTCCTGCGGTAGCGTCGATAATTTGATCGATGCGGGGGAGAGGGAAGGGATCCTTTGGGCAAGCCTTGTTAAGGTCTTTGAAATCAACGCACAGGCGCCAGGATTTGTCCTTCTTTGGTACCATCACCAGGTTTGCTAGCCAGTTCCGGATGTTTTATATCTTTGATGAATCCGGCCTCCAATAGCTTGGCTAGTTCCTCTCCCATGGCCTGTCTCTTAGGTTCGGAAAAAACGCCGAAGAGCCTGTTTGACTGGCTTGAATCCTTTTAGGATATTTAAGCTGTGTTCGGCCAGCCTGCGTGGGATTCCTGGCATGTCTGAAGGGTGCCAGGCGAAAATGTCCCAGTTCTCTCGTAGGAACTCTCGCAGTGCGGCGTCTACATCAGGGTTTAACTGTGCCCCGATGGAAGCTGTTTTATTGGGGTCCGTTGGATGGACCTGGAATTTGACTATTTCGTCCGCCGGTTTAAAGGAGGTGGACTTGGATCTTTTATCGAGTATCACATCGTCCCTATTCACCATGGAGCGCAGCGCAGTCAGTTCCTCAGCCGCTAGGGCTTCGGATAGCGCCTCGAGGGCCAGTGCGGCTGTCTTGTTTTCGGCGCGGAGTGCTATGTCCGGATCACTAACGAGAGTGATGATTCCGTTAGGCCCGGGCATCTTGAGCTTCATGTACCCGTAATGGGGTATTGCTTGGAAGACTGTAAACGCTTCCCGCCCTAGCAGAGCGTGATATCCGCTACTGAACGGGGCCACCTGGAACGTGACCTCTTCGGACCTGTAATTATCCGGCGTGCCGAACACCACATCTAGTGTGATTTTTCCTGTACAGCGCGCTTCCTGACTGGGGATTATTCCTCTAAAGGTTGTGCTGCTTCGCTCAATGCGGTTCCAGTCTATTTCCATTTTTTGAAGGGTTTCCTCATAAATGAGGTTCAATCCGCTGCCGCCATCCATGAGTACCTTGGTAAGACGAAAGCGTCCACTATTGGACTGAGGACCAATGCGGCTGGTGCTCGTGCTGTTCGGAATTTAGGTTCATCACTGGCGTTAAAAGTAATAGCCGTGTCACTCCATGGGTTTATTGTTGCTACTTGGTAGACTTCGGCAAGGCCGCGGAGTGTTCTTTTTCGCATATTATTTGATGCGAAAGTCTCGAAGACTGTTAATACCTTACTAGTTTCTCTGGGGTGGCTTTCGGTGGATTCTGGAATTAGAAGATCGTCGCCAATTTTTGCCACCTGCCGGAGTATCCAACATGCTCTAAGGCTATGAGTTGGTGTGGCGCCCTCTGCACTGTGAATTTTATAGGGTCCATCAAGCCATCCTTCCAGTACGGTTCCGTGCCCTGTAGAGGGCTTTTGCTTTTTGGTATTGAACCCGGGTGTCTGACGATGATGCACCCTTTTATTTCGGACCGGGTTTGTATTCAAGGCCGGATTCTCCCAAAATTTTGTTTTGGTTTTCTAGGCGCTTTCCATCGCATAGTACTTTCGTACTATGGACGCCAAGTTAGCAAAGCGTGTAATATCACGGCGACTTATGGCGTTGAGGATTCCCTTGTCCGTGCAATTATTGCAGAAGAATGAAATTGCGTCTTCCTTGCGGCAGTCCTTTATCCTGTTCATTACCAGGAGGAATCTGGCCCAGTAATGATGTATTGTTTCTTCGGGCTCTTGCCTAATTTGGGATAGATCACTTATGTACGGGTGGGTGGGCGGAATCAAATCCGAAACCTCACCCAATCTGAGACCCAGGGGCCAAGGAGTTTCCGAACTCGGAAGTTTGAATTCTTGGATGTTGTCCAATGAATCTAGCCCGTCACCTGACTTTAAGTTCAGGTCTTGAGTGATGTCCTCCCCTCCGCGGGTATCCGACTTGGAGGGATCGGGAATCCGGACATATCTAGTCCTTAAGATAGATGAAGGGTCGCCGCACTGTCCCTCTACCACGGCAACGTGATGGGTGACCTGGGGGAGTTAATCTCTCTCAGATCGGGTTTAGACCCAATCTGGTCGTAATCCGTAGCGACTCCTAGGGCGGCGAAGCGATCCAAGAGCTCGTTTAGGGAAGAGAGCTCCATTGGATCTAGCTGCTCGGCGAATTCCGAGCTGACGTGAAGATTGCTTTTGATGACCTGAGAGGTCATCGTCGCGCAGCAGCCGAACGGGTGGTCATAAGGAAACCACCTAGCCTGAGAGTCTGGACGACAGCCAAAGCTCCCTTAGCAACGGTGCCGTCTTTAAAGACGGGATGAGGCATCCTTCCTGATGGTGACGACACAGAGGAACTCTCAATGAAAGCACCAATGTCGGTGTCAAAACCGGCGGATCTCGGGTAGGGGGTCCCGAACTGTGCGTCTAGGCCGGATGGTAACAGGAGGCAGGGGACACGATGTTTTACCTAGGTTCAGGCCCTCTTGATGGAGGTAAAACCCTACGTCCTGCTTGATTAATATTGATGATATGGGTAGTACAAGAGTAGATCTACCACGAGATCAGAGAGGCTAAACCCTAGAAGCTAGCCTATGGTATGATTGTTGTTCGTCCTATGGACTAAAACCCTCCGGTTTATATAGACACCAGAGAGGGCTAGGGTTACACAGAGTCGGTTACAATGGTAGGAGATCTACATATCCGTATCGCCAAGCTTGCCTTCCACGCCAAGCAAAGCCCCTTCCGGACACAGGACGAAGTCTTCAATCTTGTATCTTCATAGTCCAGGAGTCCGACCGAAGGTATAGTCCGGCTATCCGGACACCCCCTAATCCAAGACTCCCTCACTCCTCCTGATGGGGGGAGGAAGAAGAGGGTCGCTTCCTCGAATCTGGAGGCGGAGACGTCCAAGAAAGGGAAGACCTCCCTTGCGGATAACTCTATGTGGGACGTCGATAGCAGTCCGGAGAGAGGCCCCCGCACTAAGCCTCGGGCCGCATCGTAAGTGCTAAAACCCATATCCGCCCATAAACCAAGTCTTTCCTCTTCGTTGTATTGATATAATTAGTTATGCTATTGCAGTCCAGCCCACGACAGCTCCCAGCGATCCTCATGATGAGGTTCGCTGGACTCAAAGGTGATGGCCAGCGATTCACCGCAGGCCGCTCACTCCCCCAAGGCCAAGGACGATGCGGAGGTGTTGTCCCAAAGGACTGTTCCAGACGGGGGAGAGGCTCAGGAGGCGCAAGAAGTCGAAACCCCCATCATCGGAGACCAGGGGGAGTCAATCCCCATGGAGACTGGTGGGGAGGGCCATATTCAGTTCAGCCCTCAGCCGGACTCAATTCCAGAGACCGATGCGGCTCCGGAATCCGGCACGCAACCTTCTTCGAAAGAAGGGGGATGCCTATTCCGCTGGTGACCCCTGTCCAACCAGGGGCACCGGACAATCTGCTGGAAGCGCTGTGAGCCGCTTCCATTGTGGATGAGCACTGTGTCCTTATGGGCACGGTAATTGAAAGGGTTCAGTCTGCCAAGAGCAGACTAACCGAAGCCTCCAGCAGCCTGCTGGTAGGTTTTGAGGTAAGCGGAGCAAAAAGGAGAAAATCCCAATGTAGACAGTAGCCCCTGAGACACAGTCCGGTGTTCGGAAAGAAAAAGCCGGACAGAGGATCAATCTCCTATTGCAGGAAACTAACTAAATTTTTCTGAAATGTGAACATAGGTGTCGCTGTTGGCTGCAGCCTCGCATACTGCCTAAGTCCTCGAACTGAAGCAGAAACTGGCAGAGGCCAAGGAGGAGCTGGGCCAGGTGAAGAGGCAGCTCCAGGAAAAACAAGGTAAGTAATAACCTGTTAAGGTAAAATTATATGCAGTGACCAAAATGCCATGATGTGTACAGAGGCGACGACCGACGTTGAGGCCCTGAAAAAGGCCTTGGCCGAAGCAGACGGGAAGGCTATCAAGGAGCATGCCGCCCGTAAAAAGCTCAAGGCCCGGGTTAACAAGGTTCAATAGGAGCTCCAAGACGCGGTGCGGAAGTGCGAGACCTTGGAGCGCGATGCATCGGCTCAAGAAGCCGAACTCGCCAAGGCTTGTCAAAGTGCGGAGGCAGCCCGAAATGAGGCCCAGACCATCCTCCAGGAAATCCAGGAGGCCAGGAAGATCACGGCGGGTAAGGCATTCAATATGCAAAGCAAGAGTGTGAAGATGAAATATCGTTTACTAACCCAGATTCGGAACTCTCCAGGGGCTTTTATTGTTCTGCCACGCACTGTCACTGACGCCGAGGAGTTCTTCCGAGCCGAAGAAGGGAGTTCCATGGAGAAGCTGTTCTGGTTGCAATATCTCACGCTAGAACATCCAATGCCCTTTGGCGATCAGCTGAAACAGCTGGTCGAACTGCACAAGGTGGCCGAACTGGCCATGAAGAACATGATAATCCGGATGTGGCCAGCCGAAGTTATACCTAGCAGCTATTTCGGCCTCATGAAGAAGCTGGTTGATGCCTGTCCACGGCTGGATGTCATCAAGCGGTCCGTCTGCATCGAGGGAGCGCGTCTGGCCTTCTCCTATTGCAAGGTCTGGTGGGCGAAGCTGGACGCTGTCAAGTTAGCGACCGAGGGGCCGCCGGAGGGCAAGGAGCACCGCACACCCGAGCGATACTTTGGCGATGTCTTGGAGGGGTCCCGCATTGTTGCGGATCATTGTTCGAAAGACACTATCTTTGAGTGAATGTATTCGAGCTCCCTCTACCTTGTATGATAAAACAAAGTGATTATGCAATATAATGCTTGTTATGTTTTTAAATTTTTACTTCCTGTGCGGCTGTGTTGTATGAAATCTGAGGGTTAACGAGTCATCGGCTTCTGCCCCCATGTAGGTAGTACGGGGGTGTTCTGGATGGAATCTAAACAATCTTGATCCAATTAGATGGTCCTTGAAGGAGTTGTTTAGCGTAACTAACCAGGCAACCAGACTATGCGTATGTAATGCCCTCACTTAGCCATAGGAGTTCGACAATAAAAACATGGTCGGAGCTCCTAGTATCCGAGCTAGAGTGCTATAAGCGTCTGATTGGGAAGTACCAATCCTTCGCGTAATGCGGAAGAAATCTCCAACGATTTGTAACCTCCGAACAGCTGACTGGCTCTCGCCGCATCATGACAGTCAGTTTTCGGCTTTCTCTACTGAGGTGCTCCTTTGGGTAAACCAAGGCACAATCGCAGTAGTTCTCCCTTTACTACCTTAGACGATATATCGGAACATAAGGTAGCAAGCACAAGAGCCGGGCAACCCAACTATTGACCAA
The DNA here is from genome assembly GCF_018294505.1 of Triticum aestivum. Classification (NCBI taxonomy): domain Eukaryota; kingdom Viridiplantae; phylum Streptophyta; class Magnoliopsida; order Poales; family Poaceae; genus Triticum; species Triticum aestivum. Next base: position 406,166,574 of record NC_057809.1, on the reverse strand, counting down.
AGACATGATTCGGAGCCAAAGCATATAATGCTAAATTCGGGGTGTCGAACTATACTTATAAAAAGTGTTCGGACTTTTGTTGTCGTAATTTGGGGTGCTATGAAGCCCCTGGCAAACATCAAACATACCAAAGTGTACGTGCGCTACCTGATAGGGTTATCCACAGGGGGGCTAAGAGAAAAAAGAGAAAGAAAACAGAAAAGGTGCAAAGGTAAAAAGCTAGGGTCCTAAAGCTCCAGCCGCAAACTATTCTCATTGTAATTTAATTAGTACGTCAATGCGCATTGATACAGGTAGTGCAATAAGCAATAGGCTATTTGACATGCCGAAACCAAGGGAGAGCTGCATGTGGGTCCTGAAAAACAGGTAGAGTTATCGTTAACGGAATCACCTAAAAAGTCCCCCATATGTCTGCGTTTCTCGTCATCTTGGTGTGTTTATCCTTCAAGAGGACTGATGACCAGTCCACCAGATGGGGCCTGTGGGATTGAGACCTAAAAAAGAAACAAGTAAAAGTGAAAGTATGTGTGTATCCGATGTCGGTTGAGTCGTACTATGGACCACAAGCTAGCTATGCCTCCGTCGATGCCCATGGGATTTTGAGTCGTAGTTATGTACGTGCGGCACGAATGCCACCACTTGATCGGGACTGAGACGGAGGCCGGATTGCTAGTAGAGCTCCTAATGAGCCGAGCTCTCCTGCTGCAGAGTAGTTCAGACCCTCTTAACGGTGTATGTAGGCTCGGCAGCCGAACTAAGGTTCTGCTTGAGAAGGCCGCTCTGTATTTCTGCTGCTAAGGCAGCTATGTGCTCTTCTGGACGGAGGGAGCATTCCGTATTTCCATTGACTGTTATGACGCCGCATGGACCGGGCATCTTGAGCTTGAGATAAGCATAATGTGGTACTGCATTGAATCGAGCAAACGCAGTTCGTCCGAGCAGTGCGTGATAGCCGCTGCGGAAGGGGACGATATCGAAGATTAACTCCTCACTTCGAAAGTTGTCCGGAGATCCGAAGACAACCTCTAGTGTGATTGAGCCCGTACAGCGGGCCTCTACACCTGGTATGACTCCTTTGAACGTAGTCCTGGTGGGCTTGATCCATGATGGGTTAATGCCCATTTTTCACGTTGTATCCTGATACAGCAGATTGAGGCTGCTACCTCCGTCCATAAGGACGCGAGTCAGGTGGAACCCATCAATTATTGGGTCTAGGACTAGTGCGGCTGAACCACCATGACAGATACTGGTCGGATGATCCCGGCGATCAAAAGTGATCGGGCATGACAAACATGGATTAAATTTTGCGGCGATTGGCTCTATCCCGTAGACGTCCCTGAGCGCACGCTTGCGCTCCCTCTTGGGGATGTGGGTAGCGTATATCGTGTTCACCGTTTTGACCTGAGGGGGAAACTTCTTCTGTCCCCCTGTGTTCGGTTGTCGGGGCTCTTCGTCATCGTCCTCGCTTTGCGATCCCTTTTCCCTATTCTCGGCATTTAATTTGCCGGCATGTTTAAAAACCCAGCAATCTCTATTTGTATGATTGGGTGGTTTGTCCGGGGTGCCATGAATCTGACACGGACAATCAAGTATGTGGTCCAAGCAGGATGGGCCTGAATTGTTCTTTTGGAATGGCTTCTTCTGCTGACCGGACTTAGAGCCACTGAATCCGGCATTGACCGCCGTATCCTCGGTGTTGTCGCTGTTGTTTCGACGCTTGTATCTGTTGCGTCGAGACTTGTCTTTGTTATTTTTAACCTCAGGGGTGCTGGTGTCGCTTGCATTGTTTTTGCTACGGGCCAACCAACTGTCCTCGCCCGCACAAAAGCGGGTCATGAGTGCCGTGAGGGCCGCCATGGATTTTGGCTTTTCTTGGCCGATGTGGCGAGCGAGCCATACGTCGCAGATGCTATGTTTGAAAGCTGCTAGGGCTTCAGCATCCGGACAGTCGACGATATAAGGAGGATTATATGTGATAGAGCGTATCATATCACGGGGTTTGGATGCACCGGCGAAGTTTACACTAACTCTCAAGGTGAGAAAGGGCAATGCACGGTACCGAAGAGGCTAGCAATGGTGGATGGGTGAGAGTGCATATAATCCATGGACTCAACATTAGTCATAAAGAACTCACATACTTTTTGCAAAAATCTACAAGTCATCAAAACCAAGCACTACGCGCATGCTCCTAGGGGGATAGATTGGTAGGAAAAGACCATCGCTCGTCCCCGACCGCCACTCATAAGGAAAGCAATCAAAGAACACCCCGTGCTTCAAATTTGTCACATAATGTTCACCATACGTGCATGCTATGGGACTTGCCAACTTCAACACAAGTATTCATCAATTTCACAATTACTCAACTAGCACACTTCTAATATTACCACCTTTATATCTCAAAACCATCTATCAAGCATCCAACTTCTCTTAGCATCTAAAATTTATAACCAAAGTGAATTACCATACTGTTCTAAAGGACACTCAAAATGATATAAGTGAATCATGAGAGATCAATTATTTATATAAAGAAGAACCACCACCATGCTCGGAATGGCTATGGAAATGCCATAATAGGTAGGTATGGTGGATTTTTTTAGGAAGATATAAGGAGGATTATGTGTGATAGAGCGTATCATATCACGGGGTTTGGATGCACCGGCGAAGTTTACACTAACTCTCAAGGTGAGAAAGGGCAATGCACGGTACCGAAGAGGCTAGCAATGGTGGATGGGTGAGAGTGCATATAATCCATGGACTCAACATTTGTCATAAAGAACTCACATACTTTTTGCAAAAATCTACAAGTCATCAAAACCAAGCACTACGCGCATGCTCCTAGGGGGATAGATTGGTAGGAAAAGACCATTGCTCGTCCCCGACCACCACTCATAAGGAAAGCAATCAAAGAACACCCCGTGCTTCAAATTTGTCACATAATGTTCACCATACGTGCATTCTATGGGACTTGCCAACTTCAACACAAGTATTCATCAATTTCACAATTACTCAACTAGCACACTTCTAATATTACCACCTTTATATCTCAAAACCATCTATCAAGCATCCAACTTCTCTTAGGATCTAAAATTTATAACCAAATTGAATTACCATACTGTTCTAAAGGACACTCAAAATGATATAAGTGAATCATGAGAGATCAATTATTTCTATAAAGAAGAACCACCACCATGCTCTAAAAGATAAAAGTGAAGCACTAGAGCAAAAACTATATAGCTAAAAAGATATAAGTGAAGCACATAGAGTATTCTAATAAATTCCAATTCACGTGTGTCTCTCCCAAAAGGTGTGTACAGCAAGGATGATTGTGGTTAACTAGAAATCAAAGACTCAAATCATACAAGACTCTCCAAGCAAAACACATATCATGTGGCGAATAAAAGTATAGCTCCAAGTAAAGTTACTGATAGACGAAGACGAAAGAGGGGATGCCTTCCGGGGTATCCCCAAGCTTAGGCTTTTTGATCTCCTTGGATTTTACCATGGGGTTCCTTGGGCATCCCCAAGCTTAGGATCTTGCCACTCCTTGTTCCATAATCCATCAAATCCTTACCCAAAACTTGAAAACTTCACAACACAAAACTTAAAAGAAAATCTTCGTGTGCTCCGTTAGTAAAAGAAAACAAACCACCACTTCAAGATACTGTAATGAACTCATTCTTGATTTATATTGGTGTTAAACCTACTTTATTCCAACTTTTCTATGGTTCATAAACTCTATTACTAGCCATAGATTCATCAAAATAAGCAAACAATACGCGAAAAACAGAATCTGTCAAAACCAGAACAGTCTGTAGTAATATGTAGGTTTAGAATACTTATGGAACCCCAAAAATTATAAAATAAATTTCTGGACGTGAGAAATTTATCTATTAATCATATTCAAAAAGAATTAACTAAATAGAACTCTCCAATAAACAATGGCATCAATTCTCGCGAGCGCTAAAGTTTCTGTTTTTTTACAGCAGGATCAAAAAGACTTTCCCCAAGTCTTCCCAACGGTTCTACTTGGCACAAACACTAATTAAACACAAAAAACACAATAGAAACAGAGTATAGATAAGTTATTTATTACTAAATAGGAGAAAAAAAGCAAGGAATAAAAAAAATTGGTTGCCTCCCAACAAGCGCTATCGTTTAACGCCCTTAGCTAGGCATAAAAGCAAGGATAGATCTAAGTATTGCCATCTTTGGTAGGAAATTCTTCAATAAGACACCTATAACCCCTAGGAGTCTCTTTCTTTTTATTATTTATCAAACTCGTAGGCATGATATCAAGAAAATCATTTGTAGCAAAAGGTTCCTTAAGGATAGCAAGAAAGTTGGGGTGAACACTTATGGATTTGAGGTCCGCATTTCCCTTACTAGAAGTTTCACCCTTAATTTTAGGAACATACATCAATTTGGAAATTTTAGCATTAGAAGGATTGCTTTTCACGGAACAAAAGGCAGATCCTAGTTTGGTAATAATATCCTCAATTTTATCAATTCTAGTGGAATCTTGATCAATCTTTTCATTAACCATAGGTTCCTTTTCTTTAAAAAATTTAAGACCCACTCCTACCTTAGATCCATATTGGGTAACTTGGTTGTGGATCTTTCTATACAAATTTTCAATCAACTCTATGCTAGCAACTTTATTTTCAATAATTTCAAGCCTTTGCATCACATGTTCCAAAGTTAAAGTAGTTCCATTAACCAAAAGAGGTGGTGGGCCAAACAAATCTACCATAGCATTATAAGAATCAAAAGTATGGCTACCCAAGAAATTTCCTCTGGTAATGGTATCAAGAATATATCTATTCCAAGGTGTGATGCCTACATAAAAATTGCAAAGAAGAACGGAAGTAGATTGCTTCCTAGTAGATCTATTTTGCGCATTGCAAATTCTGTACCAAGGATGTTTTAGATTTTCTCCCTCCCTTTGTTTAAAATTAAGAACTTCATTCTCGGGAGACAAGGGAGTAGATAAAGGACTAGCCATAACGACGAGACAAGCGAAAAAGAGGCGAACGGAAAAGAGAGGGCGAATAAAACGACAAGGGTGAAGTGGGGGTGAGGAAAACGAGAGGCAAATGTCAAATAATGTAATGCGAAGGATAAGAGTTGTGATGGGTACTTGGTATATCTTTACTTGGCATAGATCTCCCAGGCAACAGCACCAGAAATCCTTCTTGCTACCTCTTGAGCACTGCGTTGGTTTTCCCTTGAAGAGGAAAGGGTGGTGCAGTAAAGCAGCGTAAGTATTTCCCTCAGTTTTTGAGAACCAGGGTATCAATCCAGTAGGAGACCACACGCGAGTCACCTCGTACCTACACAAACAAATAAGAACCTCGCAACCAACGTGATAAAGGGTTTGTCAATCCCTTCACGGCCACTTGCAAGAGTGGGATCTGATAGAGATGATAATAATAAGATAAATATTTTTGGTATTTTTATGATATAGATTGAAAGTAAAGATTGCAAAATAAAATAGATTGGAAGCTTGGAAGATGGAAAATAGACCCGAGGGGCATGCATCTAGAGTAATAAGTTCATAAGAACAGAGTAACGCCTTAAGCAAGATGACATGATGTAGAGGGATAAACTCATGCAATATGATGTAAACCCCATCTTTTTATCCTCAATGTCAACAATACAATACGTGTAGTTTCCCTTTCTGTCACTGGGATCGAGCACCGCAAGATTGAACCCAAATCTAAGCACTTCTCCCATTGCAAGAAAGATCAATCTAGTAGGCGAAACCAAACTGATAATTCGAAGAGACTTGCAAAGATAAACCAATCATACATAAAAGAATTCAGAGAAGATTCAAATATTGTTCATAGATAATTTGGATCATAAATCCACAATTCATTGAATCTCGACAAACACACCACAAAAGAAGATTACATCGAATAGATCTCCAAGGGAATCGAGGAGAACTTTGTATTGAGATCCAAAGAGAGAGAAGAAGCCATCTAGCTACTAGCTATGGACCCAAAGCTCTGTAGTAAACTACTCACACATCATTGGAGGGGCCATGGAGTTGATGTAGAGGCCCTCCGTGATCAATGCCCCCTTCGGCGGAGCTCCGGAAAAGGCCCCAAGATGGGATCTCTTGGGTACAGAAGGTTGCAGTGGTGGAAATAGGGTTTCGTGGTGCTCTTGGATGTTTGCGGGGTATGTGAACATATATAGGAAGAAGAAGTAGGTCGATGGAGCTACGAGGGGCCCACGAGGGGGTAGGGCTTGCCCAGGGGGGTAGGCGTGCCCCCTGCCTCGTGGCCGTCTCGTTGATTGCTTGACGTCCACTCCAAGTCCTCTGGATCACAATTGTTCCAAATATCACGTTCCCAAAGGTTTCATTCCGTTTGGACTCTGTTTGATATTCCTTTTCTACGAAACACTGAAATAGGCAACAAAACAGCAATTTGGGCTGGGCCTACCGTTAATAGGTTAGTCCCAAAAATAATATAAAAGTGTAAAATAAAGCCCATTAACATCCAAAACACATAATATAATAGCATGGAACAATCAAAAATTGTAGATACGTTGGAGACGTATCATGGGTGTTCCGCGCACACCCAACAGGGACACCATGCGCACTACACTACGCCGGGGACTGCGTCGCCGCCGCGGTGTAGACTCATAGCTGGAGCTGTCCTCTGATGACGGTGGAGTGGCTGAGCGACAATGATGAACTGGTGCCATTGGCGATTGTAGGAGAAGTAGACGAGATAAGCTACAGGGGGAGGGGAAAATGCGACACACGACTCGCCGGCTGTGAGGGTTTATATAGCAGGCCGGAACGTATTGGGATTTTGGGAGATTTCACGGACTCAAGTGGGAAGCTTGCGCGGGAACCTACGCGGTTCCGTGGGAATGGGCTCACCATCGTATGGCCAAAAGAACGCCCCCGTGCGCTGCTCAAGCTTGCGCTCTAACCCGTTTGCAACAGCGGGGTGACAAGACGTGCGAGAGGAGGACGAAAGGACACGTACACATACGGTTAATATAATAAAAACATTTGCGATTAAACTACCTACTACCCGTGTCTTGGTTTATAAGTCGTCTATGTATTTTTGTGCCAAATTTTGACTATAGATTTAACTAATAAAATATGAATGCATGTCGCCAGAGATTATATCGTTGGATTCGTATTTGGACATAGTTTCTAATTATATAATTTTTGTAACATGCATTAACATTTTGTGGGTTAAATTTAAGGTCAAAATATGACACAGAATATAAAGGGGACTAATAGACCAAGACGGTAGTAGTAGCACACGGCCGCTCTCTACGCAGTGATGCAACTGTCGGCCTGCTTCTAGACGACCATTTCCTGCATGTTCAACTGCTTTATGCGTGTGGTTGCTTGCGGTTGAGGAGGCTACGGCGCGCTCTTCTCGCGTCCCACTGCGTGCACTCTGCTCTCGCGTCCCTTTGGGCACTCCGCCCTCGTCCCTGCACGCGCACTGCTAGTGTTTGGAGCCAGCGCACGATCATGCATGCTCGTGTGCATGCGGTTGCGCCTGACGCGACGTGACGATGCAGTTACCCACTGCAAAAACTGCCATGCAGACGCGCCGATAATCCAGGCCGCCCGGCTCCCATTTATTCCTACGGCCATTTACCTTCATCTCTTGTGCCACACGACACAATAAGCACACCCACGACAACACATACAGAAAGGACATCCAGTGGTTCCAATGGCGCTCCATGTGGCTCCAATGGCGCTCCGAGCGGCCGACGACGACAACGGCGGGCAGTTCACCACGCATCACGTAGTGGACACCACATGAGGGGGAAGGCCCTCTCCGTGGTGTACACGAAAGAGCCGGTCTCGATGGAGAGCTCCATCGAAACTATGGAGCAGTTGCTTGCCAAGGACAAGTACCAAGTGGTCGGCTTCCACCTCGAGTACACCATTGGTCGTGCCGGCCACGATCAGAAGGTTGTCGTCACCCAGTTCTGCATGCGACATGACGTCCTCTTCTACCACTACCACCTGGCCACAAGGCCTTGCAAGCGTTTCTCCAGGTTTATCAACACCTTCGACTATAGTTTCGCAATGGTGGACACCACCAACGATCTAAAAGCGCTCAAGGTTTCGGGCTTGAAATGTCGGAATCTTGTCAACATCTAGGACCACTACAAGGTCTGGGGCAGCAACAACAACAAACAGAACTCCCAGGTTGACCTCACCTCAGCAATCATTGACCCCTGCTACATGAAGATGAAGGATGAGAGCAAGAAGGACAAGAACGCCTGGCACAGTGTTTGGCATGAGAGACTGGATGAACAACATGTCAAGTATGCGTCCAAGGACGTGTACACAAGCTACTAGATGTACATGCGGATCGTTGACATGAGGGAGTGTCTTCTTCCTACCCTAGACGAGGGATCAAGCCACAGAATAGTGGCGGGAGCGTCACAAGAAGTAGATGGCTAGACGGTCGTTTCTCCTAGTTTAGAATGCATACAATTGTTTATTGAGGTGTGTGCGAATGATCTGTATAGTCACTTATGTAATTGGATGTTTATTTCAGTTATATATATATGTGTGTGTGTGTGTTATTATTCTATAGACAAAGCAAATCACATGGCTTATTAGCAGCAATCGTCTATGTTAGTATTGGTCTTCGCAAACATTTCTAATTATGGACATGTTTGCCGAGTATCACACACATCTTGTTCAGTTGAACCATTTCTATTGTTTTGCGTAATCACACACAGTTCATTCTAGTGAACTGTATGCCGTATATCGCACACACCCGCATTTGGCTGCCCGTTTCTGTTGTTCTGCATCATCGCGAACAGTTCTTCTAGATTAACCATTTGCCATCCATCACACACGCAACTCCAATATGAACCGTGTTTGATGTCACATCCATCGCAAATGTTTTCCATGTTTTTTGACGGTTTTATTACATCATTGTTTGTGATTTATGCATCGCACATAGTTTCGTCAAAGGGTCTCTGATTCGACTGTCGCATTTGGACCATCCTGCTGTAGTGTGAGGATGATGTCAAGAAGAAGGTCTTCTGTTTATCTTTGAAGGGAAAGGCATTGACATGGTATAGTGAAAGTGAGTTATATCGACTAGAGGGGGGTGAATAGGCGATTTTTACAAATTCATCATTCAGGAAATACAACTTGAGGAATTTGCTAAGTGACGAACTACTAGCAGCGGAATAAGTAATCATGTGCAAGCATAACATGGCAGTAACACAGTCATCATGATGATATGAAACAAGCACAGAGCACAGGTAGCGTGTAAATAGGATAAGCAGGCTGAAGATAAGATGACCGAAGAAATAGGATTGAGGAAATTGAGAAAGTCATCAGTCCAAGTCTTCAAACAGTAACTATCAAGTTCATCAACACATGAATGAGGAAATGAAAGGGTTGAGGAAATAGAACCAGTAGCTCGGTGAAGACAGTGATTTGGTAGACCAGTTCCAACTGATGTGACAGTTGTACGTCTGGTTGGAGTGGCTAGTGTCGGTGTCAAAACCGGCGGATCTCGGGTAGGGGGTCCCGAACTATGCGTCTAAGGTCGATGGTAACAGGAGACAGGGGACACAATGTTTTACCCAGGTTCGGGCCTCTCTATGGAGGTAATACCCTACATCCTGCTTGATTGATCTTGATGAATATGAGTATTACAAGAGTTGATCTACCACGAGATTGTAATGGCTAAACCCTAGAGGCCTAGCTTTTATGGTTATGATAATGTATATCTCTCCCTCCGGACTAAGTCCTCCGGTTTATATAGACACCGAGAGGATCTAGGGTTACACAAGGTCGGTTACAAAGAAAGGAATCTACATATTTGGTCGCCAAGCTTGCCTTCCATGCCAAGGAGAGTCCCATCCGGACACGGGTGCAGTCTTCGGTCTTCGTATCTTCACAGCCCATCAGTCCGGCCCATGGCTAACAGGCCAGATGCCCGAGGACCCCTTAGTCCAGGACTCCCTCAGTAGCCCCTGAACCTGGATTCAATGACAACGTATCCGACGCGTAAATCTGTCTTCGGCATTGCAAGGTGGGTTCCTCCCTCCAAACTCCAAGATAGTCTTCGGGCGAATTTGAACATGTTCGGACCTGTAACACAACACCACACACAACCGTAGAGAGAATATAATATTCAATGAGTCCCATCCGCTGACAACTTTTTTACAACATGACATCACGTCTACCCGGTCACTATATCGAACCGTTTTGTCTGCCATCCCGTGTTTCGAGATGCTCCATTGGCACGTCTTGTCAAAACAGAGATCGTGTCCCCTTCATGCAGGATCCTCATCAATACGGGCATGGGTAACCCATCCGTGCCGTTTATACAGCCCTTGGGAGTAGGCTAATTTCAAGGCGAGTGGGGAGGCGTTCAATAGTCACTGCCTTTATAAGGAGATAAGAATCTCTTTTCTGCACCCACGCCTCTTTTCTTCCTCTGCCCTTCCACTCTTGAGCTCCAGCGCCAAAGTTCTCATATGTTTCCCACTAAAGCAAGCACTCAACCATGTCTGGATCCGGAGGTCAAGGAAAGTGGATAGCCTCCTTCGTCAAGGAGGAGGATGTCGCCGAGCTTCGGGCGGCCGGGTATCCGGTGAAGGGAATCGCCCACCGCCTTCCAGCCCAGGGACAAATCGGTCCCACGCCGAAGCCCAACGAGAGGGTAGTATTCATACCTCATTTCCTCCACGGGTTAGGGTTTCCACTCCACCCATTCATCCGCGGGCTGATGTTCTTCTATGGGATAGACTTCCACGACCTATCCTCGAACTCCTTTCTCAGTATCTCGGCATTGATCATCATGTGTGAAGCCTTCCTCCGCATCCAACCCCACTTCGGGTTGTGGCTCAAAATCTTCAATGTGAAGCCGAATGTGGTGGATGGCCAACACACGGAGTGCGGAGGCGCCATGGTGAAAAAGCTGGCCAACGTCTCCTGGCCAAAAGGCACTTTCGGGGAGTCTGTCAAGGAATGGTAGAAACAATGGTTCTACATTACAGAACTCCGCGATGCCACCTGGGCCGCGGTTGCCGAATTCAACTCCGGAGCTCCCATGCGACTCACCTCCTGGGTTGAGAAGATCCCGAACTGGTGTTCGTCAGACGGGCTGACAGTGCTGCAAACGCGCATTCAAAGCATGGTGGACAAGGATGTCAAACTTGTTGATGTAATCCAGGTGATGCTAGTTCACCAAATTCTCCCCTACCAAGGCCGAAGTCACTCTCTATGGGAGTTTAATCCGAAGAAGCACCAAAACCTAGAGAGGCTCTTCGAAACAACCCACGAAGATGCCTGGAAGTTTCTTTTCAAGGGCAACGAGACACCGCCGGCCACAACCTCGGACTGCGGGTACAGCATTAATCACTCCGCCAGCAAGGTAAATCTTTACCGCATCCTTTACTTGCTTGTTTCAAGGATGATATCTAATCTTTTATTATCATGACTTCTTCAGGAGTGGATGGAGAAGGAGAAGCAGATCCAATGTCCAGCTCCGCTGCCTGAAGAACCAGTCATCCCGCGTTTAGCAAAGATGCTGGTGCCAACGCCCTATAAGGCACCGGAGAAGAAGGCCGTAGGGAAGGCCAAGGGGGTCCGGAGTGGCCCCTGCCGCAAGGGCGCTTCAGACGCGACATCCGAAGATAAGACCCGCTCCTCCACCACCGAAGACGACGACGATGAGGAGGAGGAGGAGGAGGAGAACAACCCTCCTTGTCGGTGTCAAAACCGGCGGATCTCGGGTAGGGGGCCCCGAACTGTGCGTCTAGGCCGGATGGTAACAGGAGGCAGGGGACACGATGTTTTACCCAGGTTCGGGCCCTCTTGATGGAGGTAAAACCCTATGTCATGCTTCATTAATATTGATGATATGGGTAGTACAATAGTAGATCTACCACGAGATCAGAGAGGCTCAACCCTAGAAGCTATCCTATGGTATGATTGTTGTTTTCCTATGGACTAAAACCCTCCGGTTTATATAGACACCGGAGAGGGCTAGTGTTACACAGAGTCGGTTACAATGGTAGGAGATCTACATATCCGTATCGCCAAGCTTGCCTTCCACGCCAAGGAAAGTCCCTTCCGTACACGGGACGAAGTCTTCAATCTTGTATCTTCATAGTCCAGGAGTCCGGCCGAAGGTATAGTCCGGCTATCCGGACACCCCCTAATCCAGGACTCCCTCAGTAGCCCCCGAACCAGGCTTCAATGACGACGAGTCCGACGCGCAAATTGTCTTCGACATTGCAAGGTGGGTTCTTCTCCAAATTCCGTGTACCTGTTGAATAGTGTCCGGTTTCTTGTAAATGTAGTGCTCCTTGGCTTCTACGCCCAATAATGGCCATTTTCCATGTGTCAAACGGATACAAAAAGTCAGGGTGTTTTTTATATTTACACCCCTAGCCGCGTGAATGAACCGCCTATTTAAGGGGACAAGGTTTTAGATCCAAACCACACCTTCTCCCTTCCGCAAGTATTCATCAGAGCGTATCCGACAGAGGTCCATTCCATCATGGCCGGCCGCCGCAGCTCCTCCTCTCGCCCTTCCAGCCCTCGGCCTGGAGATTGGAAGAAGTGCTCCATCCCGCACAGCGAGTTAGTGACGCTCCAGACCATGGTATTTCTCCCCCGGCCTATATGGTCCCGGTTCGAGCCAGACTTGCCACCTATAATCGCGGAGAGCAAGCGGAGAGCGCCCCCAATCCCTCCAAAGGAGAGCGGGTACGCCTTGCCCCTTACTTAATAAGAGGGCTCGGATTTCCAATTCATCCTTTTCTCCGGGGGATTCTGGAGTTCTATGGCCTCCAGCTGCACAACCTCATGCCTGCCTCCATATTGCATATCGCGGGCTTCGTAGCCCTTTGCGAGCTGTTCTTGGGCTGCGAGGCTCATTTCGCGCTGTGGAAAAGGCTATTCTGCCTTGTGCCCCGCTCTAAGGAGGGGTAAATATATCAGGTGGGCGGAGCCGAAGTGTGGCGCATCGCCGGGACCGGATATCTATCCGGAACCCCAAAGAAGGCGTCCGAGGACTGGCCTTCGGAATGGTTTTATATAGAGGACGTCCCGCTGCCGGATCCTGTCTGGATCGGCCTCCCTGAGTTCGACAGTGCTCCCCTAAAGAAGTGCCTAAGATGGCGTCCACGGAGCCCTCAGAGGGAAAGTGACAGGGACGTTATTTACCTGGTGGGCCGGATAAGGTTGTTAGCTCATTCCGGACTGACCATGATCGGGGTCATGGCCGCATGCATCATGCGAGGGGTGCAGCAGCTTCAGTATAGAGGTCTCCCCATGTGGGACTTCAACGGGGAGGACGACGCCACCCGCTACGGTCGTAAGGGGCCTGATTTGGCTGCCGCTCTAATAAAGACCTTGTCCGCTTTGTACAAGGGAGAAGAGGAGGAATTTCTCCGCGTCAACCCACAGGGTGGATTTTCTATGTACAATCCCCGAAGTTGGGTAAGTGGACACTTTTACTTGCCCATCCGTTTTATATTCCCATTGTTAAATTTTCAGTCTAACGACTTCAACGCAGGAACTGTGCCAAGCTGTTAAAGAAATAAACAGCCCTCCTCCACAACCCGAGGATCCGGGACGGTCCCTTGACCCGGCCTCTCAAGAGGATCCGGACTTATCTGTGGAGCTGATTGATGGAGTGTTTCATCAATTGAGCAAGGACAACGCCTTGGTGGCCATTACGGCCGATTATCCAGGGCTACTCCCAGCCTCACAAGTAACTATGACCGGAGTCCCAGCACTTTGAAAAAGGGATCTGTCCTCGCGTGTTTTCGATTGCCGTATGACAGCCGTGTTTTGCAGGGGAGGTCCTTGAGACGGGAGGCCGAGCCTGCGGCGACTAGCCAACGAGGGGCGGCAAGGCCCCGCGAGCTGAAAAGAAGTGCGATCCAGACTGAGACACAGGAGCAAAGGTATAGCGCGCCACGTTATTCCCATGTGTTATTCCTTCGAGGCATATTAACGCTCGTGCTCTCTTCAGGACGAAGAGACCTCGCGGGACTATATCCGGAGAGGCTGCCAATCGCGCCTCCACCAGCGAGGCTCCAAAGCCTGGTCCGGAAGCGGAGGTGAACACGAGGCGCGCACCAGACGCTCCTCCGACGGAGGATGCGGACAGGCTGTCTGCCACCAATTCCGAGGTGGAGAGTGCCATGAACCACAGGCATCGCCGGACAATTCTTCGCGATGCTTGTTTCTCCCAAGAGGCATTGGATGCCTTCAATTCAGGAGACACGTACCTCTGTGCCGCTCAAAATGGTCTAGCCAGAGCCACGGAGCAGTATGTGAAAGACATACGGGTAAGAAAGTTTTGGTAATTATATATATGTACCAGTAGCCCCCGAGACTTGAAACAGTTAGAATAACTGATTTAAGGATCATCTATTATGCAGGTTCTTACAGAAAAGAATACCCTGCTATCCCAGGAGCTGGAAGAGTGCAAAGCCCAACTTGAGGCCGCACTAGCCGCGGCAAGGGAGCCCAAGGAGACCCCCTCTGGTAATATACGCTTCGAAAGATAAGTATTTTGCAAAGTGCGGACTGGGTGCAAATCTGACAAATGAAATTGCATATGGCGCCGGATTAAATCCGGAAGTGCAACAACTCTGACGCCAGCTGAAGGCTGGTGAGAGCGTGCTGACAAAGGTGAGGCGGGAGAAGAACGATCTCCAAGATGCCAACACCAAGCTGGGCGTTGAACTGAAGGACGTTCGTGCCCAGCTGTTGGACTCCGTGAAGGAGAATCAGCGGCTTCGACGCGGCATATATAGTAAGTGCTTAAACGAACTTTGAAAAAAGAGTTCGGCGAGGAAGTCGACTAACCGAGTAATGTCTGTAGGTATGCTAACAGGTCGTCTTGGAGAGGAAATGCCCGGTTCTATGGGTGACCTTCTTCCCGAGCTCTCACAACTGCATGAGCGAGTTCGGCAGGTGATGCAAGGCGTCGCCCAGGCTTTGTGGCCATCCGTCTCCATGCCCGAAGGCCTTGGAGAGCTTGTAGAGAAGCTGAAGGGAGTGCAGCGGTGCTTCCGATTGTGGAAGATGTCGACCTATCATCAAGGCGCCAGGGAGGCCTGGGCCATGGTGAAGACGCGGTACACGAAGGCTGACCCAAACCACATGGCCGAGGTCGGACCCGTCGGGCCTGATGGGAAGGAGATCCATGTGAGCTTAGTATATGGCCAAGTAGAGTTGGCCACAAAGTATTCCCAACAGGACTATAAACTAGATAGCCTGTTAGATGGTATTGAAGAGGAATACAATCAGTCAGATTGACTATGTAATTTTAATTGACATGTGTAATGCCTTCTAGCCGGATTGTAGATCGTTTGTCATGGCCGACCTTTTCGCTTCAACCTCCGGACCTGACGGTCCGGAGTGTGTCCGAATACCACTACTATTGAAAAGCCTATACATAGAATCTTACCAGCAGCGCGCTTTAAAATCAGGCGCTGCTGCTAAGTAGCAGTAGCGCGGGCCATGTAAACTCGCTGCTGAAACAAGTTTATCAGTAGCGCGTGCACTCCAAGAAGCGGTACTGCTAAAATTCCCACGACGCCGCCGCGAGGCCAGTTATAGCAGCAGCGCGTTAAAATAAACAGCGCTACTGCTACGCGCATTCAGGCAATAATCGCTACTGCTAAATTAACTACAAAAATCAATGAGCATTCAGCGCATTCAGCGCATTCAGCGTAACATAGCAGCAGCATATTTTTTATGTCTATGACTATTTTAACATACTAACACATAGCAGTAGCGCGTTCAGGCCAAAAGGCGCTACTGATAAGTAGTTTAGCAGTAGCGCGTTTACCTATAGCGCGCTACTGCTATTCCATTCCATCTTCCCCCACTCACTAGCCTCATCCACAGATCACACTCTCACACACTCACGGTCTCCTCCTCACCCCCCGCGCCGCTGGTCCTCCCCCGTCGCCCCTCCCCTGATCTGCGCCGCTGTCGCCTCATCCTCCTCGCTGGACTCGGTACCGGCCTCCTCCTCTGTCCTCCCTCCACTCGCCACTGGCCGCCCCCTCCTCGCTCCGCCTTCCTCCTCCGTCCTACTATCTTCTCCCTCCTCGAGTCGCCCCTCCTTGTCCCTCCTCCCTGATACATTCTGATTTAGTAGGCTTTCATATGTAACATTTTGATTTAGTTGATATGATTCAGTTGATTTAGTAGGCTAGTTGATTTAGTTGATTTAGAACATTTTGATTTAGTTTATTTAGTAGGCTAGTTGATTTAGTTGATTTAGTAGGCTAGTTGATTTAGAACATTTTGATTTAGTTGATTTAGTATGCTAGTGGATTTAGTATGCTAGTTGATTTAGTTGATTTAGTATGCTAGTTGATTTAGTTGATTTAGTATGCTCGATTTAGTTTTTTTGTAATAAGTTATTTTTTGGCAAAATGTAGGTGCCAATTTAGTTAAATTTTCCACTTGTTTCCTGTGAAGTGAATCGTTAATCCTTTGCTCATATTGCTTTAGGAAAATGGCACCACCACCAGCACCACTATGTCGACTGTGCAAGTCAAGGTGCGCCAGCAGCCTTGCAACTGGCAAGCTATTCGGCATCTACTTCCATCTGAGTCTTTGTCATGCGGCGGTAAGAAATTAGATGAAATGTAACAACTATTTTATTTTTAGTGTTGGCATTACTGCATTGTGTCATTTTGCTTTTCTTACATAGATCGTCCCATGCAATGTGAGGTTGAAATTCAACAAGCTGACAGGAGACACTGTGACATTTGAGGCTCCTGGGGGGCTATGGAGGTCGAGAAAGGACGCAATATGTCGTAGATTGGAGGAGATGGATGGGCCCGTTTCCTCGCTCGCATGCGTCTTACTGGTGGTGAGTTGATCAGATTCTCCTTCAGAGCAGAAATACCCAAGCTGGTTGTCATTTATATCAACCTGGTGGAAGATGATGAAGATGACGAAGATGATGAAGATAATGAGGACCCACTCAATGAAGATGATGAGAAGCCACTTCATGAAGCCATCATAGCTCAAAGAATGAGGCTGAGCGAGGAGGAGGTGTGCAACCTATGGGACATAATTCCGCCACGTGATGACTTTGTCGGGGTGCCATTCATAACCCGCCTGACAAGTACCATGGTCGATCGGCATGAAATGGTATGTTATACGTACTGCATGTAGTAATTTGATGATATATATATGCTTTATTGTTATACTTACAAATGCAAATTATCCGATTATATGCTTAGTGAATCCGATGATATGCTTAGTGTAGAGTCCAATGATATGCTTTATGGAATCTAGTCGATGATATACTTTAGTGTAGAGTCTGATCACATGCTTATTAGTGTAGAATCCAAGGAACTATTAATAGTGTAGATAATCCATATATATACTTATTAGTAGAATTCATGATTAATTAGTACAAATGTGTAGTACTGTGTCTTTTGATAGTGTAGAAATCTAGACTTAATAGAAATATATTTGCAAGAGTATGTGTGAGGCTATTTATTAATTGATATGTTTTTCTTATTCAGAGATTGCCAAAGAACCTATCTATGAGTTGTGGTATCGAGCCTGACGAAGAAGGCTCAGTCGGACTATGCCTTACCGCAAGGGGCTCCGTCACCACAGATGGTCGCACACACTTGAACTCGGTTGGGTGGAAGAGATTCCTTGTTGGCAAGAATCTTCGTGCTGGACAGGCCATCCTAATTACTATCAGGAACACCCACCGCCCAGGCTTGAGGATGATGATCGTCGTCGATATCATCTAGAACTACATATGTGTGTGTGGCTATATCATCTAGAACTACATATGATGATCGTCGTCGATATCATGTAGAACTACATATGATGATCGTCATCGATATCATCTAGAACTAAATATGATGATTGTCATCGATGTCACCTTGTACTGCTTGAGGATGCATGTTGAGTATATATGAAATTGTTATCTAGTACTCCCTCGGTTCCAAATTACTCGTCGTGGTTTGAGTTCAAATTTGAACTAAAACCACGACGAGTAATTTCGAACCGAGGGAGTACTACCTAGTACCTATAATGCTTTATGAAATTGATATCTAGTAGTACCTAGTAGTACCTAGTATCTGGAAATTGCAGTTTATCGAAGCTGGAATGGGAAATGGTGAAATATATAACAGTAGCGCTGGACCGGGAAATCGCTACAGCTAAGTAATAGCAGTGCATTCCTGAAAAGCGCTGCTATTATAGTCAATAGTGGTAGCGCGGGTACAGGCAGCGCTACTAATAAGAGTTAGCTGTAGCGCCTTATTGGTAGCGCGGGCACCCGCGCTGCTGATAGGCCTAAAACCCGCGCTGCTGCTAGCCTTTTCCCTAGTAGTGTACCCTCGCGGTTATATAAGAACCAGGGTATGCATGGAGACTAGGCGTAGGGGTCATTAGTGCTTGAACAGACAAGTGCCCAACTAGTTATGTTATATTACATGGTTAGTAAGAAACATCTTCTAGGGAGAATAGTTCCGTTAGGGGTTCCTTTCCTTGGGAGGCATGCCCTAAAGTGCATGTCCATTTTGCGAAAAGAGGCGCAAGAAAAACATCTGGGGGTGTATAGATCATCTTTAGTTCACCGACCGAATATTCCCTTAAGAATGCTAGCTTTCGGCTTCACCCAGTCTGAGGTACACATCCGGCTGACCCGGCAGTAACAAACGCAGAGGTGCTCCCTTTACCACCTAGCCGAACAATCAGGAACATAGGGGTAAGCACAGGAACCAGGCAACCCAGCTTGGCCAAAACTTAAGTCATATCGATGCATATCATGGCGAATAAAAGGTACATGCGGAAGTGTGACACATGTGTTGGGCATGAAGCCCGTATAAATAAGCTTCTTTTTAAAGAAGCCCCCAGGTTTAATGAACGCGGATAGCGCGTCATTTTATGAGCCTTTAAAGGCTATAAGAGAGAGAGAGAGGAGAAGGAGAGAAATGTAAGACAGAAAGTATGTAAAAAATGGACAGAGGAAGGAGACGAACACAGAGTCCGGCGCTAGGCATAGAATCTTCGGAGACGGGCTGCGTTCCATGGGTTCGGCTCGAGTCGGTTATCCGATGCATCTCGCAGGCGGTACGGTCCACCAGTCAGGACTGGGTCAATTATGAAGGGACCTTCCCACTTGGGCTTGAGTTTGTCCTTTTTCTTGTCCGGCGGGCGTAGAACTAATTCGCCAACGTTGTAATTTTTGGCCCGTACTTCTCTGCTTTGGTATCTTTGAGCCTGCTGTTGATAGAATGCAGAACGGGCTTTTGCCACGTCTCGCTCTTCCTCCAAGGCGTCCAAACTGTCCTGCCGATCAAGCTCGGCTTCTCTTTCTTCGTACATGCGCACTCGAGGTGAGTCATGAATTATGTCGCAGGGCAAAACTGCCTCTGCGCCGTATACCATGAAGAATGGTGTGTATCCGGTGGTGCGATGCGGCGTGGTCCGCAGCCCCCAGAGTACGGAGTCGAGCTCCTCTACCCAGTGCGTATTAGATTCCTTGAGGGACCGCACTAATCTGGGTTTGATGCCGCTCATGATAAGACCATTTGCATGTTCGACCTGGTCATTGGTTTGTGGGTGATAGACGGAAGCATAATCGAGCTTGATGCCCATGTTTTTGCACCAGAGTTTTACCTCATCGGCCGTAAAGTTCGTGCCGTTATCAGTGATGATGTTGTGGGAGACGCCGTAACGGTGTACAACCCCGGATATAAAGTCTATCACCGGTCCGGATTCGGCCGTCTTAACAGGCTTGGCTTTCTATCCATTTTGGTGAACTTATCCACCATGACCAGTAAGTATTTTTTCTTGTGGGTTCCGCCTTTAAGGGGTCCAACCATGTCAAGCCCCCAGACCGCGAAGTTCCAGGTGATGGGGATAGTTTGGAGGGCAGTGGGTGGCATATGGCTTTGGTTTGCAAAAAGCTGGCAACCCACGCATCATTGGACTAAGTCCTGGGCGTCTGCCCGGGCCGTCGGCCAATAAAAGCCTGTACGGAAGGCCTTGCTTACAAGGGACCGAGCTGTAGCGTGATGTCCACCGAGTCTGGCATGAATTTCAGCCAGGAGGTTCCGCCCTTCCTCTTCGGAGATGCACCTTTGAAGGACTCCGGTAGTGCTTTTCTTATAAAGCTCTCCGTCATGGACTTTATAGGCTTTAGATCACCGCACGATGCAGCGTGCCTCATTTTGGTCCTCAGGGAGTTCCTGCCTGGTAACGTAGGCGAGGAATGGTTCTATCCACGGGGCGATGACGGCCATTATTACGTGGGCTGAAGGTGTTATTTCATTGGCAGAGCCTCCAATTATGTCAGAGTGTTCGGTGTCGGGCAGTGCGGTTGGGTCCGGGCTGTTATTGCCAGGTTCCCCTTCCCATACTACGGCCGGCTTGAACAGCCTTTCCAAGAAGATGTTCGGGGGACTACATCGCGTTTTGCACCGATCCGTGCCAGGACATCTGCCGCCTGATTATTTTCCCGGGCTATATGGTGAAATTCGAGGCCTTCGAACTGAGATGACATTTTTAGGACGGCGTTGCGATAAGCTGCCATTTTTGGATCCTTGGCATCAATGTCTCCATTTATTTGGGACATTGTGAGGTTCGAGTCCCTGCGCACCTCTAGGCGTTGAATGCCCATGGATACTGCCATCCGGAGACCATGTAAAAGGGCCTCATATTCGGTTGCGTTGTTGGAGTCTGTGTACATTATCTGGAGTACATATTGAACCATGTCTCCTGTGGGGGATGTCAAAACGACGCCAGCCCCTAGACCGGCCAACATTTTGGAGCCATCGAAGTGCATGACCCAGTTTGAATATGTGTCGTACTCTTTAGGGAGTTCGGCCTCCTCCATTCTGCGACGAAGTCGGCAGAAACTTGTGACTTGATAGCTCGCCATGGCTTGTAAGTTATGTCGAACGGGAGGAGCTCAATCTCCCATTTTGCAATCCGGCCCGTCGCGTCGCGGTTGTTTATAATATCGTTAAGTGGCACTTCCGAGGCTACTATTATTGAACACTCTTGAAAGTAGTGTCGCAGCTTCCGGGATGCCATAAATACCGCGTATGCAATCTTTTGATAATGCGGGTACCGTGACTTGCACGGAGTAAGGACAGTGATACATAATAGACCGGCTTTTGAAGGGGGGATTTGTGTCCGTCCGTTTCTCATTCGACGACGAGCACTGCGCTTACGACCTGATGGGTTACTGCAATGTATAATAGCATTGGTTCGCCAATGTTTGGCGCGGCCAGGACTGGGTTTGTTGCCAAGATGGCTTTTATTTCGTCGAGTCCGGCCGTGGCTGCATCCGTCCACTCGAAGTGTTCGGTGCGCCGAAGGAGGCGGTAAAGGGGTAGGGCCTTTTCTCCTAAGCAGGAGATAAAGCGGCTTAGAGCCGCCACACATCTGGTTAATTTTTGTATTTGTTTGAGGTCCTTTGGGATATCCAATTGTGACAGAGCTCGGATCTTGGCTGGATTTGCTTCAATTCCTCTACCGGATACAATGAAGCCCAAGAGCTTTCCGGCTGGAACGCCGAAAACGCATTTTTCCGGGTTGAGCTTGATGTCGTATGTTCGGAGGTTATCGAATGTTAGCCTCAAGTCGTCTACTAGAGATTCGACATGTCTTGTTTTAACGACCACATCATCTACGTATGCCTCCACTGTTTTGCCGATCTAGTTTGCCAGACATGTCTGAAACATGCGCTGATATGTTGCGCCGGCGTTTTTGAGCCCGAAGGGCATTGTGTTGAAGCAGAATGGGCCGTATGGTGTGATGAGTGCCGTTGCGGCTTGGTCTGACTCTGCCATCTTTATTTGATGGTAGCCGGAGTATGCGTCGAGGAAACACAACGAATCGTGTCCTACGGTAGCGTCGATAATTTGATCGATGCGGGGGAGAGGGAAGGGATCCTTTGGGCAAGCATTGTTAAGGTCTTTGAAATCAACGCACAAGCGCCAGGATTTGTCCTTCTTTGGTACCATCACCAGGATTGCTAGCCAGTTCGGATGTTTTATATCTTCGATAAATCCGGCCTCCAATAGCTTGGCTAGTTCCTCTCCCAAGGCATGTCTCTTAGGTTCGGAAAAACGCCGAAGAGCCTGTTTGACTGGCTTGAATCCTTTTAGGATAGTTAAGCTGTGTTCGGCCAGCCTGCGTGGGATTCCTGGCATGCCTGAAGGGTGCCAGGCGAAAATGTCCCAGTTCTCTCATAGGAACTCTCACAGTGCAGCGTCTACATCAGGGTTTAACTGTGCCCCGATGGAAGCTGTTTTATTGGGGTCCGTTGGATGGACCTGGAATTTGACTATTTCGTCCGCCGATTTAAAGGAGGTGGACTTGGATCTTTTATCGAGTATCACATCGTCCCTATTCACCATGGAGCGCAGCACAGTCAGTTCGCTAGCCGCTAGGGCTTCGGATAGCGCCTCGAGGGCCAGTGCGGCTATCTTGTTTTCGGCGCGGAGTGCTATGTCCGGATCACTAACGAGAGTGATGATTCCATTAGGCCCGGGCATCTTGAGCTTCATGTACCCGTAATGGGGTATTGCTTGGAAGACTGTAAACCCTTCCCGCCCTAGCAGAGCGTGATATCCACTACTGAACGGGGCCACCTGGAACGTGACCTCTTCGGACCTGTAATTATCCGGTGTGCCGAACACCACATCTAGTGTGATTTTTCCTATACAGCGCGCTTCCCGACTGGGGATTATTCCTCTAAAGGTTGTGTTGCTTCGCTCAATGCGGTTCCAGTCTATTTCCATTTTTTGAAGGGTTTCCTCATAAATGAGGTTCAATCCGCTGCCGCCATCCATGAGTACCTTGGTAAGACGAAAGTCGTCCACTATTGGACTGAGGACCAATGCGGCTGGTGCTCGTGCTGTTCAGAATTTAGGTTCATCACTGGCGTTAAAAGTAATAGCTATGTCACTCCATGGGTTTATTGTTGCTACTTGGTAGACTTCGGCAAGGCCGCGGAGTGTTCTTTTTCACATATTATTTGATGCGAAAGTCTCGAAGACTATTAATACCGTACTGGTTTCTCTGGGGTGGCTTTCTGTGGCTTCTGGAATTAGAAGATCTTCGCCAATTTTTGCCACATGCCGGAGTATCCAACATGCTCTAAGGCTGTGAGTTGGTGTGGCGCCCTCTGCACTGTGAATTTTATAGGGTCCATCAAGCCATCCTTCCAGTACGGTTCCGTGCCCTGTAGAGGGCTTTTGCTTTTTGGTATTGAACCCAGGTGTCTGACGATGATGCACCCTTTTATTTCGGACCGGGTTTGTATTCAAGGCCAGATTGTCCCAAAATTTTGTTTTGGTTTTCCAGGCGCTTTCCATCGCATAGTACTTTCGTACTATGGACGCCAAGTTAGCAAGGCGTGTAATATCACAACGACTTATGGCATTGAGGGTTCCCTTGTCCGTGCAATTATTGCAGAAGAATGAAATTGCGTCTTCCTCGCGGCAGTCCTTTATCCTGTTCATAACCAGGAGGAATCTGGCCCAGTAATGATGTACTGTTTCTTCGGGCTCTTGCCTAATTTGGGATAGATCGCTTATGTATGGGTGGGTGGGCGGAATCAAATCCGAAACCTCACCCAATCTGAGACCCAGGGGCCAAGGAGTTTCCAAACTCGGAAGTTTGGATTCTTGGATGCTGTCCAATGAATCTAGCCCGTCACCTGACTTTAAGTTCAGGTCTTGAGTGATGTCCTCCCCTCCGCGGGTATCCGTCTTGGAGGGATCGGGAATCCGGACATATATAGTCCTTAAGGTAGATGAAGGGTCGCCGCACTGTCCCTCTACCACGGCAACGTGATGGGTGACCTAGGGGGAGTTAATCTCTCTCAGATCGGGTTTAGACCCAATCTGGTCGTAATTCGTAGCGACTCCTAGGGCGGCGAAGCGATCCAAGAGCTCGTTTAGGGAAGAGAGCTCCATTGGATCTAGCTGCTCGGCGAATTCCGAGATGACGTGAAGATTGCTTTTGATGACCCGAGAGGTCATCGTCGCCGCAGCAGCCGAACAGGTGGTCATAAGGAAACCACCTAGCCTGAGAGTCTGGACGACAGCCAAAGCTCCCTTAGCAACGGTGCCATCTTTAAAGACGGGATGAGGCATCCTTCCTGATGATGACGACACATAGGAACTCTCAATGAAAGCACCAATGTCGGCATCAAAACCGGCGGATCTCGGGTAGGGGGTCCCGAACTGTGCGTCTAGGCCGGATGGTAACAGGAGGCAGGGGACACGATGTTTTACCTAGGTTTGGGCCCTCTTGATGGAGGTAAAACCCTACGTCCTGCTTGATTAATATTGATGATATGGGTAGTACAAGAGTAGATCTACCACGAGATCAGAGAGGCTAAACCCTAGAAGCTAGCCTATGGTATGATTGTTGTTCGTCCTATGGACTAAAACCCTCCGGTTTATATAGACACCAGAGAGGGCTAGGGTTACACAGAGTCGGTTACAATGGTAGGAGATCTACATATCCGTATCGCCAAGCTTGCCTTCCACGCCAAGGAAAGTCCCTTCCGGACACAGGACGAAGTCTTCAATCTTGTATCTTCATAGTCCAGGGGTCCGACCGAAGGTATAGTCCGGCTATCCGGGCACCCCCTAATCCAAGACTCCCTCACTCCTCCTGATGGGGGGAGGAAGAAGAGGGTCGCTTCCTCGAATCTGGAGGCGGAGACGTCCAAGAAAGGGAAGACCTCCCTTGCGGATAACTCTACGTGGGACGTCGATAGCAGTCCGGAGAGAGGCCCCCGCACTAAGCCTCGGGCCGCATCGTAAGTGCTAAAACCCATATCCGCCCATAAACCAAGTCTTTCCTCTTTGTTGTATTGATATAATTAGTTATGCTATTGCAGTCCAGCCCACGACAGCTCCCAGCGATCCTCATCATGAGGTTCGCTGGACTCAAAGGTGATGGCCAGCGATTCACCGCAGGCCGCTCACTCCCCCAAGGCCAAGGACGATGCGGAGGTGTTGTCCCAAAGGACTGTTCTAGACGGGGGAGAGGCTCAGGAGGCGCAAGAAGTCGAAACCCCCATCGTCGGACACCAGGGGGAGTCAATCCCCATGGAGACTGGTGGGGAGGGCCATATTCAGTTCAGCCCTCAGCCGGACTCAATTCCAGAGACCGATGCGGCTCCGGAATCCGGCACGCAACCTTCTTCGAAAGAAGGGGGATGCCTATTCCGCTGGTGACCCCTGTCCAACCAGGGGCACCGGACAATCTGCTGGAAGCGCTGTGAGCCGCTTCCATTGTGGATGAGCACTGTGTCCTTATGGGCACGGTAATTGAAAGGGTTCAGTCCGCCAAGAGCGGACTAACCGAAGCCTCCAGCAGCCTGCTGGCAGGTTTTGAGGTAAGCGAAGCAAAAAGGAGAAAATCCCAATGTAGACAGTAGCCCCTGAGACACAGTCCGGTGTTCGGAAAGAAAAAGCCGGACAGAGGATCAATCTCCTATTGCAGGAAACTAACTAAATTTTTCTGAAATGTGAACATAGGTGTCGCTGTTGGCTGCAGCCTCGCATACTGCCTAAGTCCTCGAACTGAAGCAGAAACTGGCAGAGGCCAAGGAGGAGCTGGGCCAGGTGAAGAGGCAGCTCCAGGAAAAACAAGGTAAGTAATAACCTGTTAAGGTAAAATTATATGCAGTGACCAAAATGCCATGATGTGTACAGAGGCGACGACCGACGTCGAGGCCCTGAAAAAGGCCTTGGCCGAAGCAGAGGGGAAGGCTATCAAGGAGCATGCCGCCCGTAAAAAGTTCAAGGCCCGGGTTAACAAGGTTCAATAGGAGCTCCAAGACGCGGTGCGGAAGTGCGAGACCTTGGAGCGCGATGCATCGGCTCAAGAAGCCGAACTCGCCAAGGCTTGTCAAAGTGCGGAGGCAGCCCGAAATGAGGCCCAGACCGTCCTCCAGGAAATCCAGGAGGCCAGGAAGATCACGGCGGGTAAGGCATTCAATATGCAAAGCAAGAGTGTGAAGATGAAATATCGTTTACTAACCCGGATTCGGAACTCTCCAGGGGCTTTTATTGTTCTGCCACGCACTGTCACTGACGCCGAGGAGTTCTTCCGAGCCGAAGAAGGGAGTTCCACGGAGAAGCTGTTCTGGTTGCAATATCTCACGCTAGAACATCCGATGCCCTTTGGCGATCAGCTGAAACAGCTGGTCGAACTGCACAAGGTGGCCGAACTAGCCATGAAGAACATGATAATCCGGATGTGGCCAGCCGAAGTTATACCTAGCAGCTATTTCGGCCTCGTGAAGAAGCTGGTTGATGCCTGTCCACGGCTGGATGTCATCAAGCGGTCCGTCTGCATCGAGGGCGCGCGTCTGGCCTTCTCCTATTGCAAGGTCTGGTGGGCGAAGCTGGACGCTGTCAAGTTAGCGACCGAGGGGCCGCCGGAGGGCAAGGAGCACCGCACACCCGAGCGATACTTTGGCGATGTCTTGGAGGGGTCCCGCATTGTTGCGGATCATTGTGCGAAAGACACTATCTTTGAGTGAATGTATTCGAGCTCACTCTACCTTGTATGATAAAACAAAGTGATTATGCAATATAATGCTTGTTATGTTTTTAAATTTTTACTTCCTGTGCGGCCGTGTTGTATGAAATCTGAGGGTTAACCAGTCATCGGCTTCTGCCCCCATGTATGTAGTACGGGGGTGTTCTGGATGGAATCTAAACAATCTTGATCCAATTAGATGGTCCTTGAAGGAGTTGTTTAGCGTAACTAACCAGGCAACCAGACTATGCGTATGTAAATGCCCTCACTTAGCCATAGGAGTTCGACAATAAAAACATGGTCGGAGCTCCTAGTATCCGAGCTAGAGTGCTATAAGCGTCTGATTGGGAAGTACCAATCCTTCGCGTAGTGCGGAAGAAATCTCCAACGATTTGTAACCTCCGAACAGCTGACCGGCTCTCGCCGCATCATGACAGTCAGTTTTCGGCTTTCTCTACTGAGGTGCTCCTTTGGGTAAACCAAGGCACAATCGCAGTAGTTCTCCCTTTACTACCTTAGACGATATATCGGAACGTAAGGTAGCAAGCACAAGAGCCCGGCAACCCAACTATTGACCAAAGACATGATTCGGAGCCAAAGCATATAATGCTAAATTTGGGGTGTCGAACTATACTTATAAAAAGTGTTCGGACTTTTGTTGCCGTAATTTGGGGTGCTATGAAGCCCCTGGCAAACATCAAACATACCAAAGTGTACGTGCGCTACCTGATAGGGTTATCCACAGGGGGGCTAAGAGAAAAAAGAGAAAGAAAACAGAAAAGGTGCAAAGGTAAAAAGCTAGGGTCCTAAAGCTCCAGCCGCAAACTATTCTCATTGTAATTTAATTAGTACGTCAATGCGCATTGATACAGGTAGTGCAATAAGCAATAGGCTATTTGACATGCCGAAACCAAGGGAGAGCTGCATGTGGGTCCTGAAAAACAGGTAGAGTTATCGTTAACGGAATCACCTAAAAAGTCCCCCATATGTCTCCATTTCTCGTCATCTTGGTGTGTTTATCCTTCAAGAGGACTGATGACCAGTCCACCAGATGGGGCCTGTGGGATTGAGACCTAAAAAAGAAACAAGTAAAAGTGAAAGTATGTGTGTATCCGATGTCGGTTGAGTCGTACTATGGACCACAAGCTAGCTATGCCTCCGTCGATGCCCATGGGATTTTGAGTCGTAGTTATGTACGTGCAGCACGAATGCCACCACTTGATCGGGACTGAGACGGAGGCCGGATTGCTAGTAGAGCTCCTAATGAGCCGAGCTCTCCTGCTGCAGAGTAGTTCAGACCCTCTTAACGGTGTATGTGGGCTCGGCAGCCGAACTAAGGTTCTGCTTGAGAAGGCCGCTCTGTATTTCTGCTGCTAAGGCAGCTATGTGCTCTTCTGGACGGAGGGAGCATTCCATATTTCCATTGACTGTTATGACGCCGCATGGACCGGGCATCTTGAGCTTGAGATAAGCATAATGTGGTACTGCATTGAATCGAGCAAACGCAGTTCGTCCGAGCAGTGTGTGATAGCCGCTGCGGAAGGGGACGATATCGAAGATTAACTCCTCACTTCGAAAGTTGTCCGGAGATCCGAAGACAACCTCTAGTGTGATTGAGCCCGTACAGCGGGCCTCTACACCTGGTATGACTCCTTTGAACGTAGTCCTGGTGGGCTTGATCCATGATGGGTTAATGCCCATTTTTCACGTTGTATCCTGATACAGCAGATTGAGGCTGCTACCTCCGTCCATAAAGACGCGAGTCAGGTGGAACCCATCAATTATTGGGTCTAGGACTAGTGCGGCTGAACCACCATGACAGATACTGGTCGGATGATCCCGGCGATCAAAAGTGATCGGGCATGACAAACATGGATTAAATTTTGCGGCGACTGGCTCTATCTCGTAGACGTCCCTGAGCGCACGCTTGCGCTCCCTCTTGGGGATGTGGGTAGCGTATATCGTGTTCACCGTTTTGACCTTAGGGGGAAACTTCTTCTGTCCCCCTGTGTTCGGTTGCCGGGGCTCTTCGTCATCGTCCTCGCTTTGCGATCCCTTTTCCCTGTTCTCGGCATTTAATTTGCTGGCCTGTTTAAAAACCCAGCAATCTCTATTTGTATGATTGGGTGGTTTGTTTGGGGTGCCATGAATCTGACACGGACAATCAAGTATGTGGTCCAAGCAGGATGGGCCTGAATTGTTCTTTTGGAATGGCTTCTTCCGCTGACCGGACTTAGAGCCACTGAATCCGGCATTGACCGTCGTATCCTCGGTGTTGTCGTTGTTGTTTCGACGCTTGTATCTGTTGCGTCGAGACTTGTCTTTGTTATTTTTAACCTCAGGGGTGCTGGTCTCGCTTGCATTGTTTTTGCTAAGGGCCAACCAACTGTCCTCGCCCGCACAAAAGCAGGTCATGAGTGCCGTGAGGGCCGCCATGGATTTTGGCTTTTCTTGGCCGATGTGGCGAGCGAGCCATACGTCGCAGATGCTATGTTTGAAAGCTGCTAGGGATTCAGCATCCGGACAGTCGACGATATAAGGAGGATTATATGTGATAGAGCGTATCATATCACGGGGTTTGGATGCACCGGCGAAGTTTACACTAACTCTCAAGGTGAGAAAGGGCAATGCACGGTACCGAAGAGGCTAGCAATGGTGGATGGGTGAGAGTGCATATAATCCATGGACTCAACATTAGTCATAAAGAACTCACATACTTTTTGCAAAAATCTACAAGTCATCAAAACCAAGCACTACACGCATGCTCCTAGGGGGATAGATTGGTAGGAAAAGACCATCGCTCGTCCCCGACCGCCACTCATAAGGAAAGCAATCAAAGAACACCCCGTGCTTCAAATTTGTCACATAATGTTCACCATACGTGCATGCTATGGGACTTGCCAACTTCAACACAAGTATTCATCAATTTCACAATTACTCAACTAGCACACTTCTAATATTACCACCTTTATATCTCAAAACCATCTATCAAGCATCCAACTTCTCTTAGCATCTAAAATTTATAACCAAAGTGAATTACCATACTGTTCTAAAGGACACTCAAAATGATATAAGTGAATCATGAAAGATCAATTATTTCTATAAAGAAGAACCACCACCATGCTCGGAATGGCTATGGAAATGCCATAATAGGTAGGTATGGTGGATTTTTTTAGGAAGATATAAGGAGGATTATGTGTGATAGAGCGTATCATATCACGGGGTTTGGATGCACCGGCGAAGTTTACACTAACTCTCAAGGTGAGAAAGGGCAATGCACGGTACCGAAGAGGCTAGCAATGGTGGATGGGTGAGAGTGCATATAATCCATGGACTCAACATTAGTCATAAAGAACTCACATACTTTTTGCAAAAATCTACAAGTCATCAAAACCAAGCACTACGCGCATGCTCCTAGGGGGATAGATTGGTAGGAAAAGACCATCGCTCGTCCCCGACTGCCACTCATAAGGAAAGCAATCAAAGAACACCCCGTGCTTCAAATTTGTCACATAATGTTCACCGTACGTGCATGCTATGGGACTTGCCAACTTCAACACAAGTATTCATCAATTTCACAATTACTCAACTAGCACACTTCTAATATTACCACCTTTATATCTCAAAACCATCTATCAAGCATCCAACTTCTCTTAGCATCTAAAATTTATAACCAAAGTGAATTACCATACTGTTCTAAAGGACACTCAAAATGATATAAGTGAATCATGAAAGATCAATTATTTCTATAAAGAAGAACCACCACCATGCTCTAAAAGATAAAAGTGAAGCACTAGAGCAAAAACTATATAGCTAAAAAGATATAAGTGAAGCACATAGAGTATTCTAATAAATTCCAATTCACGTGTGTCTCTCCCAAAAGGTGTGTACAGCAAGGATGATTGTGGTAAACTAGAAATCAAAGACTCAAATCATACAAGACTCTCCAAGCAAAACACATATCATGTGGCGAATAAAAATATAGCTCCAAGTAAAGTTACCGATAGACGAAGACGAAAGAGGGGATGCCTTCCGGGGTATCCCCAATCTTAGGCTTTTTGATCTCCTTGGATTTTACCATGGGGTGCCTTGGGCATCCCCAAGCTTAGGATCTTGCCACTCCTTGTTCCATAATCCATCAAATCCTTACCCAAAACTTGAAAACTTCACAACACAAAACTTAAAAGAAAATCTTCGTGTGCTCCGTTAGTAAAAGAAAACAAACCACAACTTCAAGATACTGTAATGAACTCATTCTTGATTGATATTGGTGTTAAACCTACTTTATTCCAACTTTTCTATGGTTCATAAACTCTATTACTAGCCATAGATTCATCAAAATAAGCAAACAATACGCGAAAAACAGAATCTGTCAAAACCAGAACAGTCTGTAGTAATATGTAGGTTTAGAATACTTATGGAACCCCAAAAATTATAAAATAAATTTCTGGACGTGAGAAATTTATCTATTAATCATATTCAAAAAGAATTAACTAAATAGAACTCTCCAATAAACAATGGCATCAATTCTCGCGAGCGCTAAAGTTTCTGTTTTTTTACAGCAGGATCAAAAAGACTTTCCCCAAGTCTTCCCAACGGTTCTACTTGGCACAAACACTAATTAAACACAAAAAACACAATAGAAACAGAGTATATATAAGTTATTTATTACTAAATAGGAGAAAAAAAGCAAGGAATAAAAAAAATTGGTTGCCTCCCAACAAGCGCTATCGTTTAACGCCCTTAGCTAGGCATAAAAGCAAGGATAGATCTAAGTATTGCCATCTTTGGTAGGAAATTCTTCAATAAGACACCTATAACCCCTAGGAGTCTCTTTCTTTTTATTAATTATCAAACTCGTAGGCATGAAATCAAGAAAATCATTTGTAGCAAAAGGTTCCTTAAGGATAGCAAGAAAGTTGGGGTGAACACTTATGGATTTGAGGTCCGCATTTCCCTTACTAGAAGTTTCACCCTTAATTTTAGGAACATACATCAATTTGGAAATTTTAGCATTAGAAGGAGTGCTTTTCACGGAACAAAAGGCAGATCCTAGTTTGGTAATAATATCCTCAATTTTATCAATTCTAGTGGAATCTTGATCAATCTTTTCATTAACCATAGGTTCCTTTTCTTTAAAAAATTTAAGACCCACTCCTACCTTAGATCCATATTGGGTAACTTGGTTGTGGATCTTTCTATACAAATTTTCAATCAACTCTATGGTAGGAACTTTATTTTCAATAATTTCTAGCCTTTGCATCACATGTTCCAAAGTTAAAGTAGTTCCATTAACCAAAAGAGGTGGTGGGCCAAACAAATCTACCATAGCATTATAAGAATCAAAATTATGGCTACCCAAGAAATTTCCTCTGGTAATGGTATCAAGAATATATCTATTCCAAGGCGTGATGCCTACATAAAAATTGCGAAGAAGAACGGAAGTAGATTGCTTCCTAGTAGATCTATTTTGCGCATTGCAAATTCTGTACCAAGGATGTTTTAGATTTTCTCCCTCCCTTTGTTTAAAATTAAGAACTTCATTCGCGGGAGACAAGGGAGTAGATAAAGGACTAGCCATAACGATGAGACAAGCGAAAAAGAGGCGAACGGAAAAGAGAGGGCGAATAAAACGACAAGGGTGAAGTGGGGGTGAGGAAAACGAGAGGCAAATGTCAAATAATGTAATGCGAAGGATAAGAGTTGTGATGGGTACTTGGTATATCTTGACTTGGCATAGATCTCCCAGGCAACGGCACCAGAAATCCTTCTTGCTACCTCTTGAGCACTGCGTTGGTTTTCCCTTGAAGAGGAAAGGGTGGTGCAGTAAAGCAGCGTAAGTATTTCCCTCAGTTTTTGAGAACCAAGGTATCAATCCAGTAGGAGACCACACGCGAGTCACCTCGTACCTACACAAACAAATAAGAACCTCGCAACCAACGCGATAAAGGGTTTGTCAATCCCTTCACGGCCACTTGCAAGAGTGGGATCTGATAGAGATGATAATAATAAGATAAATATTTTTGGTATTTTTATGATATAGATTGAAAGTAAAGATTGCAAAATAAAATAGATTGGAAGCTTGTATGATGGAAAATAGACCCGGCGGGCATAGGTTTCACTAGTGGATTCTCTCAAGATAGCATAAGTATTACGGTGGGTGAACAAATTATTGTCGAGAAATTGATAGAAAAGCGAATAATTATGAGAATATCTAGGTATGATCATGTATATAGGCATCACGTCCACGACAAGTAGACCGACTCCTGCCTGCATCTACTACTATTACTCCACACATCGACCGCTATCCACCATGCATCTAGAGTAATAAGTTCATAAGAACAGAGTAATGCCTTAAGGCAAGATGACATGATGTAGAGGGATAAACTCATGCAATATGATGTAAACCCCATCTTTTTATCCTCAATGTCAACAATACAATACGTGTCGTTTCCCTTTCTGTCACTGGGATCGAGCACCGCAAGATTGAACCCAAATCTAAGAACTTCTCCCATTGCAAGAAATATCAATCTAGTAGGCCAAACCAAACTGATAATTCGAAGAGACTTGCAAAGATAAACCAATCATACATAAAAGAATTCAGAGAAGATTCAAATATTGTTCATAGATAATTTGGATCATAAATCCACAATTCATTGAATCTCGACAAACACACCGCAAAAGAAGATTACATCGAATAGATCTCCAAGGGAATCGAGGAGAACTTTGTATTGAGATCCAAAGAGAGAGAAGAAGCCATATAGCTACTAGCTATGGACCCAAAGCTCTGTAGTAAACTACTCACACATCATTGGAGGGGCCATGGAGTTGATGTAGAGGCCCTCCGTGATCAATGCCCCCTTCGGCGGAGCTCCGGAAAAGGCCCCAAGATGGGATCTCTTGGGTACAGAAGGTTGCAGTGGTGGAAATAGGGTTTCGTGGTGCTCTTGGATGTTTGCGGGGTATGTGAACATATATAGGAAGAAGAAGTAGGTCGATGGAGCTACGAGGGGCCCACGAGGGGGTAGGGCTTGCCCAGGGGGGTAGGCGTGCCCCCTGCCTCGTGGCCGTCTCGTTGATTGCTTGACGTCCACTCCAAGTCCTCTGGATCACATTTGTTCCAAATATCACGTTCCCAAAGGTTTCATTCCGTTTGGACTTTGTTTGATATTCCTTTTCTACGAAACACTGAAATAGGCAACAAAACAGCAATTTGGGCTGGGCCTACGGTTAGTAGGTTAGTCCCAAAAATAATATAAAAGTGTAAAATAAAGCCCATTAACATCCAAAACAGATAATATAATAGCATGGAACAATCAAAAATTGTAGATACGTTGGAGACGTATCATGGGTGTTCCGCGCACACCCAACAGGGACACCATGCGCAGGACTGCGTCGCCGCCGCGGTGTAGACTCATAGCTGGAGCTGTCCTCTGATGACGGTGGAGTGGCTGAGCGACAATGACGAACTGGTGCCATTGGCAATTGTAGGAGAAGTAGACGAGATAAGCTACAGGGGGAGGGGAAAATGCGACACACGACTCGCCGGCTGTGAGGGTTTATATAGCAGGCCGGAAAGTATTGGGATTTTGGGAGATTTCACGGACTCAAGTGGGAAGCTTGCGTGGGAACCTACGCGGTTGCGTGGGAATGGGCTCACCATCGTATGGCCAAAAGAACGCCCCCGTGCGCTGCTCAAGCTTGCGCTCTAACCCATTTGCAACAGCGGGGTGACAAGACGTGCGAGAGGAGGACGAAAGGACACGTACACATACGGTTAATATAATAAAAACATTTGCGATTAAACTACCTACTACCCGTGTCTTGGTTTATAAGTCGTCTATGTATTTTTGTGCCAAATTTTGACTATAGATTTAACTAATAAAATATGAATGCATGTCGCCAGAGATTATATCGTTGGATTCATATTTGGACATAGTTTCTAATTATATAATTTTTGTAACATGCATTAACATTTTGTGGGTTAAATTTAAGGTCAAAATATGACACAGAATATAAAGGGGACTAATAGACCAAGACGGCAGTAGTAGCACACGGCCGCTCTCTACGCAGTGATGCAACTGTCGGCCTGCTTCTAGACGACCATTTCCTGCATGTTCAACTGCTTTATGCGTGTGGTTGCTTGCGGTTGAGGAGGCTGCGGCGCGCTCTTCTCGCGTCCCACTGCGTGCACTCTGCTCTCGCGTTCCTTCGGGCACTCTGCCCTCGTCCCTGCACGCGCACTGCTAGTGTTTGGAGCCAGCGCACGATCACGCACGCTCGTGTGCATGCGGTTGCGCCTGGCGCGACGTGACGATGCAGTTACCCACTGCAAAAACTGCCATGCGGACGCGCCGATAATCCAGGCCGCCCGGCTCCCATTTATTCCTACGGCCATTTACCTTCATCTCTTGTGACACACGACACAATAAGCACACCCACGACAACACATACAGAAAGGACATCCAGCGGTTCCAATGGCGCTCCATGTGGCTCCAATGGCGCTCCGAGCGGCCGACGACGACAACGGCGGGCAGTTCACCACGCATCACGTAGTGGACACCACATGAGGGGGAAGGCCCTCTCCGTGGTGTACACGAAAGATCCGGTCTCGATGGAGAGCTCCATCGAAACTATGGAGCAGTTGCTTGCCAAGGACAAGTACCAAGTGGTCGGCTTCCACCTCGAGTACACCATTGGTCGTGCCGGCCACGATCAGAAGGTTGTCGTCACCCAGTTCTGCATGCGACATGACGTCCTCTTCTACCACTACCACCTGGCCACAAGGCCTTGCGAGCGTTTCTCCAGGTTTATCAACACCTTCGACTATAGTTTCGCAACGGTGGACACCACCAACAATCTAAAAGCGCTCAAGGTTTCGGGCTTGAAATGTCGGAATCTTGTCAACATCTAGGACCACTACAAGGTCTGGGGCAGCGACAACAACAAACAGAACTCCCAGGTTGACCTCACCTCAGCAATCATTGACCCCTGCTACATGAAGATGAAGGATGAGAGCAAGAAGGACAAGAACGCCTGGCACAGTGTCTGGCATGAGAGACTGGATGAACAACACGTCAAGTATGCGTCCAAGGACGTGTACACAAGCTACTAGATGTACATGCGGATCGTTGACATGAGGGAGTGTCTTCTTCCTACCCTAGACGAGGGATCGAGCCACAGAATAGTGGCGGGAGCGTCACAAGAAGTAGATGGCTAGACGGTCATTTCTCCTAGTTTAGAATGCATACAATTGTTTATTGAGGTGTGTGCGAATGATCCGTATAGTCACTTATGTAATTGGATGTTTATTTCAGTTATATATATGTGTGTGTGTGTGTGTTATTATTCTATAGACAAAGCAAATCACATGGCTTATTAGCAGCAATCGTCTATGTTAGTATTGGTCTTCGCAAACATTTCTAATTATGGACATGTTTGCCGAGTATCACACACATCTTGTTCAGTTGAACCATTTCTATTGTTTTGCGTAATCACACACAGTTCATTCTAGTGAACTGTATGCCGTATATCGCACACACCCGCATTTGGCTGCCCGTTTCTGTTGTTCTGCATCATCGCAAACAGTTCTTCTAGATTAACCATTTGCCACCCATCACACACGCAACTCCAATATGAACCGTGTTTGATGTCACCTCCATCGCAAATGTTTTCCATGTTTTTTGACGGTTTTATTACATCACTGTTTGTGATTTATGCATCGCACATAGTTTCGTCAAAGGGTCTCTGATTCGACTGTCGCATTTGGACCATCCTGCTGTAGTGTGAGGATGATGTCAAGAAGAAGGTCTTCTGTTTATCTTTGAAGGGAAAGGCATTGACATGGTATAGTGAAAGTGAGTTATATCGACTAGAGGGGGGTGAATAGGCGATTTTTACAAATTCATCATTGAGGAAATACAACTTGAGGAATTTGCTAAGTGACGAACTACTAGCAGCGGAATAAGTAATCATGTGCAAGCATAACATGGCAGTAACACAGTCATCATGATGATATGAAACAAGCACAGAGCACAGGTAGCGTGTAAATAGGATAAGCAGGCTGAAGATAAGATGACTGAAGAAATAGGATTGAGGAAATTGAGAAAGTCATCAGTCCAAGTCTTGAAACAGTAACTATCAAGTTCATCAACACATGAATGAGGAAAT
The DNA here is from genome assembly GCF_018294505.1 of Triticum aestivum. Classification (NCBI taxonomy): domain Eukaryota; kingdom Viridiplantae; phylum Streptophyta; class Magnoliopsida; order Poales; family Poaceae; genus Triticum; species Triticum aestivum. The sequence goes on along the minus strand of NC_057809.1, from coordinate 406,129,844 downwards.
GAAAGGGTTGAGGAAATAGAACCAGTAGCTCGGTGAAGATAGTGATTTGGTAGACCAGTTCCAACTGATGTGACAGTTGTACGTCTGGTTGGAGTGGCTAGTGTCGGTGTCAAAACCGGCGGATCTCGGGTAGGGGGTCCTGAACTATGCGTCTAAGGTCGATGGTAACAGGAGACAGGGGACACAATGTTTTACCCAGGTTCGGGCCTCTCTATGGAGGTAATACCCTACATCCTGCTTGATTGATCTTGATGAATATGGGTATTACAAGAGTTGATCTACCACGAGATTGTAATGGCTAAACCCTAGAGGCCTAGCTTTTATGGTTATGATAATGTATATCTCTCCCTCCGGACTAAGTCCTCCGGTTTATATAGACACCGAGAGGATCTAGGGTTACACAAGGTCGGTTACAAAGAAAGGAATCTACATATTTGGTCGCCAAGCTTGCCTTCCATGCCAAGGAGAGTCCCATCCGGACACGGGTGCAGTCTTCGGTCTTCGTATCTTCACAGCCCATCAGTCCGGCCCATGGCTAACAGGCCAGATGCCCGAGGACCCCTTAGTCCAGGACTCCCTCAGTAGCCCCTGAACCTGGCTTCAATGACAACGTATCCGACGCGTAAATCTGTCTTCGGCATTGCAAGGCGGGTTCCTCCCTCCAAACTCCAAGATAGTCTTCGGGCGTATTTGAACATGTTCGGACCTGTAACACAACACCACACACAACCGTAGAGAGAATATAATATTCCATGAGTCCCATCCGCTGACAACTTTTTTACAACATGACATCACGTCTACCCGGTCACTATATCGAACCGTTTTGTCTGCCATCCCGTGTTTCGAGATGCTCCATTGGCACGTCTTGTCAAAACAGAGATCGTGTCCCCTTCTTGCGGGATCCTCATCAATACGGGCATGGGTAACCCATCCGTGCTGTTTATACAGCCCTTGGGAGTAGGCTAATTTCAAGGCGAGTGGGGAGGCGTTCAATACTCACTGCCTTTATAAGGAGATAAGAATCTCTTTTCTGCACCCACGCCTCTTTTCTTCCTCTGCCCTTCCACTCTTGAGCTCCAGCGCCAAAGTTCTCATATGTTTCCCACTAAAGCAAGCACTCAACCATGTCTGGATCCGGAGGTCAAGGAAAGTGGATAGCCTCCTTCGTCAAGGAGGAGGATGTCGCCGAGCTTCGGGCGGCCGGGTATCCGGTGAAGGGAATCACCCACCGCCTTCCAGCCCAGGGACAAATCGGTCCCACGCCGAAGCCCAACGAGAGGGTAGTATTCATACCTCATTTCCTCCACGGGTTAGGGTTTCCACTCCACCCATTCATCCGCGGGCTGATGTTCTTATATGGGATAGACTTCCACGACCTATCCTCGAACTCCTTTCTCAGTATCTCGGCATTCATCATCATGTGTGAAGCCTTCCTCCGCATCCAACCCCACTTCGGGTTGTGGCTCAAAATCTTCAATGTGAAGCCGAATGTGGTGGATGGCCAACACACGGAGTGCGGAGGCGCCATGGTGAAAAAGCTGGCCAACATCTCCTGGCCAAAAGGCACTTTCGGGGAGTCTGTCAAGGAATGGTAGAAACAATGGTTCTACATTACAGAACCCCGCAATGCCACCTGGGCCGCGGTTGCCGAATTCAACTCCGGAGCTCCCATGCGACTCACCTCCTGGGTTGAGAAGATCCCGAACTGGTGTTCGTCAGACGGGCTGACAGTGCTGCAAATGCGCATTCAAAGCATGGTGGACAAGGATGTCAAACTTGTTGATGTAATCCAGGTGATGCTAGTTCACCAAATTCTCCCCTACCAAGGCCGAAGTCACTCTCTATGGGAGTTTAATCCGAAGAAGCACCAAAACCTAGAGAGGCTCTTCGAAACAACCCACGAAGATGCCTGGAAGTTTCTTTTCAAGGGCAACGAGACACCGCCGGCCACATCCTCGGACTGCGGGTACAACATTAATCACTCCGCCAGCAAGGTAAATCTTTACCGCATCCTTTACTTGCTTGTTTCAAGGATGATATCTAATCTTTTATTATCATGGCTTCTTCAGGAGTGGATGGAGAAGGAGAAGCAGATCCAATGTCCAGCTCCGCTGCCTGAAGAACCAGTCATCCCGCGTTTAGCAAAGATGTTGGTGCCAACGCCCTATAAGGCGCCGGAGAAGAAGGCCGTAGGGAAGGCCAAGGGGGTCCGGAGTGGCCCCTGCCGCAAGGGCGCTTCGGACGCGACGTCCGAAGATAAGACCCGCTCCTCCACCACTGAAGACGATGACGATGATGAGGAGGAGGAGGAGGAGAACAACCCTCCTTGTCGGTGTCAAAACCGGCGGATCTCGGGTAGTGGGCCCCGAACTGTGCGTCTAGGCCGGATGGTAACAGGAGGCAGGGGACACGATGTTTTACCCAGGTTCGGGCCCTCTTGATGGAGGTAAAACCCTACGTCATGCTTCATTAATATTGATGATATGGGTAGTACAAGAGTAGATCTACCACGAGATCAGAGAGGCTAAACCCTAGAAGCTAGCCTATGGTATGATTGTTGTTCGTCCTATGGACTAAAACCCTCCGGTTTATATAGACACCGGAGAGGGCTAGGGTTACACAGAGTCGGTTACAATGGTAGGAGATCTACATATCCGTATCGCCAAGCTTGCCTTCCACGCCAAGGAAAGTCCCTTCCATACACGGGACGAAGTCTTCAATCTTGTATCTTCATAGTCCAGGAGTCCGGCCGAAGGTATAGTCCGGCTATCCGGACACCCCCTAATCCAGGACTCCCTCAGTAGCTCCCGAACCAGGCTTCAATGACGACGAGTCCAGCGCGCAAATTGTCTTCGGCATTGCAAGGTGGGTTCTTCTCCAAATTCCGTGTACCTGTTGAATAGTGTTCGGTTTCTTGTAAATGTAGTGCTCCTTGGCTTCTACGCCCAATAATGGCCATTTTCCATGTGTCAAACGAATACGAAAAGTCAGGGTGTTTTTTATATTTACACCCCTAGCCACGTGAATGAACCGCCTATTTAAGGGGACAAGGATTTAGATCCAAACCACACCTTCTCCCTTCCGCAAGTATTCATCAGAGCGTATCCGACAGAGGTCCATTCCATCATGGCCGGCCGCCACAGCTCCTCCTCTCGCCCTTCCAGCCCTCAGCCTGGAGATTGGAAGAAGTGCTCCATCCCGCACAGCGAGTTAGTGACGCTCCAGACCAAGGTATTTCTCCCCCGGCCTATATGGTCCCGGTTCGAGCCAGACTTGCCACCTATAATCGCGGAGAGCAAGCGGAGAGCGCCCCCAATCCCTCCAAAGGAGAGCGGGTACGCCTTGCCCCTTACTTAATAAGAGGGCTCGGATTTCGAATTCATCCTTTTCTCCGGGGGCTTCTGGAGTCCTATGGCCTCCAGCTGCACAACCTCATGCCTGCCTCCATATTGCATATCGCGGGCTTCGTAGCCCTTTGCGAGCTGTTCTTGGGCTGCGAGGCTCATTTCGCGCTGTGGAAAAGGCTATTCTGCCTTGTGCCCCGCTCTAAGGAGGGGTAAATATATCAGGTGGGCGGAGCCGAAGTGTGGCGCATCGCCGGGACCGGATATCTATCCGGAACCCCAAAGAAGGCGTCCGAGGACTGGCCTTCGGAATGGTTTTATATAGAGGACGTCCCGCTGCCGGATCCTGTCTGGATCGGCCTCCCTGAGTTCGACAGTGCTCCCCTAAAGAAGTGCCTAAGATGGCGTCCACGGAGCCCTCAGAGGGAAAGTGACAGGGACGTTATTTACCTGGTGGGCCGGATAAGGTTGTTAGCTCATTCCGGACTGACCATGATCGGGGTCGTGGCCGCATGCATCATGCGAGGGGTGCAGCCGCTTCAGTATAGAGGTCTCCCCATGTGGGACTTCAACGGGGAGGACAACGCCACCCGCTACAGTCGTAAGGGGCCTGATTCGGCTGCCGCTCTAATAAAGACCTTGTCCGCTTTGTACAAGGGAGAAGAGGAAGAATTTCTCCGCGTCAACCCACAGGGTGGATTTTCTATGTACAATCCCCGAAGTTGGGTAAGTGGAAACTTTTACTTGCCCATCCGTTTTATATTCCCATTGTTAAATTTTCAGTCTAACGACTTCAACGCAGGAACTGCGCCAAGCTGTTAAAGAAATAAACAGCCCTCCTCCACAACCCGAGGATCCGGGACGGTCCCTTGACCCGGCCTCTCAAGAGGATCTGGACTTATCTGTGGAGCTGATTGATGGAGTGTTTCATCAATTGAGCAAGGACAATGCCTTGGTGGCCATTACGGCCGATTATCCAGGGCTACTCCCAGCCTCACAGGTAACTATGACCGGAGTCCCAGCACTTTGAAAAAGAGATCTGTCCTCGCGTGTTTTCGATTGCCGTATGACAGCCGTGTTTTGCAGGGGAGGTCCTTGAGACGGGAGGCCGAGCCTGCGGCGACTAGCCAACGAGGGGCGGCAAGGCCCCGCGAGCTGAAAAGAAGTGCGTCCAGACTGAGGCACAAGAGCAAAGGTATAGCGCGCCACGTTATTCCCATGTGTTATTCCTTTGAGGCATATTAACGCTTGTGCTCTCTTCAGGACGAAGAGACCTCGCGGGACTATATCCGGAGAGGCTGCCAATCGCGCCTCCACCAGCCAGGCTCCAAAGCTTGGTCCGGAAGCGGAGGTGAACACGAGGCGCGCACCAGACGCTCCTCCGACGGAGGATGCGGATAGGCTGTCTGCCACCAATTCCGAGGTGGAGAGTGCCATGAACCACAGGCGTTGCCGGACAGTTCTTCGCGACGCTTGTTTCTCCCAAGAGGCATTGGATGCCTTCAATTCGGGAGACACGTACCTCTGTGCCACTCAAAATGGTCTAGCTAGAGCCACGGAGCAGTATGTGAAAGACATACGGGTAATAAAATTTTGGTAATTATATATATGTACCAGTAGCCCCCGAGACTTGAAACAGTTAGAATAACTGATTTAAGGATCATCTCTTATGCAGGTTCTTACAGAAAAGAATACCCTGCTATCCCAGGAGCTGGAAGAGTGCAAAGCCCAACTTGAGGACGCACTAGCTGCGGCAAGGGAGCCCAAGGAGACCCCCTCTGGTAATATACGCTTCGAAAGATAAGTATTTTGCGAAGTGCGGAGTGGGTGCAAATCTGACAAATGAAATTGCATATGGCGCCGGATTAAATCCAGAAGTGCAACAACTCTGACGCCAGCTGAAGGCCGGTGAGAGCATGCTGACAAAGGTGAGGCGGGAGAAGAACGATCTCCAAGATGCCAACACCAAGCTAGGCGTTGAACTGAAGGACGTTCGTGCCCAGCTGTTGGACTCCGTGAAGGAGAATCAGCGGCTTCGACGCGGCATATATAGTAAGTGCTTAAACGAACTTTGAAAAAAGAGTTTGGCGAGGAAGTCGACTAACCGAGTAATGTCTGTAGGTATGCTAACAGGTCATCCTGGAGAGGAAATGCCCGGTTCTATGGGTGACCTTCTTCCCGAGCTCTCACAACTGCATGAGCGAGTTCGGTAGGTGATGCAAGGCGTCGCCTAGGCTTTGTGGCCATCCGTCTCCATGCCCGAAGGCCTTGGAGAGCTTGTAGAGAAGCTGAAGGGAGTGCAGCGGCGCTTCCGATTGTGGAAGATGTCGACCTATCATCAAGGCGCCAGGGAGGCCTGGGCCATGGTGAAGACGCGATACACAAAGGCTGACCCAAACCACATGGCCGAGGTCGGACCCGTCGGGCCTGATGGGAAGGAGATCCATGTGAGCTTAGTATACGGCCAAGTAGAGATGGCCGCAAAGTATTCCCAACAGGACTGTAAACTAGATAGCCTGTTAGATGGTATTGAAGAGGAATATAATCAGTCAGATTGACTATGTAATTTTAATTGACATGTGTAATGCCTTCTAGCCGGATTGTAGATCGCTTGTCATGGCCGACCTTTTCGCTTCAACCTCCGGACCTGACGGTCCGGAGTGTGTCCGAATACCACTACTAGGGAAAAGCCTATACACAGAATCTTACTGGCAGCGCGCTTTAAAATCAGGCGCTGCTGCTAAGTAGCAGTAGCGCGGGCCATGGAAACTCGCTGCTGAAACAAGTTTATCAGTAGCGCGTGCACTCCAAGAAGCGCTACTGCTAAAATTCCCACGACGCCGCCGCGAGGCTAGTTATAGCAGCAGCGCGTTAAAATAAACAGCGCTACTGCTACGCGCATTCAGGCAATAATCGCTACTGCTAAATTAACTACAAAAATCAATGAGCATTCAGCGCATGCAGCGTAACATAGCAGCAGCATATTTTTATGTCTATGTCTATTTTAACATACTAACACATAGCAGTAGCGCGTTCAGGTCGAAAGGCGCTACTGATAAGTAGTTTAGCAGTAGCGCGTTTACCTATAGCGCGCTACTGCTATTCCATTCCATCTTCCCCCACTCACTAGCCTCATCCACAGATCACACTCTCACACACTCACGGTCTCCTCCTCACCCCCCGTGCCGCCGGTCCTCCCCCGTCGCCCCTCCCCCGATCTGCGCCGCTGTCGCCTCATCCTCCTCGCTGGACTCGGTACCGGCCTCCTCCTCTGTCCTCCCTCCACTCGCCGCTGGCCGCCCCCTCCTCGCTCCGCCTTCCTCCTCCGTCCTACTATCTTCTCCCTCCTCGAGTCGCCCCTCCTTGTCCCTCCTCCCTGATACATTCTTATTTAGTAGGCTTTCATATGTAACATTTTGATTTAGTTGATATGATTCAGTTGATTTAGTAGGCTAGTTGATTTAGTTGATTTAGAACATTTTGATTTAGTTTATTTAGTAGGCTAGTTGATTTAGTTGATTTAGTAGGCTAGTTGATTTAGAACATTTTGATTTAGTTGATTTAGTATGCTAGTGGATTTAGTATGCTAGTTGATTTAGTTGATTTAGTATGCTCGATTTAGTTTTTTTGTAATAAGTTATTTTTTGGCAAAATGTAGGTGCCAATTTAGTTAAATTTTCCACTTGTTTCCTGTGAAGTGAATAGTTAATCCTTTGCTCATATTGCTTTAGGAAAATGGCGCCACCACCAGCACCACTATGTCGACTGTGCAAGTCAAGGTGCGCCAGCAGCCTTGCAACTGGCAAGCTATTCGGCATCTACTTCCATCTGAGTTTTTGTCATGCGGCGGTAAGAAATTAGATGAAATGTAACAACTATTTTATTTTTAGTGTTGGCATTACTCCATTGTGTCATTTTGCTTTTCTTACATAGATCGTCCCATGCAATGTGAGGTTAAAATTCAACAAGCTGACAGGAGACACTGTGACATTTGAGGCTCCTGGGGGGCTATGGAGGTCGAGAAAGGACGCAATATGTCATAGATTGGAGGAGATGGATGGGCCCGTTTCCTCGCTCGCATGCGTCTTACTGGTGGTGAGTTGATCAGATTCTCCTTCAGAGCAGAAATACCCAAGCTGGTTGTCATTTATATCAACCTGGTGGAAGATGATGAAGATGACGAAGATGATGAAGATAATGAGGACCCACTCAATGAAGATGATGACAAGCCACTTCATGAAGCCATCATAGCTCAAAGAATGAGGCTGAGCGAGGAGGAGGTGTGCAACCTATGGGACATAATTCCGCCACGTGATGACTTTGTCGGGGTGCCATTCATAACCCGCCTGACAAGTACCATGGTCGATCGGCATGAAATGGTATGTTATACGTACTGCATGTAGTAATTTGATGATATATATATGCTTTATTGTTATACTTACAAATGCAAATTATCCGATTATATGCTTAGTGAATCCGATGATATGCTTAGTGTAGAGTCCAATGATATGCTTTATGGAATCTAGTCAATGATATACTTTAGTGTAGAGTCTGATCACATGCTTATTAGTGTAGAATCCAAGGAACTATTAATAGTGTAGATAATCCATATTTATACTTATTAGTAGAATTCATGATTAATTAGTACAAATGCGTAGTACTGTGTCTTTTGATAGTGTAGAAATCTAGACTTAATAGAAATATATTTGCAAGAGTATGTGTGAGGCTATTTATTAATTGATATGTTTTTCTTATTCAGAGATTGCCAAAGAACCTATCTATGAGTTGTGGTATCGAGCCTGACGAAGAAGGCTCAGTTGGACTACGCCTTACCGCAAGGGGCTCCGTCACCACATGTACTTACCGCATGGGCACAGATGGTCGCACACACTTGAACTCGGTTGGGTGGAAGAGATTCCTTGTTGGCAAGAATCTTCGTGCTGGACAGGCCATCCTAATTACTATCAGGAACACCCACCGCCCAGGCTTGAGGATGATGATTGTCGTCGATAGCATCTAGAACTACATATGTGTGTGTGGCTATATCATCTAGAACTACATATGATGATCGTCGTCGATATCATGTAGAACTACATATGATGATCGTCGTCGATATCATCTAGAACTAAATATGATGATTGTCATCGATGTCACCTTGTACTGCTTGAGGATGCATGTTGAGTATATATGAAATTGTTATCTAGTACTCCCTCGGTTCCAAATTACTCGTCGTGGTTTGAGTTCAAATTTGAACTAAAACCACGACGAGTAATTTCGAACTGAGGGAGTACTACCTAGTACCTATAATGCTTTATGAAATTGATATCTAGTAGTACCTAGTAGTACCTAGTATCTGGAAATTGCAGTTTATCGAAGCTGGAATGGGAAATGGTGAAATATATAACAGTAAGTAATAGCAGCGCGTTCCTGAAAAGCGCTGCTGCTATAGTCAATAGTGGTAGCGCGGGTACAGGCAGCGCTACTACTAAGAGTTAGCTGTAGCGCCTTATTGGTAGCGCGGGCACCCGCGCTGCTGATAGGCCTAAAACCCGCGCTGCTGCTAGCCTTTTCCCTAGTAGTGTACCCTCGCGGTTATATAAGAACCGGGGTATGCATGGAGACTAGGCGTAGGGGTCATTAGTGCTTGAACAGACAAGTGCCAACTAGTTATGTTATATTACATGGTTAGTAAGAAACATCTTCTAGGGAGAATAGTTCCGTTAGGGGTTCCTTTCCTTGGGAGGCATGCCCTAAAGTGCATGTCCATTTTGCGAAAAGAGGCGCAGGAAAAACATCTGGGGGTGTATAGATAAAAAAAGATCATCTTTAGTTCACCGACCGAATATTCCCTTAAGAATGCTAGCTTTCGGCTTCACCCAGCCTGAGGTACACATCCGGCTGACCCGGCAGTAACAATCGCAGAGGTGCTCCCTTTACCACCTAGCCGAACAATCAGGAACATAGGGGTAAGCACAGGAACCAGACAACCCAGCTTGGCCAAAACTTAAGTCATATCGATGCATATCATGGCGAATAAAATGTACATGCGGAAGTGTGACACATGTGTTGGGCATGAAGCCCGTATAAATAAGCTTCTTTTTAAAGAAGCCCCCAGGTTTAATGAACGCGGATAGCGCGTCATTTTATGAGCCTTTAAAGGCTATAAGAGAGAGAGAGAGGAGAAGGAGAGAAATGTAAGACAGAAAATATGTAAAAAATGGACAGAGGAAGGAGACGAACACAGAGTCCGGCGCTAGGCATAGAATCTTCGGAGACGGGCTGCGTTCCATCGGTTCGGCTCGAGTCGGTTATCCGATGCATCTCGCAGGCGGTCCGGTCCACCAGTCAGGACTTGGTCAATTATGAAGGGACCTTCCCACTTGGGCTTGAGTTTGTCCTTTTTCTTGTCCGGCAGGCGTAGAACTAATTCACCAACGTTGTAATTTTTGGCCCGTACTTCTCTGCTTTGGTATCTTCGAGCCTGCTGTTGATAGAATGCGGAACGGGCTTTTGCCACGTCTCGCTCTTCCTCCAAGGCATCCAAACTGTCCTGCCGATCAAGCTCGGCTTCTCTTTCTTCGTACATGCGCACTCGAGGTGAGTCATGAATTATGTCGCAGGGCAAAACTGCCTCTGCGCCGTATACCATGAAGAATGGTGTGTATCCGGTGGTGCGATTCGGCATGGTCCGCAGCCCCCAGAGTACGGAGTCGAGCTCCTCTACCCAGTGCGTATTAGATTCCTTGAGGGACCGCACTAATCTGGGTTTGATGCCGCTCATGATAAGACCATTTGCATGTTCGACCTGGTCATTGGTTTGTGGGTGATAGACGGAAGCATAATCGAGCTTGATGCCCATGTTTTTGCACCAGAGTTTTACCTCATCGGCCGTAAAGTTCGTGCCGTTATCAGTGATGATGTTGTGGGAGACGCCGTAACGGTGTACAACCCCGGATATAAAGTCTATCACCGGTCCGGATTCGGCCGTCTTAACAGGCTTGGCTTCTATCCATTTTGGTGAACTTATCCACCATGACCAGTAAGTATTTTTTCTTGTGGGTTCCGCCTTTAAGGGGTCCAACCATGTCAAGCCCCCAGACCGCGAAGGTCCAGGTGATGGGGATAGTTTGGAGGGCGGTGGGTGGCATATGGCTTTGGTTTGCAAAAAGCTGGCAACCGACGCATCGTTGGACTAAGTCCTGGGCGTCTGCCTGGGCCGTCGGCCAATAAAAGCCTGTACGGAAGGCCTTGCTTACAAGGGACCGAGCTGTAGCGTGATGTCCACCGAGTCTAGCATGAATTTCAGCCAGGAGGTTCCGCCCTTCCTCTTCGGAGATGCACCTTTGAAGGACTCCGGTAGTGCTTTTCTTATAAAGCTCTCCGTCATGGACTTTATAGGCTTTAGATCGCCGCACGATGCAGCGTGCCTCATTTTGGTCCTCAGGGAGTTCCTGCCTGGTAACGTAGGCGAGGAATGGTTCTATCCACGGGGCGATGACGGCCATTATTACGTGGGCTGAAGGTGTTATTTCATTGGCAGAGCCTCCAATTATGTCAGAGTGTTCGGTGTCGGGCAGTGCGGTTGGGTCCGGGGTGTTATTGCCAGGTTCCCCTTCCCATACTACGGCCGGCTTGAACAGCCTTTCCAAGAAGATGTTGGGGGCACTACATCGCGTTTTGCACCGATCCGTGCCAGGACATCTGCCGCCTGATTATTTTCCTGGGCTATATGGTGAAATTCGAGGCCTTCGAACTGAGATGACATTTTTAGGACGGCGTTGCGATAAGCTGCCATTTTTGGATCCTTGGCATCAAAGTCTCCATTTATTTGGGATATTGTGAGGTTCGAGTCCCTACGCACCTCTAGGCGTTGAATGCCCATGGATACTGCCATCCGGAGACCATGTAAAAGGGCCTCATATTCGGCTGCGTTGTTGGAGTCTGTGTACATTATCTGGAGTACATATTGAACCGTGTCTCCTGTGGGGGACGTCAAAACGACGCCAGCCCCTAGACCGGCCAACATTTTGGAGCCGTCGAAGTGCATGACCCAGTTTGAATATGTGTCGTACTCTTTAGGGAGTTCGGCCTCCTCCATTCTGCGACGAAGTCGGCCAAAACTTGTGACTTGATAGCTCGCCGTGGCTTGTAAGTTATGTCGAACGGGAGGAGCTCAATCTCCCATTTTGCAATCCGGCCCGTCGCGTCGCGGTTGTTTATAATATCGTTAAGTGGCACTTCCGAGGCTACTGTTATTGAACACTCTTGAAAGTAGTGTCGCAGCTTCCGGGATGCCATAAATACCGCGTATGCAATCTTTTGATAATGCGGGTACCGTGACTTGCACGGAGTAAGGACAGTGACACATAATAGACCGGCTTTTGAAGGGGGGATTTGTGTCCGTCCGTTTCTCATTCGACGACGAGCACTGCGCTTACGACCTGATGGGTTACTGCAATGTATAATAGCATTGGTTCGCCAATGTTTGGCGCGGCCAGGACTGGGTTTGTTGCCAAGATGGCTTTTATTTCGTCGAGTCCGGCCGTGGCTGCATCCGTCCACTCGAAGTGTTCGGTGCGCCGAAGGAGGCGGTAAAGGGGTAGGGCCTTTTCTCCTAAGCAGGAGATAAAGCGGCTTAGAGCCGCCACACATCTGGTTAATTTTTGTATTTGTTTGAGGTCCTTTGGGATATCCAATTGTGACAGAGCTCGGATCTTGGCTGGATTTGCTTCAATTCCTCTACCGGATACAATGAATCCCAAGAGCTTTCCGGCTGCAACGCCGAAAACGCATTTTTCCGGGTTGAGCTTGATGTCGTATGTTCGGAGGTTATCGAATGTTAGCCTCAAGTCGTCTACTAGAGATTCGACATGTCTTGTTTTAACGACCACATCATCTACGTATGCCTCCACTGTTTTGCCGATCTAGTTTGCCAGACATGTGTGAAACATGCGCTGATATGTTGCGCCGGCATTTTTGAGCCTGAAGGGCATTGTGTTGAAGCAGAATGGGCCGTATGGTGTGATGAATGCCGTTGCGGCTTGGTTTGACTCTGCCATCTTTATTTGATGGTAGCCGGAGTATGCGTCGAGGAAACACAACGAATCGTGTCCTGCGGTAGCGTCGATAATTTGATCGATGCGGGGGAGAGGGAAGGGATCCTTTGGGCAAGCATTGTTAAGGTCTTTGAAATCAACGCACAAGCGCCAGGATTTGTCCTTCTTTGGTACCATCACCAGGATTGCTAGCCAGTTCGGATGTTTTATATCTTCGATAAATCCGGCCTCCAATAGCTTGGCTAGTTCCTCTCCCAAGGCATGTCTCTTAGGTTCGGAAAAACGCCGAAGAGCCTGTTTGACTGGCTTGAATCCTTTTAGGATAGTTAAGCTATGTTCGGCCAGCCTGCGTGGGATTCCTGGCATGCCTGAAGGGTGCCAGGCGAAAATGTCCCAGTTCTCTCATAGGAACTCTCGTAGTGCAGCATCTACATCAGGGTTTAACTGTGCCCCGATGGCAGCTGTTTTATTGGGGTCCGTTGGATGGACCTGGAATTTGACTATTTCGTCCGCCGATTTAAAGGAGGTGGACTTGGATCTTTTATCGAGTATCACATCGTCCCTATTCACCATGGAGCGCAGCACAGTCAGTTCGCCAGCCGCTAGGGCTTCGGATAGCGCCTCGAGGGCCAGTGCGGCTGTCTTGTTTTCGGCGCGGAGTGCTATGTCCGGATCACTAACGAGAGTGATGATTCCATTAGGCCCGGGCATCTTGAGCTTCATGTACCCGTAATGGGGTATTGCTTGGAAGACTGTAAACCCTTCCCGCCCTAGCAGAGCGTGATATCCGCTACTGAACGGGGCCACCTGGAACGTGACCTCTTCGGACCTGTAATTATCCTGTGTGCCGAACACCACATCTAGTGTGATTTTTCCTATACAGCGTGCTTCCCGACTGGGGATTATTCCTCTAAAGGTTGTGTTGCTTCGCTCAATGCGGTTCCAGTCTATTTCCATTTTTTTAAGGGTTTCCTCATAAATGAGGTTCAATCCGCTGCCGCCATCCATGAGTACCTTGGTAAGACGAAAGTCGTCCACTATTGGACTGAGGACCAATGCGGCTGGTGCTCGTGCTGTTCAGAATTTAGGTTCATCACTGGCGTTAAAAGTAATAGCTATGTCACTCCATGGGTTTATTGTTGCTACTTGGTAGACTTCGGCAAGGCCGCGGAGTGTTCTTTTTCACATATTATTTGATGCGAAAGTCTCGAAGACTATTAATACCGTACTGGTTTCTCTGGGGTGGCTTTCTGTGGCTTCTGGAATTAGAAGATCTTCGCCAATTTTTGCCACATGCCGGAGTATCCAACATGCTCTAAGGCTGTGAGTTGGTGTGGCGCCCTCTGCACTGTGAATTTTATAGGGTCCATCAAGCCATCCTTCCAGTACGGTTCCGTGCCCTGTAGAGGGCTTTTGCTTTTTGGTATTGAACCCGGGTGTCTGACGATGATGCACCCTTTTATTTCGGACCGGGTTTGTATTCAAGGCCAGATTGTCCCAAAATTTTGTTTTGGTTTTCCAGGCGCTTTCCATTGCATAGTACTTTCGTACTATGGACGCCAAGTTAGCAAAGCGTGTAATATCACGACGACTTATGGCATTGAGGGTTCCCTTGTCCGTGCAATTATTGCAGAAGAATGAAATTGCGTCTTCCTCGCGGCAGTCCTTTATCCTGTTCATAACCAGGAGGAATCTGGCCCAGTAATGATGTACTGTTTCTTCGGGCTCTTGCCTAATTTGGGATAGATCGCTTATGTATGGGTGGGTGGGCAGAATCAAATCCGAAACCTCACCCAATCTGAGACCCAGGGGCCAAGGAGTTTCCAAACTCGGAAGTTTGGATTCTTGGATGCTGTCCAATGAATCTAGCCCGTCACCTGACTTTAAGTTCAGGTCTTGAGTGATGTCCTCCCCTCCGCGGGTATCCGTCTTGGAGGGATCGGGAATCCGGACATATATAGTCCTTAAGGTAGATGAAGGGTCGCCGCACTGTCCCTCTACCACGACAACGTGATGGGTGACCTAGGGGGAGTTAATCTCTCTCAGATCGGGTTTAGACCCAATCTGGTCGTAATTCATAGCGACTCCTAGGGCGGCGAAGCGATCCAAGAGCTCGTTTAGGGAAGAGAGCTCCATTGGATCTAGCTGCTCGGCGAATTCCGAGCTGACGTGAAGATTGCTTTTGATGACCCGAGAGGTCATCGTCGCCGCAACAGCCGAACAGGTGGTCATAAGGAAACCACCTAGCCTGAGAGTCTGGACGACAGCCAAAGCTCCCTTAGCAACGGTGCCGTCTTTAAAGACGGGATGAGGCATCCTTCCTGATGATGACGACACATAGGAACTCTCAATGAAAGCACCAATGTCGGCATCAAAACCGGCGGATCTCGGGTAGGGGGTCCCGAACTGTGCGTCTAGGCCGGATGGTAACAGGAGGCAGGGGACACGATGTTTTACCTAGGTTCGGGCCCTCTTGATGGAGGTAAAACCCTACGTCCTGCTTGATTAATATTGATGATATGGGTAGCCTATGGTATGATTGTTGTTCGTCCTATGGACTAAAACCCTCCGGTTTATATAGACACCAGAGAGGGCTAGGGTTACACAGAGTACATATCCGTATCACCAAGCTTGCCTTCCACGCCAAGGAAAGTCCCTTCCGGACACAGGACGAAGTCTTCAATCTTGTATCTTCATAGTCCAGGAGTCCGACCGAAGGTATAGTCCGGTTATCCGGACACCCCCTAATCCAAGACTCCCTCACTCCTCCTGATGGAGGGAGAAAGAAGAGGGTCGCTTCCTCGAATCTGGAGGCGGAGACGTCCAAGAAAGGGAAGACCTCCCTTGCGGATAACTCTACATGGGACGTCGATAGCAGTCCGGAGAGAGGCCCCCGCACTAAGCCTCGGGCCGCATCGTAAGTGCTAAAACCCATATCCGCCCATAAACCAAGTCTTTCCTCTTCGTTGTATTGATATAATTAGTTATGCTATTGCAGTCCAGCCCACGACAGCTCCCAGCGATCCTCATCATGAGGTTCGCTGGACTCAAAGGTGATGGCCAGCTATTCACCGCAGGTCGCTCACTCCCCCAAGGCCAAGGACGATGCGGAGGTGTTGTCCCAAAGGACTGTTCCAGACGGGGGAGAGGCTCAGGAGGCGCAAGAAGTCGAAACCCCCATCGTCGGACACCAGGGGGAGTCAATCCCCATGGAGACTGGTGGGGAGGGCCATATTCAGTTCAGCCCTCAGCTGGACTCAATTCCAGAGACCGATGCGGCTCCGGAATCCGGCACGCAACCTTCTTCGAAAGAAGGGGGATGCCTATTCCGCTGGTGACCCCTGTCCAACCAGGGGCACCGGACAATCTGCTGGAAGCGCTGTGAGCCGCTTCCATTGTGGATGAGCACTGTGTCCTTATGGGCACGGTAATTGAAAGGGTTCAGTCCGCCAAGAGCGGACTAACCGAAGCCTCCAGCAGCCTGCTGGCAGGTTTTGAGGTAAGCGGAGCAAAAAGGAGAAAATCCCAATGTAGACAGTAGCCCCTGAGACACAGTCCGGTGTTCGGAAAGAAAAAGCCGGACAGAGGATCAATCTCCTATTGCAGGAAACTAACTAAATTTTTCTGAAATGTGAACATAGGTGTCGCTGTTGGCTGCAGCCTCGCATACTGCCTAAGTCCTCGAACTGAAGCAGAAACTGGCAGAGGCCAAGGAGGAGCTGGGCCAGGTGAAGAGGCAGCTCCAGGAAAAACAAGGTAAGTAATAACCTGTTAAGGTAAAATTATATGCAGTGACCAAAATGCCATGATGTGTACAGAGGCGACGACCGACGTCGAGGCCCTGAAAAAGGCCTTGGCCGAAGCAGAGGGGAAGGCTATCAAGGAGCATGCCGCCCGTAAAAAGCTCAAGGCCCGGGTTAACAAGGTTCAATAGGAGCTCCAAGACGCGGTGCGGAAGTGCGAGACCTTGGAGCGCGATGCATCGGCTCAAGAAGCCGAACTCGCCAAGGCTTGTCAAAGTGCGGAGGCAGCCCGAAATGAGGCCCAGACCGTCCTCCAGGAAATCCAGGAGGCCAGGAAGATCACGGCGGGTAAGGCATTCAATATGCAAAGCAAGAGTGTGAAGATTAAATATCGTTTACTAACCCGGATTCGGAACTCTCCAGGGGCTTTTATTGTTCTGCCACGCACTGTCACTGACGCCGAGGAGTTCTTCCGAGCCGAAGAAGGGAGTTCCACGGAGAAGCTGTTCTGGTTGCAATATCTCACGCTAGAACATCCGATGCCCTTTGGCGATCAGCTGAAACAGCTGGTCGAACTGCACAAGGTGGCCGAACTGGCCATGAAGAACATGATAATCCGGATGTGGCTAGCCGAAGTTATACCTAGCAGCTATTTCGGCCTCGTGAAGAAGCTGGTTGATGCCTGTCCACGGATGGATGTCATCAAGCGGTCCGTCTGCACGGAGGGCGCGCGTCTGGACTTCTCCTATTGCAAGGTCTGGTGGGCGAAGCTGGACGCTGTCAAGTTAGCGACCGAGGGGCCGCCGGAGGGCAAGGAGCACCGCACACCCGAGCGATACTTTGGCGATGTCTTGGAGGGGTCCCGCATTGTTGCGGATCATTGTGCGAAAGACACTATCTTTGAGTGAATGTATTCGAGCTCCCTCTACCTTGTATGATAAAACAAAGTGATTATGCAATATAATGCTTGTTATGTTTTTAAATTTTTACTTCCTGTGCGGCCGTGTTGTATGAAATCTGAGGGTTAACCAGTCATCGGCTTCTGCCCCCATGTATGTAGTACGGGGGTGTTCTGGATGGAATCTAAACAATCTTGATCCAATTAGATGGTCCTTGAAGGAGTTGTTTAGCGTAACTAACCAGGCAACCAGACTATGCGTATGTAAATGCCCTCACTTAGCCATAGGAGTTCGACAATAAAAACATGGTCGGAGCTCCTAGTATCCGAGCTAGAGTGCTATAAGCGTCTGATTGGGAAGTACCAATCCTTCGCGTAGTGCGGAAGAAATCTCCAACGATTTGTAACCTCCGAACAGCTGACCGGCTCTCGCCGCATCATGACAGTCAGTTTTCGGCTTTCTCTACTGAGGTGCTCCTTTGGGTAAACCAAGGCACAATCGCAGTAGTTCTCCCTTTACTACCTTAGACGATATATCGGAACGTAAGGTAGCAAGCACAAGAGCCCGGCAACCCAACTATTGACCAAAGACATGATTCGGAGCCAAAGCATATAATGCTAAATTCGGGGTGTCGAACTATACTTATAAAAAGTGTTCGGACTTTTGTTGCCGTAATTTGGGGTGCTATGAAGCCCCTGGCAAACATCAAACATACCAAAGTGTACGTGCGCTACCTGATAGGGTTATCCACAGGGGGGCTAAGAGAAAAAAGAGAAAGAAAACAGAAAAGGTGCAAAGGTAAAAAGCTAGGGTCCTAAAGCTCCAGCCGCAAACTATTCTCATTGTAATTTAATTAGTACGTCAATGCGCATTGATACAGGTAGTGCAATAAGCAATAGGCTATTTTACATGCCGAAACCAAGGGAGAGCTGCATGTGGGTCCTGAAAAACAGGTAGAGTTATCGTTAACGGAATCTCCTAAAAAGTCCCCCATATGTCTCCATTTCTCGTCATCTTGGTGTGTTTATCCTTCAAGAGGACTGATGACCAGTCCACCAGATGGGGCCTGTGGGATTGAGACCTAAAAAAGAAACAAGTAAAAGTGAAAGTATGTGTGTATCCGATGTCGGTTGAGTCGTACTATGGACCACAAGCTAGCTATGCCTCCGTCGATGCCCATGGGATTTTGAGTCGTAGTTATGTACGTGCGGCACGAATGCCACCACTTGATCGGGACTGAGACGGAGGCCGGATTGCTAGTAGAGCTCCTAATGAGCCGAGCTCTCCTGCTGCAGAGTAGTTCAGACCCTCTTAACGGTGTATGTGGGCTCGGCAGCCGAACTAAGGTTCTGCTTGAGAAGGCTGCTCTGTATTTCTGCTGCTAAGGCAACTATGTGCTCTTCTGGACGGAGGGAGCATTCCGTATTTCCATTGACTGTTATGACGCCGCATGGACCGGGCATCTTGAGCTTGAGATAAGCATAATGTGGTACTGCATTGAATCGAGCAAACACAGTTCGTCCGAGCAGTGTGTGATAGCCGCTGCGGAAGGGGACGATATCGAAGATTAACTCCTCACTTCGAAAGTTGTCCGGAGATCCGAAGACAACCTCTAGTGTGATTGAGCCCGTACAGCGGGCCTCTACACCTGGTATGACTCCTTTGAACGTAGTCCTGGTGGGCTTGATCCATGATGGGTTAATGCCCATTTTTCACGTTGTATCCTGATACAGCAGATTGAGGCTGCTACCTCCATCCATAAAGACGCGAGTCAGGTGGAACCCATCAATTATTGGGTCTAGGACTAGTGCGGCTGAACCACCATGACAGATACTGGTCGGATGATCCCGGCGATCAAAAGTGATCGGGCATGACAAACATGGATTAAATTTTGCGGCGACTGGCTCTATCTCGTAGACGTCCCTGAGCGCACGCTTGCGCTCCCTCTTGGGGATGTGGGTAGCGTATATCGTGTTCACCGTTTTGACCTGAGGGGGAAACTTCTTCTGTCCCCCTGTGTTCGGTTGTCGGGGCTCTTCGTCATCGTCCTCGCTTTGCGATCCCTTTTCCCTGTTCTCGGCATTTAATTTGCTGGCCTGTTTAAAAACCCAGCAATCTCTATTTGTATGATTGGGTGGTTTGTCCGGGGTGCCATGAATCTGACACGGACAATCAAGTATGTGGTCCAAGCAGGATGGGCCTGAATTGTTCTTTTGGAATGGCTTCTTCCGCTGACCGGACTTAGAGCCACTGAATCCGGCATTGACCGCCGTATCCTCGGTGTTGTCGCTATTGTTTCGACGCTTGTATCTGTTGCGTCGAGACTTGTCTTTGTTATTTTTAACCTCAGGAGTGCTGGTCTCGCTTGCATTGTTTTTGCTACGGGCCAACCAACTGTCCTCGCCCGCACAAAAGCGGGTCATGAGTGCCGTGAGGGCCTCCATGGATTTTGGCTTTTCTTGGCCGATGTGGCGAGCGAGCCATACGTCGCAGATGCTATGTTTGAAAGCTGCTAGGGCTTCAGCATCCGGACAGTCGACGATATAAGGAGGATTATATGTGATAGAGCGTATCATATCACGGGGTTTGGATGCACCGGCGAAGTTTACACTAACTCTCAAGGTGAGAAAGGGCAATGCACGGTACCGAAGAGGCTAGCAATGGTGGATGGGTGAGAGTGCATATAATCCATGGACTCAACATTGGTCATAAAGAACTCACATACTTTTTGCAAAAATCTACAAGTCATCAAAACCAAGCACTACGCGCATGCTCCTAGGGGGATAGATTGGTAGGAAAAGACCATCGCTCGTCCCCGACCGCCACTCATAAGGAAAGCAATCAAAGAACACCCCGTGCTTCAAATTTGTCACATAATGTTCACCATACGTGCATGCTATGGGACTTGCCAACTTCAACACAAGTATTCATCAACTTCACAATTACTCAACTAGCACACTTCTAATATTACCACCTTTATATCTCAAAACCATCTATCAAGCATCCAACTTCTCTTAGCATCTAAAATTTATAACCAAAGTGAATTACCATACTGTTCTAAAGGACACTCAAAATGATATAAGTGAATCATGAGAGATCAATTATTTCTATAAAGAAGAACCACCACCATGCTCGGAATGGCTATGGAAATGCCATAATAGGTAGGTATGGTGGATTTTTTAGGAAGATATAAGGAGGATTATGTGTGATAGAGCGTATCATATCACGGGGTTTGGATGCACCGGCGAAGTTTACACTAACTCTCAAGGTGAGAAAGGGCAATGCACGGTACCGAAGAGGCTAGCAATGGTGGATGGGTGAGAGTGCATATAATCCATGGACTCAACATTAGTCATAAAGAACTCACATACTTTTTGCAAAAATCTACAAGTCATCAAAACCAAGCACTACGCGCATGCTCCTAGGGGGATAGATTGGTAGGAAAAGACCATCGCTCGTCCCCGACCGCCACTCATAAGGAAAGCAATCAAAGAACACCCCGTGCTTCAAATTTGTCACATAATGTTCACCATACGTGCATGCTATGGGACTTGCCAACTTCAACACAAGTATTCATCAACTTCACAATTACTCAACTAGCACACTTCTAATATTACCACCTTTATATCTCAAAACCATCTATCAAGCATCCAACTTCTCTTAGCATCTAAAATTTATAACCAAAGTGAATTACCATACTGTTCTAAAGGACACTCAAAATGATATAAGTGAATCATGAGAGATCAATTATTTCTATAAAGAAGAACCACCACCATGCTCGGAATGGCTATGGAAATGCCATAATAGGTAGGTATGGTGGATTTTTTAGGAAGATATAAGGAGGATTATGTGTGATAGAGCGTATCATATCACGGGGTTTGGATGCACCGGCGAAGTTTACACTAACTCTCAAGGTGAGAAAGGGCAATGCACGGTACCGAAGAGGCTAGCAATGGTGGATGGGTGAGAGTGCATATAATCCATGGACTCAACATTAGTCATAAAGAACTCACATACTTTTTGCAAAAATCTACAAGTCATCAAAACCAAGCACTACGCGCATGCTCCTAGGGGGATAGATTGGTAGGAAAAGACCATCGCTCGTCCCCGACCGCCACTCATAAGGAAAGCAATCAAAGAACACCCCGTGCTTCAAATTTGTCACATAATGTTCACCATACGTGCATGCTATGGGACTTGCCAACTTCAACACAAGTATTCATCAATTTCACAATTACTCAACTAGCACACTTCTAATATTACCACCTTTATATCTCAAAACCATCTATCAAGCATCCAACTTCTCTTAGCATCTAAAATTTATAACCAAAGTGAATTACCATACTGTTCTAAAGGACACTCAAAATGATATAAGTGAATCATGAGAGATCAATTATTTCTATAAATAAGAACCACCACCATGCTCTAAAAGATAAAAGTGAAGCACTAGAGCAAAAACTATATAGCTAAAAAGATATAAGTGAAGCACATAGAGTATTCTAATAAATTCCAATTCACGTGTGTCTCTCCCAAAAGGTGTGTACAGAAAGGATGATTGTGGTAAACTAGAAATCAAAGACTCAAATCATACAAGACTCTCCAAGCAAAACACATATCATGTGGCGAATAAAAATATAGCTCCAAGTAAAGTTACCGATAGACGAAGACGAAAGAGGGGATGCCTTCCGGGGTATCCCAAGCTTAGGCTTTTGATCTCCTTGGATTTTACCATGGGGTGCCTTGGGCATCCCCAAGCTTAGGATCTTGCCACTCCTTGTTCCATAATCCATCAAATCCTTACCCAAAACTTGAAAACTTCACAACACAAAACTTAAAAGAAAATCTTCGTGTGCTCCGTTAGTAAAAGAAAACAAACCACAACTTCAAGATACTGTAATGAACTCATTCTTGATTTATATTGGTGTTAAACCTACTTTATTCCAACTTTTCTATGGTTCATAAACTCTATTACTAGCCATAGATTCATCAAAATAAGCAAACAATACGCGAAAAACAGAATCTGTCAAAACCAGAACAGTCTGTAGTAATATGTAGGTTTAGAATACTTATGGAACCCCAAAAATTATAAAATAAATTTCTGGACGTGAGAAATTTATCTATTAATCATATTCAAAAAGAATTAACTAAATAGAGCTCTCCAATAAACAATGGCATCAATTCTCGCGAGCGCTAAAGTTTCTGTTTTTTTACAGCAGGATCAAAAAGACTTTCCCCAAGTCTTCCCAACGGTTCTACTTGGCACAAACACTAATTAAACACAAAAACACAATAGAAACAGAGTATAGATAAGTTATTTATTACTAAATAGGAGAAAAAAAGCAAGGAATAAAAAAATTGGTTGCCTCCCAACAAGCGCTATCGTTTAACGCCCTTAGCTAGGCATAAAAGCAAGGATAGATCTAAGTATTGCCATCTTTGGTAGGAAATTCTTCAATAAGACACCTATAACCCCTAGGAGTCTCTTTCTTTTTATTAATTATCAAACTCGTAGGCATGAAATCAAGAAAATCATTTCTAGCAAAAGGTTCCTTAAGGATAGCAAGAAAGTTGGGGTGAACACTTATGGATTTGAGGTCCGCATTTCCCTTACTAGAAGTTTCACCCTTAATTTTAGGAACATACATCAATTTGGAAATT
Source organism: Triticum aestivum (assembly GCF_018294505.1). Taxonomy (NCBI): domain Eukaryota; kingdom Viridiplantae; phylum Streptophyta; class Magnoliopsida; order Poales; family Poaceae; genus Triticum; species Triticum aestivum. Next base: position 406,107,144 of record NC_057809.1, on the reverse strand, counting down.
TTAGCATTAGAAGGAGTGCTTTTCACGGAACAAAAGGCAGATCCTAGTTTGGTAATAATATCCTCAATTTTATCAATTCTAGTGGAATCTTGATCAATCTTTTCATTAACCATAGGTTCCTTTTCTTTAAAAAATTTAAGACCCACTCCTACCTTAGATCCATATTGGGTAACTTGGTTGTGGATCTTTCTATACAAATTTTCAATCAACTCTATGGTAGCAACTTTATTTTCAATAATTTCAAGCCTTTGCATCACATGTTCCAAAGTTAAAGTAGTTCCATTAACCAAAAGAGGTGGTGGGCCAAACAAATCTACCATATCATTATAAGAATCAAAATTATGGCTACCCAAGAAATTTCCTCTGGTAATGGTATCAAGAATATATCTATTCCAAGGCGTGATGCCTACATAAAAATTGCGAAGAAGAACGGAAGTAGATTGCTTCCTAGTAGATCTATTTTGCGCATTGCAAATTCTGTACCAAGGATGTTTTAGATTTTCTCCCTCCCTTTGTTTAAAATTAAGAACTTCATTCTCGGGAGACAAGGGAGTAGATAAAGGACTAGCCATAACGACGAGACAAGCGAAAAAGAGGCGAACAGAAAAGAGAGGGCGAATAAAACGACAAGGGTGAAGTGGGGGTGAGGAAAACGAGAGGCAAATGTCAAATAATGTAATGCGAAGGATAAGAGTTGTGATGGGTACTTGGTATATCTTGACTTGGCATAGATCTCCCAGGCAACGGCACCAGAAATCCTTCTTGCTACCTCTTGAGCACTGCGTTGGTTTTCCCTTGAAGAGGAAAGGGTGGTGCAGTAAAGCAGCGTAAGTATTTCCCTCAGTTTTTGAGAACCAAGGTATCAATCCAGTAGGAGACCACACGCGAGTCACCTCGTACCTACACAAACAAATAAGAACCTCGCAACCAACGCGATAAAGGGTTTGTCAATCCCTTCACGGCCACTTGCAAGAGTGGGATCTGATAGAGATGATAATAATAAGATAAATATTTTTGGTATTTTTATGATATAGATTGAAAGTAAAGATTGCAAAATAAAATAGATTGGAAGCTTGTATGATGGAAAATAGACCCGGCGGGCATAGGTTTCACTAGTGGATTCTCTCAAGATAGCATAAGTATTACGGTGGGTGAACAAATTATTGTCGAGAAATTGATAGAAAAGCGAATAATTATGAGAATATCTAGGTATGATCATGTATATAGGCATCACGTCCACGACAAGTATACCGACTCCTGCCTGCATCTACTACTATTACTCCACACATCGACCGCTATCCAGCATGCATCTAGAGTAATAAGTTCATAAGAACAGAGTAACGCCTTAAGCAAGATGACATGATGTAGAGGGATAAGCTCATGCAATATGATGTAAACCCCATCTTTTTATCCTCAATGTCAACAATACAATACGTGTCGTTTCCCTTTCTGTCACTGGGATCGAGCACCGCAAGATTGAACCCAAATCTAAGCACTTCTCCCATTGCAAGAAAGATCAATCTAGTAGGCCAAACCAAACTGATAATTCGAAGAGACTTGCAAAGATAAACCAATCATACATAAAAGAATTCAGAGAAGATTCAAATATTGTTCATAGATAATTTGGATCATAAATCCACAATTCATTGAATCTCGACAAACACACCGCAAAAGAAGATTACATCGAATAGATCTCCAAGGGAATCGAGGAGAACTTTGTATTGAGATCCAAAGAGAGAGAAGAAGCCATATAGCTACTAGCTATGGACCCAAAGCTCTATAGTAAACTACTCACACATCATTGGAGGGGCCATGGAGTTGATGTAGAGGCCCTCCGTGATCAATGCCCCCTTCGGCGGAGCTCCGGAAAAGGCCCCAAGATGGGATCTCTTGGGTACAGAAGGTTGCAGTGGTGGAAATAGGGTTTCGTGGTGCTCTTGGATGTTTGGGGGGTATGTGAACATATATAGGAAGAAGAAGTAGGTCGATGGAGCTACGAGGGGCCCACGAGGGGGTAGGGCTTGCCCAGGGGGGTAGGCGTGCCCCCTGCCTCGTGGCCGTCTCGTTGATTGCTTGACGTCCACTCCAAGTCCTCTGGATCACATTTGTTCCAAATATCACGTTCCCAAAGGTTTCATTCCGTTTGGACTCTGTTTGATATTCCTTTTCTACGAAACACTGAAATAGGCAACAAAACAGCAATTTGGGCTGGGCCTACGGTTAATAGGTTAGTCCCAAAAATAATATAAAAGTGTAAAATAAAGCCCATTAACATCCAAAACAGATAATATAATAGCATGGAACAATCAAAAATTGTAGATACGTTGGAGACGTATCATGGGTGTTCCGCGCACACCCAACAGGGACACCATGCGCACTACACTACGCCGGGGACTGCGTCGCCGCCGCGGTGTAGACTCATAGCTGGAGCTGTCCTCTGATGACGGTGGAGTGGCTGAGCGATAATGACGAACTGGTGCCATTGGCGATTGTAGGAGAAGTAGACGAGATAAGCTACAGGGGGAGGGGAAAATGCGACACACGACTCGCCGGCTGTGAGGGTTTATATAGCAGGCCGGAAAGTATTGGGATTTTGGGAGATTTCACGAACTCAAGTGGGAAGCTTGCGTGGGAACCTACGCGGTTGCGTGGGAATGGGCTCACCAACGTATGGCCAAAAGAACGCCCCCGTGCGCTGCTCAAGCTTGCGCTCTAACCCGTTTGCAACAGCGGGGTGACAAGACGTGCGAGAGGAGGACGAAAGGACACATACACATACGGTTAATATAATAAAAACATTTGCGATTAAACTACCTACTACCCGTGTCTTGGTTTATAAGTCGTCTATGTATTTTTGTGCCAAATTTTGACTATAGATTTAACTAATAAAATATGAATGCATGTCGCCAGAGATTATATCGTTGGATTCGTATTTGGACATAGTTTCTAATTATATAATTTTTGTAACATGCATTAACATTTTGTGGGTTAAATTTAAGGTCAAAATATGACACAGAATATAAAGGGGACTAATAGACCAAGACGGCAGTAGTAGCACACGGCCGCTCTCTACGCAGTGATGCAACTGTCGGCCTGCTTCTAGACGACCATTTCCTGCATGTTCAACTGCTTTATGCGTGTGGTTGCTTGCGGTTGAGGAGGCTGCGGCGCGCTCTTCTCGCGTCCCACTGCGTGCACTCTGCTCTCGCGTTCCTTCGGGCACTCTGCCCTCGTCCCTGCACGCACACTGCTAGTGTTTGGAGCCAGCGCACGATCACGCACGCTCGTGTGCATGCGGTTGCGCCTGGCGCGACGTGACGATGCAGTTACCCACTGCAAAAACTGCCATGCGGACGCGCCGATAATCCAGGCCGCCCGGCTCCCATTTATTCCTACGGCCATTTACCTTCATCTCTTGTGCCACACGACACAATAAGCACACCCACGACAACACATACAGAAAGGACATCCAGCGGTTCCAATGGCGCTCCATGTGGCTCCAATGGCGCTCCGAGCGGCCGACGACGACAACGGCGGGCAGTTCACCACGCATCACGTAGTGGACACCACATGAGGGGGAAGGCCCTCTCCGTGGTGTACACGAAAGATCCGGTCTCGATGGAGAGCTCCATCAAAACTATGGAGCAGTTGCTTGCCAAGGACAAGTACCAAGTGGTCGGATTCCACCTCGAGTACACCATTGGTCGTGCCGGCCACGATCAGAAGGTTGTCGTCACCCAGTTCTGCATGCGACATGACGTCCTCTTCTACCACTACCACCTGGCCACAAGGCCTTGCAAGCGTTTCTCCAGGTTATCAACACCTTCGACTATAGTTTCGCAACGGTGGACACCACCAACAATCTAAAAGCGCTCAAGGTTTCGGGCTTGAAATGTCGGAATCTTGTCAACATCTAGGACCACTACAAGGTCTGGGGCAGCGACAACAACAAACAGAACTCCCAGGTTGACCTCACCTCAGCAATCATTGACCCCTGCTACATGAAGATGAAGGATGAGAGCAAGAAGGACAAGAACGCCTGGCACAGTGTCTGGCATGAGAGACTGGATGAACAACACGTCAAGTATGCGTCCAAGGACGTGTACACAAGCTACTAGATGTACATGCGGATCGTTGACATGAGGAGTGTCTTCTTCCTACCCTAGACGAGGGATCGAGCCACAGAATAGTGGCGGGAGCGTCACAAGAAGTAGATGGCTAGACGGTCATTTCTCCTAGTTTAGAATGCATACAATTGTTTATTGAGGTGTGTGCAAATGATCTGTATAGTCACTTATGTAATTGGATGTTTATTTCAGTTATATGTGTGTGTGTGTGTGTGTGTTATTATTCTATAGACAAAGCAAATCACATGGCTTATTAGCAGCAATCGTCTATGTTAGTATTGGTCTTCGCAAACATTTCTAATTATGGACATGTTTGCGAGTATCACACACATCTTGTTCAGTTGAACCATTTCTATTGTTTTGCGTAATCACACACAGTTCATTCTAGTGAACTGTATGCCGTATATCGCACACACCCGCATTTGGCTGCCCGTTTCTGTTGTTCTGCATCATCGCAAACAGTTCTTCTAGATTAACCATTTGCCACCCATCACACACGCAACTCCAATATGAACCGTGTTTGATGTCACCTCCATCGCAAATGTTTTCCATGTTTTTTGACGGTTTTATTACATCACTGTTTGTGATTTATGCATCGCACATAGTTTCGTCAAAGGGTCTCTGATTCGACTGTCGCATTTGACCATCCTGCTGTAGTGTGAGGATGATGTCAAGAAGAAGGTCTTCTGTTATCTTGAAGGAAAGGCATTGACATGGTATAGTGAAAGTGAGTCTTATATCGACTAGAGGGGGTGAATAGGCGATTTTTACAAATTCATCATTGAGGAAATACAACTTGAGGAATTTGCTAAGTGACGAACTACTAGCAGCGGAATAAGTAATCATGTGCAAGCATAACATGGCAGTAAAACAGTCATCCATGATGATATGAAACAAGCACAGAGCACAGGTAGCCGTGTAAATAGGATAAGCAGGCTGAAGATAAGATGACCGAAGAAATAGGATTGAGGAAATTGAGAAAGTCATCAGTCCAAGTCTTCAAACAGTAACTATCAAGTCATCAACACATGAATGAGGAAAGAAAGGGTTGAGGAAATAGAACCAGTAGCTCGGTGAAGACAGTGATTTGGTAGACCAGTTCCAACTGATGTGACAGTTGTACGTCTGGTTGAGTGGCTAGTGTCGGTGTCAAAACCGGCGGATCTCGGGTAGGGGGTCCGAACTATGCGTCTAAGGTCGATGGTAACAGGAGACAGGGACACAATGTTTTACCCAGGTTCGGGCCTCTCTATGGAGGTAATACCCTACATCCTGCTTGATTGATCTTGATGAATATGAGTATTACAAGAGTTGATCTACCACGAGATTGTAATGGCTAAACCCTAGAGGCCTAGCTTTTATGGTTATGATAATGTATATCTCTCCCTCCGGACTAAGTCCTCCGGTTTATATAGACACCGAGAGGATCTAGGGTTACACAAGGTCGGTTACAAAGAAAGGAATCTACATATTTGTCGCCAAGCTGCCTTCCATGCCAAGGAGAGTCCCATCCGGACAGGGTGCAGTCTTCGGTCTTCGTATCTTCACAGCCCATCAGTCCGGCCCATGGCTAACAGGCCAGATGCCCGAGGACCCCTTAGTCCAGGACTCCCTCAGTAGCCCCTGAACCTGGCTTCAATGACAACGTATCCGACGCGTAAATCGTCTTCGCATTGCAAGGCGGGTTCCTCCCTCAAACTCCAAGGTTTCGGGCGTATTTGAACATGTTCGGACCTGTAACACAACACCACACACAACCGTAGAGAGTATAATATTCCATGAGTCCCATCCGCTGACAACTTTTTACAACATGACATCACGTCTACCCGTCACTATATCGAACCGTTTTGTCTGCCATCCGTGTTTCGAGATGCTCCATTGGCACGTCTTGTCAAAACAGAGATCGTGTCCCCTTCTTGCGGATCCTCATCAATACGGGCATGGTAACCCATCCGTGCCGTTTATACAGCCCTTGGAGTAGGATTTCAAGGCGAGTGGGAGGCGTTCAATACTCACTGCCTATAAGAGTAGAATCTCTTTTCTGCACCCCGCCTTTCTTCCTCTGCCTTCCACTTTGAGCTCAGCGCCAAGTTCTCATATTGTTTCCCACTAAGAACACTCACCATGTCGATCCGGAGGTCAAGGAAAGTGGATAGCCTCCTTCGTCAAGGAGAGAGGATGTCGCCGAGCTTCGGCGGCCGGGTATCCGGTGAAGGGAATCACCCACCGCCTTCCAGCAGGGAAAATCGGTCCACGCCGAAGCCAACGAGGGTAGATTCATACCTCATTCTCCACGGGTAGGGTTTCCACTTCACCCATTCATCCGCGGGCTGATGTTCTTATATGGGATAGACTTCCACGACCTATCCTCGACTCCTTTCTCAGTATCTCGGCATTCATCATCATGTGTGAGCCTTCCTCCGCATCCAACCCACTCGGGTTGTGGCTCAAAATCTCAATGTGAGCCGAATGTGGTGGATGCAACACACGGAGTGCGGAGGCCTGGTGAAAAAGCTGGCCAACATCTCCTGGCCAAAGGCACTTTCGGGAGTGTGTCAAGAATGGTAAAACAATGGTTCTACATTACAGAACCCGCAATGCACCTGGGCCGCGGTTGCCGAATTCAACTCGGGCTCCCATGCGACTCACCTCCTGGGTTGAGAAGATCCCGAACTGGTGTTCGTCGACGGGCTGACAGTGCTGCAAACGCGCATTCAAAGCATGGTGGACAAGGATGTCAAACTTGTTGATGTATCCAGGTGATGCTAGTTCACCAATTCTCCCTCCAAGGCCGAAGTCACTCTCTATGGAGTTTAATCCGAAGAAGCACCAAACTAGAGAGGCTCTTCGAAACACCGAAGATGCTGGAAGTTTCTTTTCAAGGGCAACGAGACACCGCGGCCAAATCCTCGGACTGGTACACATTAATCACCGCCAGCAAGGTAAATCTTTACCGCATCCTTACTTGCTTGTTTCAAGGATGATATCTAATCTTATATCATGGCTTTCAGGGGTGGATGGAGAAGGAGAAGCATCCAATGTCCAGCTCCGCTGCCTGAAGAACCAGTCATCCCGCGTTTAGCAAAGATGCTGGTGCCAACGCCCTATAAGGCGCCGGGAAGAGGCCGTAGGGAAGCCAAGGGGTCCGGAGTGGCCCCTGCCGCAAGGGCGCTTCGGACGCGACGTCCGAAGATAAGACCCGCTCTCCACCAAAGACGATGACGATGAGAGAGGAGGAGGAGGAGAACAACCCTCCTAGTCGGTGTCAAAACCGGCGGATCTCGGGTAGTGGGCCCGAACTGTGCGTCTAGGCGGATGGTAAAGGAGCAGGGGACACGATGTTTTACCCAGGTTCGGGCCCTCTTGATGGAGGTAAAACCTACGTCATGCTTCATTAATATTGATGATATGGTAGTACAAGAGATCTACCACGAGATCAAGAGGCTAACCCTAGAAGCTATCCTATGGATATTGTTGTTTCGTCCTATGGACTAAAACCCTCCGGTTTATATAGACACCGAGAGGGCTAGTGTTACACAGACGTCGGTTACATGGTAGGAGATCTACATATCCGTATCGCCAAGCTTGCCTTCCACGCCAAGGAAAGTCCTTCCGTACACGGGACGAAGTCTTCAATCTTGTATCTTCATAGTCCAGAGTGGCCGAAGGTATAGTCCGGCTATCCGGACACCCCCTAATCAGACCCTCAGTAGCTCCCAACAGGCTTCAATACGACGAGTCCAGCGCGAATTGTCTTCGCATTGCAAGGTGGGTTCTTCTCCAAATTCCGTGTACCTGTGATAGTGTTCGGTTCTTGTAAATGTAGTGCTCCTTGCGCTTCTACGCCCAATAATGCCATTTTCCATGTGTCAAACGGAATACGAAAAGTCAGGGTGTTTTTATATTACACCCCTAGCCGTGAATAACCGCCTATTTAAGGGGACAAGGTTTAGATCAACACACCTTCTCCCTTCCGCAAGTATCATCAGAGCGTATCCGACAGAGTCCATTCATCATGGCGGCCGCAGCTCTCCTCTCGCCTTCAGCCCTCAGCCTGGAGATTGGAAGAAGTGCTCCATCCCGCACAGCGAGTTAGTGACGCTCCAGACCAGGTATTTCTCCCCGGCCTATATGGTCCGGTTCGAGCCAACTTGCCACTATAATCGCGGAGAGCAGCGGAGAGCCCCCCAATCCCTCCAAAGGAGAGCGGGTACGCCTTGCCCCTTACTTAATAAGAGGGCTCGGATTCCAATTCATCCTTTTCTCCGGGGTTCTGGAGTTCTATGGCCTCCAGCTGCACAACCTCATGCCTGCCTCCATATTGCATATCGCGGGCTTCGATAGCCCTTTGCGAGCTGTTCTTGGGCTGCGAGGCTCATTTCGCGCTGTGGGAAAAGGCATATTCTCCTTGTGCCCCGCTCTAAGGAGGGGTAAATATATCAGGTGGGCAGAGCCGAAGTGTGGCGATCGCCGCGGGACGGATATCTATCCGGAACCCCAAAGAAGGCGTCGGAGGACTGGCCTTCGGAATGGTTTTATATAGAGGACGTCCCGCTGCCGGATCCTGTCTGGATCGGCCTCCCCCTGAGTTCGACAGTGCTCCCCTAAAGAGTGCCTAAGATGGCGTCACGAAGCCCTCAGAGGGAAAGTGACAGGGACGTTATTTACCTGGTGGGCGGATAAGGTGTTAGCTCATTCACGGACTGACCATGATCGGGGTCATGGCCGCATGCATCATCGAGGGGTGCAGCCCGCTCAAGTATAGAGTCTCCCCATGTGGGACTTCAACGGGGAGGACAACGCCACCCGCTACAGTCGTAAGGGGCCTGATTCGGCTGGCCGCTCTAATAAGACCTTGTCCGCTTTGTACAAGGGAGAAAGGAGGAATTTCGTCCGCGTCAACCCACAGGGTGGATTTCTCATGTACAAATCCCCGAAGTTGGGTAAGTTGGAACTTTTACTTGCCCACTGTTTTATATTCCCATTGTTAAATTTTCAGTCTAACGACTCAACGCAGGAACTGCGCCAAGCTGTTAAAGAATAAACAACCCTCCTCCACAACCGAGATCCGGGACGGTCCCTTGACCCGGCCTCTCAAGAGGATCCGGACTTATCTGTGGAGTTGATTGATGGAGGTTTCATCAATGAGCAAGGACAATGCCTTGGTGGCCATTACGGCCGATTATCCAGGGCTACTCCAGCCTCACAGGTAACTATGACCGGAAGTCCCAGCACTTTGAAGAAAAGAGATCTGTCCTCGCGTGTTTTTCGATTGCCGTATGACAGCCGTTTTGTAGGGGAGGTCCTTGAGACGGGAGGCGAGCCTGCGGCGACTAGCCAACGAGGGGCGACAAGGCCCCGCGAGCTGAAAAGAAGTGCGTCCAGACTGAGCACAGGAGCAAAGGTATAGCGCGCCACGTTATTCCCATGTGTTATTCCTTCGAGGCATATTAACGCTCGTGCTCTCTTCAGGACGAAGAGACCTCGCGGGACTATATCCGGAGAGGCTGCCAATCGCGCCTCCACCAGCGAGGCTCCAAAGCCTGGTCCGGAAGCGGAGGTGAACACGAGGCGCGCACCAGACGCTCCTCCGACGGAGGATGCGGACAGGCTGTCTGCCACCAATTCCGAGGTGGAGAGTGCCATGAACCACAGGCGTCGTCGGACAGTTCTTCGCGACGCTTGTTTCTCCCAAGAGGCATTGGATGCCTTCAATTCGGGAGACACGTACCTCTGTGCCGCTCAAAATGGTCTAGCCAGAGCCACGGAGCAGTATGTGAAAGACATACGGGTAAGAAATTTTGGTAATTATATATATGTACCAGTAGCCCCGAGACTTGAAACAGTTAGAATAACTGATTTAAGGATCATCTGTTATGCAGGTTCTTACAGAAAAGAATACCCTCCTATTCCAGGAGCTGGAAGAGTGCCAAAGCCCAACTTGAGGACGCACTAGCGCGGCAAGGGAGCCCAAGGAGACCCCCTCTGGTAATATACGCTTCGAAGATAAGTATTTTGCGAAGTGCGGAGTGGGTGCAAATCTGACAAATGAAATTGCATATGGCGCCGGATTAAATCCGGAAGTGCAAACAACTCTGACGCCAGCTGAAGGCTGGTGAGAGCATGCTGACAAAGGTGAAGGCGGGGAGAAGAACGATCTCCAAGATGCCAACACCAAGCTAGCGTTGAACTGAAGGACGTTCGTGCCCAGCTGTTGGACTCCGTGAAGGAGAATCAGCGCTTCGACGCGGCATATATAGTAAGTGCTTAAACGAACTTTGAAAAAAGAGTTCGGCGAGGAAGTCGACTAACCGAGTTAATGTCTGTAGGTATGCTAACAGGTCGTCCTGGAGAGGAAATGCCCGGTTCTATGGGTGACCTTCTTCCCGAGCTCTCACAACTGCATGAGCGAGTTCGGCAGGTGATGCAAGGCGTTGCCCAGGCTTTGTGGCCATCCGTCTCCATGCCCGAAGGCCTTGGAGAGCTTGTAGAGAAGCTGAAGGGAGTGCAGCGGCGCTTTCGATTGTGGAAGATGTCGACCTATCATCAAGGCGCCAGGGAGGCCTGGGCCATGGTGAAGACGCGGTACACGAAGGCTGACCCAAACCACATGGCCGAGGTCGGACCCGTCGGGCCTGATGGGAAGGAGATCCATGTGAGCTTAGTATACGGCCAAGTAGAGATGGCCGCAAAGTATTCCCAACAGGACTGTAAACTAGATAGCCTGTTAGATGGTATTGAAGAGGAATATAATCAGTCAGATTGACTATGTAATTTTAATTTACATGTGTAATGCCTTCTAGCCGGATTGTAGATCGTTTGTCATGGCCGACCTTTTCGCTTCAACCTCCGGACCTGACGGTCCGGAGTGTGTCCGAATACCACTACTAGGGAAAAGCCTATACACAGAATCTTACCAGCAGCGCGCTTTAAAATCAGGCGCTGCTGCTAAGTAGCAGTAGCGCGGGCCATGGAAACTCGCTGCTGAAACAAGTTTATCAGTAGCGCGTGCACTCCAAGAAGCGCTACTGCTAAAATTCCCACGACGCCGCCGCGAGGCCAGTTATAGCAGCAGCGCATTAAAATAAACAGCGCTACTGCTACGCGCATTCAGGCAATAATCGCTACTGCTAAATTAACTACAAAAATCAATGAGCATTCAGCGCATGCAGCGTAACATAGCAGCAGCATATTTTTATGTCTATGTCTATTTTAACATACTAACACATAGCAGTAGCGCGTTCAGGCCGAAAGGCGCTACTGATAAGTAGTTTAGCAGTAGCGCGTTTACCTATAGCGCGCTACTTGCTATTCCATTCCATCTTCCCCCACTCACTAGCCTCATCCACAGATCACACTCTCACACACTCCGGTCTCCTCCTCACCCCCCGTGTCGCCGGTCCTCCCCCGTCGCCCCTCCCCCGATCTGCGCCGCTGTCGCCTCATCCTCCTCGCTGGACTCGGTACCGGCCTCCTCCTCTGTCCTCCCTCCACTCGCCGCTGGCCGCCCCCTCCTCGCTCCGCCTTCCTCCTCCGTCCTACTATCTTCTCCCTCCTCGAGTCGCCCCTCCTTGTCCCTCCTCCCTGATACATTCTTATTTAGTAGGCTTTCATATGTAACATTTTGATTTAGTTGATATGATTCAGTTGATTTAGTAGGCTAGTTGATTTAGTTGATTTAGAACATTTTGATTTAGTTTATTTAGTAGGCTAGTTGATTTAGTTGATTTAGTAGGCTAGTTGATTTAGAACATTTTGATTTAGTTGATTTAGTATGCTAGTGGATTTAGTATGCTAGTTGATTTAGTTGATTTAGTATGCTCGATTTAGTTTTTTTGTAATAAGTTATTTTTTGGCAAAATGTAGGTGCCAATTTAGTTAAATTTCCACTTGTTTCCTGTGAAGTGAATCGTTAATCCTTTGCTCATATTGCTTTAGGAAAAATGGCGCCACCACCAGCACCACTATGTCGACTGTGCAAGTCAAGGTGCGCCAGCAGCCTTGCAACTGGCAAGCTATTCGGCATCTACTTCCATCTGAGTTTTTGTCATGCGGCGGTAAGAAATTAGATGAAATGTAACAACTATTTTATTTTTAGTGTTGGCATTACTGCATTGTGTCATTTTGCTTTTCTTACATAGATCGTCCCATGCAATGTGAGGTTAAAATTCAACAAGCTGACAGGAGACACTGTGACATTTGAGGCTCCTGGGGGGGCTATGGAGGTCGAGAAAGGACGCAATATGTCATAGATTGGAGGAGATGGATGGGCCCGTTTCCTCGCTCGCATGCGTCTTACTGGTGGTGAGTTGATCAGATTCTCCTTCAGAGCAGAAATACCCAAGCTGGTTGTCATTTATATCAACCTGGTGGAAGATGATGAAGATGACGAAGATGATGAAGATAATGAGGACCCACTCAATGAAGATGATGACAAGCCACTTCATGAAGCCATCATAGCTCAAAGAATGAGGCTGAGCGAGGAGGAGGTGTGCAACCTATGGGACATAATTCCGCCACGTGATGACTTTGTCGGGGTGCCATTCATAACCCGCCTGACAAGTACCATGGTCGATCGGCATGAAATGGTATGTTATACGTACTGCATGTAGTAATTTGATGATATATATATGCTTTATTGTTATACTTACAAATGCAAATTATCCGATTATATGCTTAGTGAATCCGATGATATGCTTAGTGTAGAGTCCAATGATATGCTTTATGGAATCTAGTCGATGATATACTTTAGTGTAGATTCTGATCACATGCTTATTAGTGTAGAATCCAAGGAACTGTTAATAGTGTAGATAATCCATATATATACTTATTAGTAGAATTCATGATTAATTAGTACAAATGCGTAGTACTGTGTCTTTTGATAGTGTAGAAATATAGACTTAATAGAAATATATTTGCAAGAGTATGTGTGAGGCTATTTATTAATTGATATGTTTTTCTTATTCAGAGATTGCCAAAGAACCTATCTATGAGTTGTGGTATCGAGCCTGACGAAGAAGGCTCAGTTGGACTACGCCTTACCGCAAGGGGCTCCGTCACCACATGTACTTACCGCATGGGCACAGATGGTCGCGCACACTTGAACTCGGTTGGGTGGAAGAGATTCCTTGTTGGCAAGAATCTTCGTGCTGGACAGGCCATCCTAATTACTATCAGGAACACCCACCGCCCAGGCTTGAGGATGATGATCGTCGTCGATATCATCTAGAACTACATATGTGTGTGTGCTATATCATCTAGAACTACATATGATGATCGTCGTCGATATCATGTAGAACTACATATGATGATCGTCGTCGATATCATCTAGAACTAAATATGATGATTGTCATCGATGTCACCTTGTACTGCTTGAGGATGCATGTTGAGTATATATGAAATTGTTATCTAGTACTCCCTCGGTTCCAAATTACTCGTCGTGGTTTGAGTTCAAATTTGAACTAAAACCACGACGAGTAATTTCGAACTGAGGGAGTACTACCTAGTACCTATAATGCTTTATGAAATTGATATCTAGTAGTACCTAGTAGTACCTAGTATCTGGAAATTGCAGTTTATCGAAGCTGGAATGGGAAATGGTGAAATATATAACAGTAGCGCTAGACCGGGAAATCGCTACAGCTAAGTAATAGCAGCGCGTTCCTGAAAAGCGCTGCTGCTATAGTCAATAGTGGTAGCGCGGGTACAGCAGCGCTACTACTAAGAGTTAGCTGTAGCGCCTTATTGGTAGCGCGGGCACCCGCCGCTGCTGATAGGCCTAAAACCCGCGCTGCTGCTAGCCTTTTCCCTAGTAGTGTACCCTCGCGGTTATATAAGAACCGGGGTATGCATGGAGACTAGGCGTAGGGGTCATTAGTGCTTGAACAGACAAGTGCCAACTAGTTATGTTATATTACATGGTTAGTAAGAAACATCTTCTAGGGAGAATAGTTCCGTTAGGGGTTCCTTTCCTTGGGAGGCATGCCCTAAAGTGCATGTCCATTTTTGCGAAAAGAGGCGCAGGAAAAACATCTGGGGTGTATAGATAAAAAAGATCATCTTTAGTTCACCGACCGAATATTCCCTTAAGAATGCTAGCTTTCGGCTTCAACCAGCCTGAGGTACACATCCGGCTGACCCGGCAGTAACAATCGCAGAGGTGCTCCCTTTACCACCTAGCCGAACAATCAGGAACATAGGGGTAAGCACAGGAACCAGGCAACCCAGCTTGGCCAAAACTTAAGTCATATCGATGCATATCATGGCGAATAAAAGGTACATGCGGAAGTGTGACACATGTGTTGGGCATGAAGCCCGTATAAATAAGCTTCTTTTTAAAGAAGCCCCCAGGTTTAATGAACGCGGATAGCGCGTCATTTTATGAGCCTTTAAAGGCTATAAGAGAGAGAGAGAGGAGAAGGAGAGAAATGTAAGACAGAAAGTATGTAAAAAATGGACAGAGGAAGGAGACGAACACAGAGTCCGGCGCTAGGCATAGAATCTTCGGAGACGGGCTGCGTTCCATGGGTTCGGCTCGAGTCGGTTATCCGATGCATCTCGCAGGCGGTACGGTCCACCAGTCAGGACTTGGTCAATTATGAAGGGACCTTCCCACTTGGGCTTGAGTTTGTCCTTTTTCTTGTCCGGCAGGCGTAGAACTAATTCGCCAACGTTGTAATTTTTGGCCCGTACTTCTCTGCTTTGGTATCTTCGAGCCTGCTGTTGATAGAATGCGGAACGGGCTTTTGCCACGTCTCGCTCTTCCTCCAAGGCGTCCAAACTGTCCTGCCGATCAAGCTCGGCTTCTCTTTCTTCGTACATGCGCACTCGAGGTGAGTCATGAATTATGTCGCAGGGCAAAACTGCCTCTGCGCCGTATACCATGAAGAATGGTGTGTATCCGGTGGTGCGATTCGGCGTGGTCCGCAGCCCCCAGAGTACGGAGTCGAGCTCCTCTACCCAGTGCGTATTAGATTCCTTGAGGGACCGCACTAATCTGGGTTTGATGCCGCTCATGATAAGACCATTTGCATGTTCGACCTGGTCATTGGTTTGTGGGTGATAGACGGAAGCATAATCGAGCTTGATGCCCATGTTTTTGCACCAGAGTTTTACCTCATCGGCCGTAAAGTTCGTGCCGTTATCAGTGATGATGTTGTGGGAGACGCCGTAACGGTGTACAACCCCGGATATAAAGTCTATCACCGGTCCGGATTCGGCCGTCTTAACAGGCTTGGCTTCTATCCATTTTGGTGAACTTATCCACCATGACCAGTAAGTATTTTTTCTTGTGGGTTCCGCCTTTAAGGGGTCCAACCATGTCAAGCCCCCAGACCGCGAAGGTCCAGGTGATGGGGATAGTTTGGAGGGCAGTGGGTGGCATATGGCTTTGGTTTGCAAAAAGCTGGCAACCGACGCATCGTTGGACTAAGTCCTGGGCGTCTGCCTGGGCCGTCGGCCAATAAAAGCCTGTACGGAAGGCCTTGCTTACAAGGGACCGAGCTGTAGCGTGATGTCCACCGAGTCTAGCATGAATTTCAGCCAGGAGGTTCCGCCCTTCCTCTTCGGAGATGCACCTTTGAAGGACTCCGGTAGTGCTTTTCTTATAAAGCTCTCCCTCATGGACTTTATAGGCTTTAGATCGCCGCACGATGCAGCGTGCCTCATTTTGGTCCTCAGGGAGTTCCTGCCTGGTAACGTAGGTGAGGAATGGTTCTATCCACGGGGCGATGACGGCCATTATTACGTGGGATGAAGGTGTTATTTCATTGGCAGAGCCTCCAATTATGTCAGAGTGTTCGGTGTCGGGCAGTGCGGTTTGGTCCGGGCTGTTATTGCCAGGTTCCCCTTCCCATACTACGGCCGGCTTGAACAGCCTTTCCAAGAAGATGTTTGGGGGACTACATCACGTTTTGCACCGATCCGTGCCAGGACATCTGCCGCCTGATTATTTTCCCGGGCTATATGGTGAAATTCGAGGCCTTCGAACTGAGATGACATTTTTAGGACGGCGTTGCGATAAGCTGCCATTTTTGGATCCTTGGCATCAAAGTCTCCATTTATTTGGGATATTGTGAGGTTCGAGTCCCTGCGCACCTCTAGGCGTTGAATGCCCATGGATACTGCCATCCGGAGACCATGTAAAAGGGCCTCATATTCGGCTGCGTTGTTGGAGTCTGTGTACATTATCTGGAGTACATATTGAACCGTGTCTCCTGTGGGGGACGTCAAAACGACGCCAGCCCCTAGACCGGCCAACATTTTGGAGCCGTCGAAGTGCATGACCCAGTTTGAATATGTGTCGTACTCTTTAGGGAGTTCGGCCTCCTCCATTCTGCGACGAAGTCGGCCAAAACTTGTGACTTGATAGCTCGCCGTGGCTTGTAAGTTATGTCGAACGGGAGGAGCTCAATCTCCCATTTTGCAATCCGGCCCGTCGCGTCACGGTTGTTTATAATATCGTTAAGTGGCACTTCCGAGGCTACTGTTATTGAATACTCTTGAAAGTAGTGTCGCAGCTTCCGGGATGCCATAAATACCCCGTATGCAATCTTTTGATAATGCGGGTACCGTGACTTGCACGGAGTAAGGACAGTGACACATAATAGACCGGCTTTTGAAGGGGGGATTTGTGTCCGTCCATTTCTCATTCGACGACGAGCACTGCGCTTACGACCTGATGGGTTACTGCAATGTATAATAGCATTGGTTCGCCAATGTTTGGCGCAGCCAGGACTGGGTTTGTTGCCAAGATGGCTTTTATTTCGTCGAGTCCGGCCGTGGCTGCATCCGTCCACTCGAAGTGTTCGGTGCGCCGAAGGAGGCGGTAAAGGGGTAGGGCCTTTTCTCCTAAGCAGGAGAGAAAGCGGCTTAGAGCCGCCACACATCTGGTTAATTTTTGTATTTGTTTGAGGTCCTTTGGGATATCCAATTGTGACAGAGCTCGGATCTTGGCTGGATTTGCTTCAATTCCTCTACCGGATACAATGAAGCCCAAGAGCTTTCCGGCTGCAACGCCGAAAACGCATTTTTCCGGGTTGAGCTTGATGTCGTATGTTCGGAAGTTATCGAATGTTAGCCTCAAGTCGTCTACTAGAGATTCGACATGTCTTGTTTTAACGACCACATCATCTACGTATGCCTCCACTGTTTTGCCGATCTAGTTTGCCAGACATGTCTGAAACATGCGCTGATATGTTGCGCCGGCGTTTTTGAGCCCGAAGGGCATTGTGTTGAAGCAGAATGGGCCGTATGGTGTGATGAATGCCGTTGCGGCTTGGTTTGACTCTGCCATCTTTATTTGATGGTAGCCGGAGTATGCGTCGAGGAAACACAACGAATCGTGTCCTGCGGTAGCGTCGATAATTTGATCGATGTGGGGGAGAGGGAAGGGATCCTTTGGGCAAGCATTGTTAAGGTCTTTGAAATCAACGCACAAGCGCCAGGATTTGTCCTTCTTTGGTACCATCACCAGGATTGCTAGCCAGTTCGGATGTTTTATATCTTCGATAAATCCGGCCTCCAATAGCTTGGCTAGTTCCTCTCCCAAGGCATGTCTCTTAGGTTCGGAAAAACGCCGAAGAGCCTGTTTGACTGGCTTGAATCCTTTTAGGATAGTTAAGCTATGTTCGGCCAGCCTGCGTGGGATTCCTGGCATGCCTGAAGGGTGCCAGGAGAAAATGTCCCAGTTCTCTCATAGGAACTCTCATAGTGCAGCGTCTACATCAGGGTTTAATTGTGCCCCGATGGCAGCTGTTTTATTGGGGTCCATTGGATGGACCTGGAATTTGACTATTTCGTCCGCCGATTTAAAGGAGGTGGACTTGGATCTTTTATCGAGTATCACATCGTCCCTATTCACCATGGAGCGCAGCACAGTCAGTTCGCCAGCCGCTAGGGCTTCGGATAGCGCCTCGAGGGCCAGTGCGGCTGTCTTGTTTTCGGCGCGGAGTGCTATGTCCGGATCACTAACGAGAGTGATGATTCCATTAGGCCCGGGCATCTTGAGCTTCATGTACCCGTAATGGGGTATTGCTTGGAAGACTGTAAACCCTTCCCGCCCTAGCAGAGCGTGATATCCGCTACTGAACGGGGCCACCTGGAACGTGACCTCTTCGGACCTGTAATTATCCTGTGTGCCGAACACCACATCTAGTGTGATTTTTCCTATACAGCGCGCTTCCCGACTGGGGATTATTCCTCTAAAGGTTGTGTTGCTTCGCTCAATGCGGTTCCAGTCTATTTCCATTTTTTGAAGGGTTTCCTCATAAATGAGGTTCAATCCGCTGCCGCCATCCATGAGTACCTTGGTAAGACGAAAGTCGTCCACTATTGGACTGAGGACCAATGCGGCTGGTGCTCGTGCTGTTCAGAATTTAGGTTCATCACTGGCGTTAAAAGTAATAGCTATGTCACTCCATGGGTTTATTGTTGCTACTTGGTAGACTTCGGCAAGGCCGCGGAGTGTTCTTTTTCACATATTATTTGATGCGAAAGTCTCGAAGACTATTAATACCGTACTGGTTTCTCTAGGGTGGCTTTCTGTGGCTTCTGGAATTAGAAGATCTTCGCCAATTTTTGCCACATGCCGGAGTATCCAACATGCTCTAAGGCTGTGAGTTGGTGTGGCGCCCTCTGCACTGTGAATTTTATAGGGTCCATCAAGCCATCCTTCCAGTACGGTTCCGTGCCCTGTAGAGGGCTTTTGCTTTTTGGTATTGAACCCGGGTGTCTGACGATGATGCACCCTTTTATTTCGGACCGGGTTTGTATTCAAGGCCAGATTGTCCCAAAATTTTGTTTTGGTTTTCCAGGCGCTTTCCATCGCATAGTACTTTCGTACTATGGACGCCAAGTTAGCAAAGCGTGTAATATCACGACGACTTATGGCATTGAGGGTTCCCTTGTCCGTGCAGTTATTGCAGAAGAATGAAATTGCGTCTTCCTCGCGGCAGTCCTTTATCCTATTCATAACCAGGAGGAATCTGGCCCAGTAATGATGTACTGTTTCTTCGGGCTCTTGCCTAATTTGGGATAGATCGCTTATGTATGGGTGGGTGGGCGGAATCAAATCCGAAACCTCACCCAATCTGAGACCCAGGGGCCAAGGAGTTTCCAAACTCGGAAGTTTGGATTCTTGGATGCTATCCAATGAATCTAGCCCGTCACCTGACTTTAAGTTCAGGTCTTGAGTGATGTCCTCCCCTCCGCGGGTATCCGTCTTGGAGGGATCGGGAATCCGGACATATATAGTCCTTAAGGTAGATGAAGGGTCGCCGCACTGTCCCTCTACCACGGCAACGTGATGGGTGACCTAGGGGGAGTTAATCTCTCTCAGATCGGGTTTAGACCCAATCTGGTCATAATTCGTAGCGACTCCTAGGGCGGCGAAGCGATCCAAGAGCTCGTTTAGGGAAGAGAGCTCCATTGGATCTAGCTGCTCGGCGAATTCCGAGCTGACGTGAAGATTGCTTTTGATGACCCGAGAGGTCATCGTCGCCGCAGAAGCCGAACAGGTGGTCATAAGGAAACCACCTAGCCTGAGAGTCTGGACGACAGCCAAAGCTCCCTTAGCAACGGTGCCGTCTTTAAAGACGGGATGAGGCACCCTTCCTGATGATGACGACACATAGGAACTCTCAATGAAAGCACCAATGTCGGCATCAAAACCGGCGGATCTCGGGTAGGGGGTCCCGAACTATGCGTCTAGGCCGGATGGTAACAGGAGGCAGGGGACACGATGTTTTACCTAGGTTCGGGCCCTCTTGATGGAGGTAAAACCCTACGTCCTGCTTGATTAATATTGATGATATGGGTAGCCTATGGTATGATTGTTGTTCGTCCTATGGACTAAAACCCTCCGGTTTATATAGACACCAGAGAGGGCTAGGGTTACACAGAGTCGGTTACAATGGTAGGAGATCTACATATCCGTATCGCCAAGCTTGCCTTCCACGCCAAGGAAAGTCCATTCCGGACACAGGACGAAGTCTTCAATCTTGTATCTTCCTAGTCCAGGAGTCCGACCGAAGGTATAGTCCGGCTATCCGGACACCCCCTAATCCAAGACTCCCTCACTCCTCCTGATGGGGGGAGGAAGAAGAGGGTCGCTTCCTCGAATCTGGAGGCGGAGACGTCCAAGAAAGGGAAGACCTCCCTTGCGGATAACTCTACATGGGACGTCGATAGCAATCCGGAGAGAGGCCCCCGCACTAAGCCTCGGGCCGCATCGTAAGTGCTAAAACCCATATCCGCCCATAAACCAAGTCTTTCCTCTTCGTTGTATTGATATAATTAGTTATGCTATTGCAGTCCAGCCCACGACAGCTCCCAGCGATCCTCATCATGAGGTTCGCTGGACTCAAAGGTGATGGCCAGCGATTCACCGCAGGTCGCTCACTCCCCCAAGGCCAAGGACGATGCGGAGGTGTTGTCCCAAAGGACTGTTCCAGACGGGGGAGAGGCTCAGGAGGCGCAAGAAGTCGAAACCCCCATCGTCGGACACCAGGGGGAGTCAATCCCCATGGAGACTGGTGGGGAGGGCCATATTCAGTTCAGCCCTCAGCTGGACTCAATTCCAGAGACCGATGCGGCTCCGGAATCCGGCACGCAAGCTTCTTCGAAAGAAGGGGGATGCCTATTCCGCTGGTGACCCCTGTCCAACCAGGGGCACCGGACAATCTGCTGGAAGCGCTGTGAGTCGCTTCCATTGTGGATGAGCACTGTGTCCTTATGGGCACGGTAATTGAAAGGGTTCAGTCCGCCAAGAGCGGACTAACCGAAGCCTCCAGCAGCCTGCTGGCAGGTTTTGAGGTAAGCGGAGCAAAAAGGAGAAAATCCCAATGTAGACAGTAGCCCCTGAGACACAGTCCGGTGTTCGGAAAGAAAAAGCCGGACAGAGGATCAATCTCCTATTGCAGGAAACTAACTAAATTTTTCTGAAATGTGAACATAGGTGTCGCTGTTGGCTGCAGCCTCGCATACTGCCTAAGTCCTCGAACTGAAGCAGAAACTGGCAGAGGCCAATGAGGAGCTGGGCCAGGTGAAGAGGCAGCTCCAGGAAAAACAAGGTAAGTAATAACCTGTTAAGGTAAAATTATATGCAGTGACCAAAATGCCATGATGTGTACAGAGGCGACGACCGACGTCGAGGCCCTGAAAAAGGCCTTGGCCGAAGCAGAGGGGAAGGCTATCAAGGAGCATGCCGCCCGTAAAAAGCTCAAGGCCCGGGTTAACAAGGTTCAATAGGAGCTCCAAGACGCGGTGCGGAAGTGCGAGACCTTGGAGCGCGATGCATCGGCTCAAGAAGCCGAACTCGCCAAGGCTTGTCAAAGTGCGGAGGCAGCCCGAAATGAGGCCCAGACCGTCCTCCAGGAAATCCAGGAGGCCAGGAAGATCACGGCGGGTAAGGCATTCAATATGCAAAGCAAGAGTGTGAAGATGAAATATCGTTTACTAACCCGGATTCGGAACTCTCCAGGGGCTTTTATTGTTCTGCCACGCACTGTCACTGACGCCGAGGAGTTCTTCCGAGCCGAAGAAGGGAGTTCCACGGAGAAGCTGTTCTGGTTGCAATATCTCACGCTAGAACATCCGATGCCCTTTGGCGATCAGCTGAAACAGCTGGTCGAACTGCACAAGGTGGCCGAACTGGCCATGAAGAACATGATAATCCGGATGTGGCCAGCCGAAGTTATACCTAGAAGCTATTTCGGCCTCGTGAAGAAGCTGGTTGATGCCTGTCCACGGCTGGATGTCATCAAGCGGTCTGTCTGCATCGAGGGCGCGCGTCTGGCCTTCTCCTATTGCAAGGTCTGGTGGGCGAAGCTAGACGCTGTCAAGTTAGCGACCGAGGGGCCGCCGGAGGGCAAGGAGCACCGCACACCCGAGCGATACTTTGGCGATGTCTTGGAGGGGTCCCGCATTGTTGCGGATCATTGTGCGAAAGACACTATCTTTGAGTGAATGTATTCGAGCTCCCTCTACCTTGTATGATAAAACAAAGTGATTATGCAATATAATGCTTGTTATGTTTTTAAATTTTTACTTCCTGTGCGGCCGTGTTGTATGAAATCTAAGGGTTAACCAGTCATCGGCTTCTGCCCCATGTAGGTAGTACGGGGGTGTTCTGGATGGAATCTAAACAATCTTGATCCAATTAGATGGTCCTTGAAGGAGTTGTTTAGCGTAACTAACCAGGCAACCAGACTATGCGTATGTAATGCCCTCACTTAGCCATAGGAGTTCGACAATAAAAACATGGTCGGAGCTCCTAGTATCCGAGCTAGAGTGCTATAAGCGTCTGATTGGGAAGTACCAATCCTTCGCGTAATGCGGAAGAAATCTCCAACGATTTGTAACCTCCGAACAGCTGACCGGCTCTCGCCGCATCATGACAGTCAGTTTTCGGCTTTCTCTACTGAGGTGCTCCTTTGGGTAAACCAAGGCACAATCGCAGTAGTTCTCCCTTTACTACCTTAGACGATATATCGGAACGTAAGGTAGCAAGCACAAGAGCCGGGCAACCCAACTATTGACCAAAGACATGATTCGGAGCCAAAGCATATAATGCTAAATTCGGGGTGTCGAACTATACTTATAAAAAGTGTTCGGACTTTTGTTGCCGTAATTTGGGGTGCTATGAAGCCCCTGGCAAACATCAAACATACCAAAGTGTACGTGCGCTACCTGATAGGGTTATCCACAGGGGGGCTAAGAGAAAAAAGAGAAAGAAAACAGAAAAGGTGCAAAGGTAAAAAGCTAGGGTCCTAAAGCTCCAGCCGCAAACTATTCTCATTGTAATTTAATTAGTACGTCAATGCGCATTGATACAGGTAGTGCAATAAGCAATAGGCTATTTGACATGCCGAAACCAAGGGAGAGCTGCATGTGGGTCCTGAAAAACAGGTAGAGTTATCGTTAACGGAATCACCTAAAAAGTCCCCCATATGTCTGCGTTTCTCGTCATCTTGGTGTGTTTATCCTTCAAGAGGACTGATGACCAGTCCACCAGATGGGGCCTGTGGGATTGAGACCGAAAAAAGAAACAAGTAAAAGTGAAAGTATGTGTGTATCCGATGTCGGTTGAGTCGTACTATGGACCACAAGCTAGCTATGCCTCCGTCGATGCCCATGGGATTTTGAGTCGTAGTTATGTACGTGCGGCACGAATGCCACCACTTGATCGGGACTGAGACGGAGGCCGGATTGCTAGTAGAGCTCCTAATGAGCCGATCTCTCCTGCTGCAGAGTAGTTCAGACCCTCTTAACGGTGTATGTGGGCTCGGCAGCCGAACTAAGGTTCTGCTTGAGAAGGCCGCTCTGTATTTCTACTGCTAAGGCTGCTATGTGCTCTTCTGGACGGAGGGAGCATTCCGTATTTCCATTGACTGTTATGACGCCGCATGGACCAGGCATCTTGAGCTTGAGATAAGCATAATGTGGTACTGCATTGAATCGAGCAAACGCAGTTCGTCCGAGCAGTGCATGATAGCCGCTGCGGAAGGGGACGATATCGAAGATTAACTCCTCACTTCGAAAGTTGTCCGGAGATCCGAAGACAACCTCCAGTGTGATTGAGCCCGTACAGCGGGCCTCTACACCTGGTATGACTCCTTTGAACGTAGTCCTGGTGGGCTTGATCCATGATGGGTTAATGCCCATTTTTCACGTTGTATCCTGATACAGCAGATTGAGGCTGCTACCTCCGTCCATAAGGACGCGAGTCAGATGGAACCCATCAATTATTGGGTCTAGGACTAGTGCGGCTGAACCACCATGACAGATACTGGTCGGATGATCCCGGCGATCAAAAGTGATCGGGCATGACAAACATGGATTAAATTTTGCGGCGACTGGCTCTATCCCGTAGACGTCCCTAAGCGCACGCTTGCGCTCCCTCTTGGGGATGTGGGTAGCGTATATCGTGTTCACCGTTTTGACCTGAGGGGGAAACTTCTTCTGTCCCCCTGTGTTCGGTTGCCGGGGCTCTTCGTCATCGTCCTCGCTTTGCGAT
The DNA here is from genome assembly GCF_018294505.1 of Triticum aestivum. Taxonomy (NCBI): domain Eukaryota; kingdom Viridiplantae; phylum Streptophyta; class Magnoliopsida; order Poales; family Poaceae; genus Triticum; species Triticum aestivum. The sequence goes on along the minus strand of NC_057809.1, from coordinate 406,083,003 downwards.
CCCTTTTCCCTGTTCTCGGCATTTAGTTTGCCAGCCTGTTTAAAAACCCAGCAATCTCTATTTGTATGATTGGGTGGTTTGTCCGGGGTGCCATGAATCTGACACGGACAATCAAGTATGTGGTCCAAGCAGGATGGGCCTGAATTGTTCTTTTGGAATGGCTTCTTCCGCTGACCGGACTTAGAGCCACTGAATCCGGCATTGACTGCCGTATCCTCGGTGTTGTCGCTGTTGTTTCGACGCTTGTATCTGTTGCGTCGAGACTTGTCTTTGTTATTTTTAACCTCAGGGGTGCTGGTGTCGCTTGCATTGTTTTTGCTACGGGCCAACCAACTGTCCTCGCCCGCACAAAAGCGGGTCATGAGTGCCGTGAGGGCCGCCATGGATTTTGGCTTTTCTTGGCCGATGTGGCGAGCGAGCCATACGTCGCAGATGCTATGTTTGAAAGGTGCTAGGGCTTCAGCATCCGGACAGTCGACGATTTGGTTCTTTTTAGTTAAGAACCTAGTCCAGAATTTCCTGGCGGACTCTCCAGGCTGTTGAACTATATGGCTTAAGTCATCAGCGACCGGAGGTCGAACATATGTACCTTGGAAGTTATCGAGGAAGGCCTCTTCCAAGTCCTCCCAGCTGCCAATAGAATTTTCAGGCAGACTATTTAGCCAATGTCGACCTGGCCCCTTGAGTTTTAAAGGGGGGTATTTGATGGCGTGGACGTCATCGCCGCGGGCCATATGAATGTGTAGAATGAAGTCTTCGATCCACACCGCGGGGTCCGTGGTTCCATCATATGATTCTATATTCACGGGTTTAAACCCTTCTGGGAATTCATGATCCATGACCTCATCAGTGAAGCAATGAGGGTGTGCAACTCCTCTATATCGGGCCATATCGCGACGTAGCTCTGATGGAGTCCGCCTGTGGTTTTCAGCCCACGCATGCCTAGGTTTGTCACGTCCGAATAGGTGGCCATCGTCGCATCTCGAGCCACGTCCTCGTGATCCATAGATTGATCTGGTATGTCCTGGTTTATTGTTCGGGTTTTGCCAGAGGTCATATGTGTGGCCGTGGGTTAATTTACTTCTACCTGTGCGATGAGGCGGGACAGGCTGGTGTTTGGCATGAGTTGCCATTTTGTCCTGACCACGTGGTGGTCGGTCAGCCGCATTGTCGATGGTGGTATGTATTCCGGCGCCTCCTCGTAAAACTGAGGTAGCAATTTGCGCTTTGTGAAAGTGCTAGTGATTGACTAGAGGGGGGGTGAATAGGCGATTTTTATGAAAGTCTTCAAAACATGGAAGTTTTGAAGACAAACAATAGAAATAAACCTATTACCATGTAGCGGAATGTAGACTACACTAAGCAAGCCATAGTCAAGTATTCAATGAAGTGAAGGCACAATGACTAATAGCAGCTAGGCAGTATAGATCAGGTAGGAAGATAGTGTGAAGCTAATCAGAACAATCAGTTACTCAGTGAAGACAAAAGATAATGCAATGATACAATGACTTCACCAGGGCCAACAGTAAGTAAAGGAATGGGAAGGACAAAACCAGTGACTCGTTGAAGACAATGATTTGTTGGACCAGTTCCAGTTGCTGTGACAACTGTACGTCTGGTTAGGGAGGCTGAGATTCAACTCAGAAGACCGCGTCTTCACCTTATCCCCCTTGAGCTAAGGACACCCAGTCCTCGCCCAATCACTCTGGTAAGTCTTCAAGGTAGACTCCCAAACCTTCACAGACTTTGTTCACCGGCGATCCATAATGACTCTTGGATGCTCAGAACGCGACGCCTAACCGGCTGGAGGATTCACAGTCCTCAAGTGTAATAAATCTTCAGATCACACAGACAGGAAGACTTCAGTGATGCCTAACACTCTTTGGCTCTGGGTGGTTAGGGCTTTACCCTCGCAAGGAATTCTCTCTCAAAGGCTTTGAGGTGGGTTGCTCTCAAACGACAAAAGCCGTACACTAACTCTGAGCAGCCAACCGTTTATGGTTGTAGGGGGTGGGCTTTTTATAGCCACTAGGCAACCCGACCTGATTTGTCCGAAATGACCCTGGGTCACTAAGGAACTGACACGTGTTCCAACGGTCAGATTTCAAGCACACGCGGCAACTTTACTTGGGCTACAAGCAAAGCTAACTCATCCAGCTCTGGATAAGATTTGCTCTCATTGTCTTCGCTCGAAGACATAGGATTTTGGTTGAGCATCACTTCAGTCACTCTGACTTTGTTCACTTGGACCCCACTTAATAGTACGGTGGTTCCTATGACGCAACAAAGAAGAAAAGCAGACAACGAAACAACTAAGTCTTCGCGCCCCATAGTCTTCACGCAATGTCTGCTCTTGTCATAGTCTTCAATGTGAATATCTTCACATACCACTATTGTCTTCAATGTCTTCATACATTTTTAGGGATCATCTCCGGTAGATAAACCGAATCAATGAGGGACTACTACCTGTGTTATCCTGTAATTCTCACAAACACATTAGTCCCTCAACCAGGTTTGTCATCAATACTCCAAAACCAACTAGGGGTGGCACTAGATGCACTTACAATCTCCCCCTTTTTGGTGATTGATGACAAACTGGTTGAAGTTTTCAACGGGGATAAAAGTATGTGAAATGTAAAGGATTTAGGTATTGTATTCATAAGTGGCAAAGGCTCCCCCTGAAGATGTGCATATAAGTAATTTGCTTTTGGAATGCAAATGCACATGGCAGGTTGTACTTGTGGAGATCCTCTTCAACTTATGACGACAATTCATCATGCATGAAAAGTATGTGAAGATAATGACATGCATAATGAAAAATGGACGTCTGCAAAATGACCTAAGTGCGGAAGTTATCATCGCACATGCGGAATTTATCATCGCATCATAGAATAGCAAATAAGTAGCAGACGACCATCGAGTTTAAGTGTTACAACTCAAAGAACCAAATGTATCAAAAAGCAAGAGTTGTAAACACTAGGCAAAATATAAAACCACCTCCCATATGGACCCGCTTGAAGACTATCAAACTCATATGCTTCTCCCCCTTTTGTCAGTAAGTACCAAAAAGGTTTGAAGACATAGATCACCTACTCGTTCCCATGAGGAGTTGGTGAAGCAGCAGGGTCATCGGTGTTGGTTGGCGGTGCAGACGAACTTGGTGCAGTGTTGATTCGCTCTGAAGGTGGTGAAGTAGCATCGTCTTCATCATCGATGACACGTGCATTCACTGTTGCAGCAGAGGAGGAAAACTCAGAGTCTTCAAGAGACGGAGTACGCCGCAGCATAGTCCTTCTCGGAGGTGTTGAGTCAAACTTGAAGCATTCAGAGAAGCCATCATCTTGAAGATCATCTTCAGAACACATAAGCATCATCCCTTTCCATGTACGCCGACAAGTTTCATGGGCGACAAAGGCATTCTTGGTGGCAAGGTTGCAAATCCTGTTTATGTCCACCAAGAGGCTTTTCATTTGGCGCTTCAGCCAGTCATGATGCTTATCCTGTTTCTGATGAAGGGAAACGAGAAGCTCTTGGTCATTTAGAACACGAGATCTCTTCTTAGGCCGTTGTGCAATGGTGCTTTCAGTGGCTCAGTGAGGGCACGATGAGGTGCACGGGTAGTACCAGCCAGAGGATAAACACGAGTGACTGCTGGGAGTCCTTCAATGTGTTGTGAGAAGCTTTGATTGTCAGCATTTTGAAGACTAAGGGGCTCCTTGGCAGGCTCTGGATAGATGGCTTCAACTGACATATCGACATCAGGCAGAAAAATTAGATGATTGCGAGCAGAGGGCTGATAGGTGATAGCTGAGTGTTGTTTGATCAGACGCATAATCCATGGAGCGTAAAACTTCAAGCCAAAGAGATCAGATCCTGATGCAGCAAGTTGGCGGATGAAGAAGTCTTGTGCATTGAAGCTTTTGCCGTGAAGAATATGGAAGACCAAAGTCTTCATGGCACCTTCAAGCTTTGCATGTGGAGAATGTCCTTTGATGGGCCAGAGAGTTCGTCTTATAATATGATAGATAGTATGTGGCAGATACTCAAGGTCGTCAACAAAGAACTCCTTAGGATATTCAGCATTGGGAGGCAAAGGCTTCATCATGCTAAGCATCTGACTCATGTTGGGTTCAGGCTTGTGAAAAATGCTTTCCATAGTAGCACCGTGAAGCTGACAACCAGGTTCATAAAGATCACCTGGAGTGGGCAGGCCAGTGAGCTCAATGACATCAAAGGCTTTGGCTTCATGATGAACATTGCCTGTCATCTACTCAAGGACCCAAGTCTTCGGATCCCTATTGTAGCCACGAATATGAAGAGTGGCATAGAATTGGAGCAGCAATTTTTCGTTCCAGTGCTCCTTGTCAGTGATGAACTGCAACAAGCCAGACTCTCTGAAGCAATCCGGCGCTTCTTCCAAACAGGGCAGACCAGTTATGGCTTCAATGTCAAGACGCATATGTGGAAAAATGCGACCTTGATTGTATAAGATGCATGAGTAATAACTGCGCTGCTGATAGCTCTAGAACCGATCAGAAGATATTCTTGCCTTAGAGTAGGGGTTCTTGGCGCTATTAAAGAAGGTGTTGTGTGCTTTGAAGCCATTGATATTGAATGATCCAGGTGCAGATGCAGTGCTTGGAAACCTAGGCAGCCTTGGCATTGGCTTCTGAACCTGAGGCATGCGCTCGACGTGATAGTCAAATTGGGGACCAGCAGCAGATGGAGGAACAAGAAGAGGCCATTTGACAGTGATAAGCTGGCCATAGTTGTATGCTTGCTTGATAGTATGTGGCCTTGGTGGCAGAACAGGAGCAGTGATATCAACAGAGGCGTCAGGTTGCACATCTGTTGCAGGTGCATCATTGGCTTCTGGCACAATGTTTGGTGCAGGCTCCACATTGTCTTCAGCCATGACCACGTCATTGGCTTTAGTGGTGTTAGTGGTGGCAACCTTGGGATTCTCAACCTCCACTTGAGGAGCTAGAGGGTCGGGCACCGACACGTTCACTTTAGGAACAACTTCTTCAGTGATGGGGGGAGTAGGGACACATTCTTCTACTTGTTTTTCTTCGGCTGATGCAGCCGGATTGTCTTTAGCAACTTTAGCTTTAGACTCGGAGACATTCATAGTAGGAGTGGCTTCTGGGAACACCTGACGTGCAACAGATTGGTGGTGCACTTCTCCTTCTGGAATGCTCGAAAGAGGGACTTAGGGCCTTGGTCCTTTGCGAAGCCTGCATAACGCTGGCGACACCTATGAAGATGGAGTTGGCTGGGCCTCAAAGTCATCTTCTTCTTCTTGCACTGGTGGGGTGACTTGTTGTTGGGGAGTACTCGGGGTGTCTTGTTGTTGTGGGTGATCAGCCCATGATGCATCCTGAGCAATTGGCGTTAGAGGACGACCAATGCTGATGAGTTCGCTGTTCGTGAGAACAGGCGATGATACCAAGTTGTGCTCGACCTGAGGAAGAACTACATCATCTTCAACATTGTCATGGTGACCAATGTCTTCAGCAGCGGTGGGATCAACTGCTGGAATGTCTTCAGCTTCAAGAGCCTCTGTGGAAGCAGGCTCATGAACTATCATCCGTCGTTCTTGATGCGAAGAGTCAGGACGAGCAACCGAGATGGGCTCGATAACAAGGGGCTCTGTGGGAGCAGACCGGTCTTTCTTGGTTTTGCGCTTATTCTTGGAGGGAGCAACATCAGAAGCTTCAGGATTTTTCCTCTTTTTGGCTTTAGCCTCGGCAGCCCTTGTCTTCTTCAGTTCTGAAGCGGTTGACTTGACCTTTGGCTTCGAGCCGGTCATGCTTCTTGGGAAGACAATGCGAGGTTCTTCCCGCCTTGAAGGTGCAGATTTGTCAGTCGATGGCTTCTTCTTCTTTGCAGCCATTCTGGGGTCGATGCCAGGACGCCCAAGAGCCTTGCGCTTCTTAGCTTCATTGTAGGCTTGCACGCACTTGTCAGCCAGACTCTTCATGCGCTCACGAGAACCTTTAGCTTCTTCTCGTTTCTTGAGAAAAGCTTCCTTGAGCTCGTGCAGCATAACCTTGAAGTTTTTGACATCTTGCACGCTGAGCTTTGCCATGTGCTTCTTGAACTGAGCTTTCTCATAGTCGATCTTGTGCTTCAGTTCAACGATGCGCTGAGCTAGAGCTAGCTCAGAAGCAATGGCGCCAGTGAAAGAGACGCTGAGGCCAATTGGAAGTTGCAGATCTTCAAAGCTGAGATTGGGGGTTTCAAACCACTCATCAATGAAGTTGTGGATGATTGCCACGTCAAAGAGAGGCAAATCATTGAAGATTTCTGCTTCTTCCTTGCTCTTAATCAGTTGCTCAAGAGCGTCATCTGCAAGATCTTCATCACTGGACAGATCAATGTGTTCGTCTCGCAGAATGGCAGCAGGGGTCAATGCCTGATCAGTATTCTTTTTCATCTCCGTCTTCTTGGAGATACGTGATAGATCTTCAGACTGCACACTGTCTTCAGGAGGTGCAGTAGCCAGTGGCTTCGCACGTGAAGCTTTTGGAGGAGCAGCTGACTTTGAAGCTTTAGCCTTCTTTTGCTTCTGCGGCTTTGGAGTAGGAGCTGGGGCTTCATCAGTGTCGGCATCATCATCAGAATGATCCACTTTGGCACCTTGAACAGAAATGTGAGTGATAAGGCCATCAAGGTTGTAGAAAGGTCCGATGATATTGGGTTCAGCATCGCGTGTGCCGTCAGCCCGGGGAGCAGAAGGACCAGGGTTGAAGTCTAGTCCCAATGACTTCTTGTTTTCCTTGGCCGATGCCTTTGCGTGCTGGAAGTTGCGCTTGAAGAGATTATCGTCACGACACCAGAGCAGTGATGATGGGTCGGCATTTTCAGGCTGTGGTCCACGGACCATACAGGGATAGAAACCCTGAGCAATAGCTTCAGCTCTGGTCTTGGGTGGAAGGCTTCGGAAGAGAATGTCACCCCAAGGACTCTTGATGGCATTCTTCTCAGCATACTCCTGGGTCACAAACTTGTATTTAAACCATTGTTCGGCCCAATATCTTCGAATCCATTGGATTCGTGTCTTGCGCTGATTGTAATCCTCTTCTGGATCTGTCTTGTACAGCTCTGAGAGGTCATCAGGCAGATCTCTTGATGTTCCCCCTCGACGCTGTCTGCCACCCTTCCTTGCTGATTTCTCTATAGCCATGAACTTCAAACTGAATGGCTTCAACATGTTCAAAGGCTTCCGCTTGCTGGTCAAACAGGAACTGGCTTTGGGAGAGTTAATGTGATGCTGTAAGAATTTTGCAAACGAATGCAGACTATGAGAACCAAGGGATTCTCCCACGGACATGTACCTGTGACAGCATTAGAGATGCGAGGGAAGGGGAGAGGTCATATGCATTCTCAGAAGATTTTGAAGATAAATCAGTTTGAAGACATTGACCTCATGGTGCGAAGACATTCACTTATGTGTTTGAAGTTGGTTCCAGATTTGTACGAATCCAGGAATAGGTACAAGTGAGGAATCTAACTCGTTATGAAGCTTAAGTGAATATACTAGGCATTATATGAGATGCAGACAGGATAGATCTAACATTGAGTAGGCAGAAACCACTTTCGGTAAACAGGATGAATCTTTTAGGATAAAAAGATGGTAAAAAGAGAGTTTTATTTACCACACGATGAACTGCTAGATGGGAAGAGTAGGAGACCGAGCAGTTCAATCCACCGTGCCCTAACTTGGCGACGAAGGACACCTACGGCGGCGGCGGAGAGGACGATGACCGTGGCCGGCGTGAGGACGGCGTCGGTGAAGTCGCGGCAGCTAAGCGCTTCGTCGCCGGCGTCGTTGAGAGCTAGCGGTGGCGCTAGGTTTTGACGAGGTGGAGAGGTGGAAGAAGGTTTTCTTGACCGCAGGGGACATGTATTTATAAGGAAGTATGCGGCACATCGTAATTATGCAGGTGCCCCTGGCGCTTCACATCTGAGGGACACGTGGCAAGCATGCAACATACTCGGAGTTGGCCCATGTTCCCACGCCCGCCCAAATTGTCCGATGGTCGTTCCGGCTTCTCTGGATTTCAGGCAATAAGGATAGAGCATTTAAAACAGACTTAATGTTTGTCTCTGTATCTTCTACTGACAAGGACGCAGAGAAGACATTCGGCAGTTTCAATAGAATGCATATGATTTGGACAGATAGAGTTTGAGATAGAAAGCATAGAGAGAGATTAGGATCCGATCACATTCACTTAGTTCAAAAGATTCAACAAGGAAGACATAGCTATAAGTGAATGCTGTAGAGGACAGAACACTAATATGTATATATCAGAAGACAATCAAATCAACATAGTGAAGATAATCATGAAGACAAGTTGAAATTGAAGACGAACCAAATGTGAAGACATAGCAAATGTAAGGCCATGAGTAAAACACTTCAAACAGAAGAATTTGGTGGTGGCGTTACCCACCGTATAGGAAGTATTAGACCCAGACACGACGCACAATTATCGTGGCGCTCCGAAGTCAAATTCCACGTTAATGTATTCACACTCAGAATGTAAGTCTTCATTGATTGAAGATATACTTTACTTCGTGTGTTGCACATCTATGTCATCAACATGCTTAAGTGTTAGGATGTGTGCTTGATCACAGGACATTTGAGGATTCCAAGATATTTAGCTCACACCGTAACTTGCAAAACCTCTTCTCATCCAAGGGCTTGGTGAAGATATCTGCCAATTGCTCTTCAGTGTTGACGTGTATGATATCAATATCTTCCTTCATAACATGATCTCTGAGAAAGTGATGACGAATTTCAATGTGCTTTGTCTTCGAGTGCTGAACTGGGTTGTTGGCAATCTTGATGGCGCTTTCGTTGTCGCAGTAGAGTGGCACTTGCTTCAGATGAATGCCATAGTCTTTGAGTGTTTGCTTCATCCATAGAAGCTGAGCGCAGCAAGATCCAGCAGCAATGTATTCAGATTCAGCAGTGGAGAGAGATACACAGTTCTGCTTCTTTGAAGACCAACATACAAGTGATCGTCCCAGAAAATGACATGTGCCTGATGTAGACTTGCGATCCACCTTGTCACCAGCATAATCAGCATCCGAGAATCCAACTAGATCAAACTCTGAGCCCTTTGGATACCATAATCCTAGTGTTGGGGTGTGAGCCAAATATCTGAGAATTCGCTTCACAGCTAAGTGATGCGATTCCTTTGGTGCCGCTTGGAACCGGGCACACATGCAAACACTAAGCATGATATCTGGCCTAGATGCACATAAATAAAGCAAGGAACCAATCATGGAGCGGTATACCTTTTGATCGAACTCTTTACCATTGTCGTCGGGACCCAGATGATGTTTGGCTGGCATTGGCGTCGTGAAGCCTTTGCAATCTTGCATCCCAAATTTCTTCAGGCAATCTTTGAGGTATTTCTCTTGAGATATAAAGATGCCGTTGCGTTGCTGACGTATTTGAAGACCAAGGAAGAACTTCAGCTCACCCATCATGGACATCTGATATTGCTCTTGCATCATATATCCAAACTCTTCACTGTATTTCTGATTGGTGCAGCCGAAGATAATGTCATCCACATATATTTGGCACACAAACAGTTCACCATCATATGTCTTCGTGAAGAGAGTGGGGTCGAGGGAACCAGGTTTGAAGCCTTTGCTCTTCAGGAAGTCTTTGAGTGTGTCATACCAAGCCCGAGGGGCTTGTTTGAGGCCATACAGTGCCTTGTTGAGCTTGTACACCATGTCAGGATGTTTTGGATCTTCAAAGCCAGGCGGTTGTGCAACATACACTTCTTCTTCAATCTTGCCATTGAGAAAAGCGCTCTTCACATCCATTTGATACAGAAGAATGTTATGATGATTTGCATAGGCCAGCAGTATGCGTATGGCTTCAAGCCTAGCCACAGGAGCAAATGTTTCATCGAAGTCAATCCCTTCAACTTGAGTGTATCCTTGAGCAACGAGACGAGCTTTGTTTCTGACAACTTGACCATGCTCATCTTGCTTGTTGCGATATATCCATTTAGTGCCTATTATATTGTGCTTACGAGGATCAGGACGCTTAACCAGTTCCCATACATTATTCAGCTCAAACTGTTGAAGCTCTTCTTGCATAGCTTGAATCCATTCAGGTTCCATGAAGGCTTCATCAACTTTCTTGGGTTCAGATATTGAGACGAATGCGAAGTGCCCACAGAAATTTGCTAGCTGTGTTGCCCTTGAACGAGTGAGTGGACCTGGTGCATTGATGCTATCAATTATTCTCTCAATTTGTACTTCATTTGCAACACGAGGATGTACAGGACGAAGATTTTGCTCTTGCTGATCATTGTCATCGTTAGAAGGATTGTCTTCAGGCTGAGCATTGTCTTCAGGTTGATCAGGTGCGGAGATGATAAGTTCCTCTTCAGGCTGAGCTTCAGATGGTATGATTTCTCCAGTTCCCATAAGTTTGATTGATTCACTGGATGGAACTTCATCTAGCACATTTGGCAGGTGCTCTCTTTGCGAGCCGTTAGTCTCATCGAACCGCACATCCACAGTTTCAACCACTTTATAGTGAAAGAGGTTGAAGACTCTGTAGGAGTGTGAATCCTTTCCATATCCAAGCATAAAACCTTCATGTGCTTTCGGTGCAAATTTTGAAGTGTGATGTGGATCCTTGATCCAGCACCTGGCACCAAATACTCTGAAGTAACTGACATTTGGCTTCTTGCCAGTAAGGAGCTCATAGGATGTCTTGTTGAGAAGCTTGTGAAGATAAACACGGTTGATGATATGGCATGCAGTATCAATGGCTTCAGGCCAGAATTTTCTTGGAGTCTTGTATTCATCAAGCATCGTCCGGGCCATCTCAATAAGTGTTCTGTTCTTGCGTTCCACGACGCCATTCTGCTGCGGCGTGTACGGAGCTGAGAATTCATGTGTGATGCCCAAAGTATCAAGATACGTATCTAGGCCAGTGTTCTTGAATTCAGTGCCATTGTCACTTCTGATGTGCTTTATCTTGACGCCATAGTTGTTCATGGCTCGATTGGCGAAGCGTCTGAAGACATCCTGCACTTCAGTCTTGTAGAGGATTATATGCACCCAAGTATATCTTGAATAATCATCAACAATGACAAAGCCATAGAGACAAGCAGTAGTAGTAAGAGTTGAGTAATGAGTGGGACCGAAAAGGTCCATGTGGAGCAGTTCGAAGGGTTGAGTCGTTGTCATGATTGTCTTCGAGGGATGCTTGGCCCTCGTCATCTTTCCTGCTTCACAGGCACCGCATAAGTGATCCTTCTTGAACTTGACGCCCTCGATGCCTATGACATGCTTCTTTCTTGCAAGAGTGTGCAAGTTCCTCATGCCAGCATGCCCTAGCCTCCGATGCCAGAGCCAGCATTCTGAAGCTTTTGCTAGAAGACATACGGCAAGTTGTGGTCCTGCTGAGAAATCTACCATGTACAAATCATCTTTCCGATACCCTTCAAAAACTAGAGACTTGTCAGATTCCATTAGAACAAGGCAACGATATTTTCCAAACATCACAATCATGTTTAAATCGCAAAGCATTGAGACAGACATTAAGTTGAAACCAAGGGATTCAACAAGCATGACTTTATCCATGTGTTGATCCCTTGAGATTGCAACTCTACCTAGACCCAATACCTTGCTTTTACCAGTGTCAGCAAATGTGATGTGACTTTTGTCAGATGGACGTAAGGTTGAGTCCATAAGAAGACTTCGCTTGCCAGTCATGTGATTAGTACACCCACTATCAATAATCCATTCTGAAGCAGCTGGTGTCGTACCCTACAGTGCAGTTAGGGGGATAGGCTTCACGAAGAGAATTGTGAAGCATAAACATTTGACGAGCAAGTGGATTATGAAAGCTTAGATCAAGGTTAGGACTGATAGGGCAAGTAGCAAGCGACTCAGGAACAAAATACATAATAAGACCATTTGGGCATTTGATCTTGCGCCCTACAAGATGTTTAAGGTCCCCAGCAATAGCTTCAGACGATTTTGGTTTTCGGCTGGAGACCTTTCCCTGCAAAAGAGAGTTAAGCTTTCTTAGCCACCCACATCTTCAAGGGTGGCTTCGAAGCAATGAGTCTAAGTGCAGCATCTGAGAACTTTGGCTTTGGAGCCCTAGCAAAAAGTCTTGCAGGTGGACAATAGTACTCATAAGAATAAGCAGAGTAGTTCTTGGTCTTATGAACATGGCGGTTTGATGAAACGCGCTCATATTCATAGGCCTGAGTAAGGTTTCCCTGCAAAACATTTGCGTTAGTGCGACTCAGGTGAGTCCTCTGTCTGTATGAAGCCTTTGGACCGTATGAAGCCTGTGGTCTGGGGTTTGTCTTCTTCATGTGTGGTGTCATGACGACATTCACAGGAAGATTCTCCAAACATCTTTTCGGCACCCAGACTTTCTTCATAGGCGGCCCATTCCTGCAGTTAGTACCAATATACCTGGCAAACACTTCACCATTCTGATTCTTAAACAGTTTATAGTTTGCATCAAAGGATTCATCAATAACAATGGGATTAGCACAAGTGAAGCCAGATAGGGTGGATGGATCCGCTGAAGGTTCCTTTGCAGCAACCCATGTGGTTTTGGGGTACTGCTCAGGTTTCCAGTAAGAGCCATCAGCATTCATTTTCCTTTCGAACCCAACACCCTCTTTCCTAGGGTTTCGGTTCAGGATCTGCCTTTTGAGGACATCACATAGTGTCTGATGCCCTTTGAGACTTTTGAACATCCCTGTTTCAAGCAATGTCTTCAACCTAGCATTCTCATCAGCAATAGCAGTGGCATCCTCAGCAGAGGGGTTAGTTACCACATCAGCAGTTGAAGATATTGCAACAGTAGCAGCAGTAGAACATTCAGCAACAGAAGTAGCGTTATCACGCTCAATGCATTTAAGACATGGTGGTTCAAATCCTTCCTGAGCGGAACTGATCTGTTTGGCGCGAAGTGACTCGTTTTCCTTTTGAAGATCTTCATGAGCCGCTCTCAATTTCTCAAGATCTTGCTTCCTTTGAAGATAATCATAGGAAAGCTTTTCATGAGTTGTTGAGAGCGTTTCATGACGACTTTCAAGTTCCTCATACTTAACATGAAGATTTTTTATGTCTTCAATTAAGGACTGAGATCGAGTCATTTCAGCGTCTAACAGGTCATCGCTTTTGTCTAATAGTTTTTGAATATGTTCCATAGCTTTCTGTTGTTCAGTTGCAATTTTAGCAAGTGTTTTGTAGCTGGGTTTGGAACCACAATCAGAGTCATCTTCACTTGATGTTTGATAGTGAGTGGCGCGTGAGTTTACCTTGGCACCGCGTGCCATGAAGCAGTAGGTGGGAGTGGAGTTGTCCTTGTCATTAGCATCGGCGTTGGTGACGGAGTCATTGTCTTCAGTGTTGAAGATGGACTTGGCAACGTAGGCTGTAGCCAGACTTGCAACGCCAGAATCGGACTCCTCCTCAGACTCCACCTCTGCCTCCTCAGAAGCAGACTCCTCCTCTGAATCCATTTCCTTGCCGACAAACGCGCGGGCCTTGCCAGATGAGCTCTTCTTGTGTGATGAAGACTTTGAGGAAGACTTGGAAGAAGACTTTGAGTATTTCTTCTTCTTCTTGTCGTCAGAATCATACTCCTTGCTCTTCTTCTTCTTGTTGTTCTCATTGTCCCACTGCGGACACTCAGAGATGTAGTGACCAGGTTTCTTGCACTTGTGGCATGTTCTCTTCTTGTAGTCATGAGCAGAAGCTTCATCATTTCTTGAGCTGGATCGTGAAGACTTTCTGAAGTCTTTCTTCTTGGTGAATCTCTGGAACTTCTTCACAAGCATAGCAAGCTCCCTTCCAATGTCTTCAGGATCATCAGAACTGCAGTCAGATTCTTCATCAGATGAGGAAACAGCTTTTGCCTTCAAGGCGCGAGTTCGCCCATAGTTGGGACCGTAGATGTCTCTTTTCTCAGAAAGCTGAAACTCATGTGTGTTGAGCCTTTCAAGTATGTCAGACGGATCGAGTGTCTTGAAGTCAGGACGTTCTTGAATCATCAGGGCTAGGGTGTCAAACGAGGTGTCAAGTGATCTCAGGAGTGTCTTGACGATTTCATGCTTGGTGATCTCAGTAGCGCCGAGAGCTCGAAGCTCATTTGTGATGTCAGTGAGGCGGTCAAACGTGAGCTGGACATTCTCATTGTCGTTTCTCTTGAAGCGGTTGAAGAGGTTGCGAAGGACACTGATTCTTTGATCTCTCTGGGTTGAGACGCCTTCGTTGACCTTGGAGAGCCAGTCCCAGACTTGCTTGGATGTTTCCAGAGCACTCACACGGCCATACTGTCCTTTGGTCAGATGACCACAGATGATGTTCTTGGCAGTGGAATCCAGTTGAACGAACTTCTTGACATCAGCAGCGGTGACACCTTCACCAGCCTTGGGAACGCCATTCTTGACGACATACCAGAGGTCGACATCAATGGCTTCAAGATGCATGCGCATCTTATTCTTCCAGTAGGGATATTCAGTTCCATCGAAGACGGGGCACGCAGCGGAGACTTTAATTATCCCTGCAGTCGACATAGCTAAAACTCCAGGTGGTTAAACCGAATCACACAGAACAAGGGAGTACCTTGCTCTGATACCAATTGAAAGTGCTAGTGATCGACTAGAGGGGGGGTGAATAGGCGATTTTTATGAAAGTCTTCAAAACATGGAAGTTTCGAAGACAAACGATAGAAATAAACCTATTACCATGCAGCGGAAGGTAGACTACACTAAGCAAGCCATAGTCAAGTATTCAATGAAGTGAAAGCACAATGACTAATAGCAGCTAGGCAGTATAGATCAGGTAGGAAGATAGTGTGAAGCCAATCAGAACAATCAGTTACTCAGTGAAGACAAAAGATAATGCAATCATACAATGACTTCACCAGGGCCAACAGTAAGTAAAGGAATGGGAAGGACGAAACCAGTGACTCGTTGAAGACAATGATTTGTTGGACCAGTTCCAGTTGCTGTGACAACTATATGTCTGGTTAGGGAGGCTGAGATTCAACTCAGAAGACCGCGTCTTCACCTTATTCCCCTTGAGCTAAGGACACCCAGTCCTCGCCCAATCACTCTGGTAAGTCTTCAAGGTAGACTCCCAAACCTTCACAGACTTCGTTCACCGGCGATCCACAATGACTCTTGGATGCTCAGAACGCGACGCCTAACCGGCTGGAGGATTCACAGTCCTCAAGTGTAATAAGTCTTCAGATCACACAGACAGGAAGACTTCAGTGATGCCTAACACTCTTTGGCTCTGGGTGGTTAGGGCTTTATCCTCGCAAGGAATTCTCTCTCAAAGGCTTCGAGGTGGGTTGCTCTCAAACGACAAAAGCCGTACACTAACTCTGAGCAGCCAACCATTTATGGTTGTAGGGGGTGGGCTATTTATAGCCACTAGGCAACCCGACCTGATTTGTCCGAAATGACCCTGGGTCACTAAGGAACTGACACGTGTTCCAACGGTCAGATTTCAAACACACGCGGCAACTTTACTTGGGCTACAAGCAAAGCTGACTCATCCAGCTCTGGATAAGATTTGCTCTCATTGTCTTCGCTTGAAGACATAGGATTTTGGTTGAGCATCACTTCAGTCACTCTGACTTTGTTCACTTGGACCCCACTTAACAGTACGGTGGTTCCTATGACTCAGCAAAGAAGAAAAGGAGACAGCGAAACAACTAGGTCTTCGCGCCCCATAGTCTTCACGCAATGTCTTCTCTTGTCATAGTCTTCAATGGGAATATCTTCACATACCACCATTGTCTTCAATGTCTTCATACATTTTTAGGGGTCATCTCCGGTAGATAAACCGAATCAATGAGGGACTACTACCTGTGTTATCCTGTAATTCTCACAAACACATTAGTCCCTCAACCAGGTTTGTCGTCAATACTCCAAAACCAACTAGGGGTGGCACTAGATGCACTTACACTTTGGGTAGCTTTTGGTTGGGCGCTTGAGGCCGTATTCTTTGGCTACTAGGACATCGGTCAATTTATCATTGAGCAGATCTTGGTCAGCTTGAAGTTGCTGCTGCTTCTTTTTCAGGCTCCTTCCGGTGGCTATTAGCTGGCGCTTGAAGCACTCTTGCTCTAGAGGTTCCTCAAGCACGATGAAATCCTCGCTGCCAAGGCTCAACTCATCCTCGAAGAGCGGAAGATAATTATCATCCTCCGAATCTTCGTGTGTGCCATGTTTACCAGGGCTAACCTGCCCATCTTCCCATTCATCTTGTTCATTAGCTGCATCAATGGGGTCTTCGTTGTCTTCGGCACCTTCTGGAGTGTTATCTTCTCCTATGCCGGTGTTGCTGTCTTTACTGTGGCATGACTTATAGCGGCGCCGCTGACGCTGGCGCCTTGATTATATTTCGGAAGGTTTATCCTCAGTTGGGTCTTCCTTGTCATCGCCGTTGTTCTCCTTTGGTGCATCCACCATGTATACATCATACGAGGAATTGGTCGTCCGGCGTCCGGTGAACGGCGGGTTCTAGGCCTCTTCTTCTCCGGCATCGTCGTCCATACCGTCGATGTCCTCGGAGTCGTAATCAAGTGTGTCAGTCAAATCCTCGACCGTGGCTATGAAGTGGGTGGCGGGTGGGAAGCAAAATTCTCCACCGTCAGCCCCTAGTTCGGACCGGATATAGTTTGGCTATGAGTCCTCCGTCAAGGCCAGGATTTTTAATGAGTTTACCATGCCGCCCAAAGGCGAGTGCTGGAAGATGTCTGCGGCGCTGAATTCGAAGATCGATAAACGATCAAGTTCGGCACCCGGGGGCTCAAATGGTTCGGAACGTACGGCCGAAGACGAGTCCGGAGCTCCGATGGCACAGGTATCGTGTGAGATTAAGTCTATGTGCGGCTCCAACGCTGGGGAATCCGTGGCCTCCATGGCAGGGTTGAGCCTCCCGTCCTTGGATGGCATAGTCTGCTCCGGATATAAGGCCGGAGCGGTTATGGGAGCTGTCTCCTGGATGCAGTCCGATGACAGATTTAGGTCATGTCTCTCGGGGTGACCAGGAGTGGTAGCCGCGGTCTCGAATCCGGCGAGGATCAGGTCTCCACGAATGTCTGCAGCATAGTTCAATCTCCCAAGTATGACCTGATGGTCAGGGGCGTAGCTTTTGATCTGCTCCAGATGGCCAAATGAATTGGCCCGTAGTGCGAAGCCGCCGAACACAAAGATTTGTCCCGGGAGGAAAGTTTCTCCTTGGACAACATCATTATTGACGGTTGAAGGGGCCATCAAACCTTTTGGCGACAGCACAGTGGAACTCTCAATGAAAGAACCAATGTCGGTGTCAAAACTGGTGGATCTCGGGTAGGGGGTCCCGAACTGTGCGTCTAAGGTCGATGGTAATAGGAGACAGGGGACATAATGTTTTACCCAGGTTCGGGCCCTCTCTATGGAGGTAATACCCTACGTCCTGCTTGATTGATCTTGATGAATATGAGTATTACAAGAGTTGATCTACCACTAGATCGTAATGGCTAAACCCTAGAGGCCTAGCTTGTATGGTTATGATAATGTATATCTCTCCCTCCGGACTAAGTCCTCCGGTTTATATAGACACCGAGAGGATCTAGGGTTACACAAGGTCGGTTAAAAAGAAAGGAATCTACATATTTGGTCACCAAGCTTGCCTTCCACGCCAAGGAGAGTCCCATCCAGACACGGGTGCAGTCTTCGGTCTTCGTATCTTCACAGCCCATCAGTCCGGCCCATGGCTAACAGGCCGGATGCCTGAGGACCCCTTAGTCTAGGACTCCCTCAGCTAGGTATTTAAACCGGAGGGCACACAGTCCGGACACAAATTCCTCACTGTATTCTCCTTGAGCTAAGGTCACACAGACCTCGCCCAATCACTCATGGTAAGTGTTCAAATGACTTCCAAACCTTCACAGACTCGGTCACTCGGCGATCCACAATTCCTCTTGGATGCTATAGACCATGACGCCTAACTGTCTAGAGGATGCATAGTCCTCAAAGGTAACAAGCATCGGTTCCACACAGGAACAATCTCTTCAGTGATGCTCAATCACTTTGGGTTTTAGGTGTTTGGGTTTGGGTTTTCCTCACTGATGATTTTCGCTCAAAGTCCTCGGAGGATGGGATGCTCTCAATGACAAGAGTCAGTTTCTCGCAGAGTAGCCAACCAACTAGTGGTTGTAGGGGGCGGCTATTTATAGCCTAGGGAGTAGCCCGATATGATAAGACATAAATGCCCTTCAATGATATGACCGTTAGGTGGGTAGATATTTTGGGACAATTGTCGCATAGCACAGCAACGGTCGGAAATTTGAGTATCAAATTCCTCAGGGCTATCATGTTCCTCACTTGTAGGCAATCCGCACTGGCGAATTCCTAACTCCTCAGTCAGAACAAATTCCTCACAAAACAGAAGATCTTCATCTCTATCACTGAAGAAATTAACTGAACTGTATGAGATTTCCAATGGCTTCACTCGAAAGGATTGGTATGTGTAGGATTTTGAGATGAGCATCACTTGGAAACTTTTCCTTAGTTTTACCTCGACCCCCTTTAACAGTACGATGTTTCCTATGACTCAAGAAAGAGAAAAATGAAACTATGAAAACAAAAGTCTTCACGCTTCATATTCCTCGCATGAATATCAAGTCTTTAGGATCACACCGAATTCTTCATTTTCAAAGTCTTCAGAAAGCCAAAGTCTCCAGTTGAAGACATTCATTTTTTGGGGTCGACTTTCTCTGTAAATATCAAACTCCTCATAGACTTATAGACCTGTGTAGACTCACAAACACATTAGTCCCTTGACCTATAAGTCTTCAATACACCAAAATCACTAAGGGGCACTAGATGCACTTAGAATCTCCCCCTTTTTGGTGATTGATGACAAATAGATTAAGTTTTCAACGGGATAAACATATGAAGTGTAAATACTAATGTTGAGGAATTTGATTGCAAGATATAGAAGAACTCCCCCTGAAGATGTGCATATTTGAGGAATTTGCTTTGGATTGCAAATGCACATTGTAGAGTAATATCATGGAGATATCCCCCTATATCTTGTAATTCATACACGCATTTAACATATGATATGAAGAATTTGTAATGCATGATGAAATATGGTGTGTGACGAAATTCAGCATGCGTGCATTAAGGTACTTCAGGAAATAAGAATGCAGAAAGCAGTTCAAAAGTGTCAGACCACCATCGTTCTTAATTTTTCAATTCATCAGAGCAAACACCTCAGAAGAGCAAGAGTTGTAACTTAACAAAAAAACCATATATAAGACCCGCTTGAAGACTAACTCAAATTTCTCCCCCTCTGTCGTCGAATGAGCAAAAGGGACAAAAAATGAGGACTAACGCCCTTTAAGAATATCATCATGATGTCTATGGAGGAGCACCAACATTGTTGGGGTTGTCCGTTGAAGTAGGGCCTACCGCAGTGTCATTCAGATCTTCTGCTTCATCCATCTCACGTGATGAGGAATATGAACTTATAACCAGCTGAGGAATTTTAACCTTCTTGAATTTCTTCGAAGGAGGCTGAGACCAGTCAAAGTCTTTTTGAAATCCCATCTGCTTGAGGTCTTCATCATCGTAAAGGTGAGACAATATGGCCCAAGTGCGATCGAAGATTTCATCTGCATAGTAGTGATTCTTCTTCAAAGTGTTTTGCCTGACAAACATATTCTGAAGAATTGAGCCAAATTGACACTTGACCCACTTCTAATTGCGATCGACCTTCTGATGAAGACTTAGAAGAAGCTCACAATTAGTCTTTGAAGCTTTTGAGTAGTGGCTTGATGAGTTGGCTTTGAAGCTTTTGCAGCAAAGTCTTGAGTTGCAGAGTCATCATTGGTGGAGTAAGGTGCAGCTTCGCGGAAGTGACCATCCAATGGACGAGTGCCTTCATCAATAACAACAGCTTTGCCTTTTTCATCAACTGAAGAAATGGTCCGCTTGAGGACTTCAATAGGAGGCAAATAGCTGAGGTGATTCTACCAATCTGCCTTGTAGTGAACTGAAGACCTGGTTTTGATGAATTTCATAATCCAAGGAGCATAAGGCTTCAACTCAAACGGTGACAGTGCAACATTCGCCAAAGTCCTCATGAAGAAATCGTGATAATTAATGGGAATCCCATGGATGATGTTGAACAACAGATTCCTGATGATGCCAACAACTTCCTCTTCTTCAAAGTTGTGGCCTTCGATCAAACTGAGGGTTTTGGTCAAAATGTGATAGATGGTCCTAGGCACATAAAGCAAATCCTTCACTAGGAAGGTGGTCCTTGGAGCTTGGCCAGCCTTCAAAGGCTTCATCAGTACTTGCATCAGATGATTTTGAAGCTCGGATTCCTCATACATGAGCCTTACATCTTCAACAGGTGGACTGACTGGTATGGCATGAAGTAATTCAGAGGTCGGGGCTTTGTAGTGTGTGTTCTCAGTCATTTAGTCAAGCACCCATGAATTCACATCAGCCACATTTCCAGTGAGGTGCAGAGTGGCATAGAATTGAAGAATTAGCTTTTCGTTCCAATCGCAGATGTCAGTGCAGAAATTCAAGAGCCCAGCTTCGTGAAGAACATTTAAGACCGGCTGGAAGCAAGGAATGGACTCCATGTCAACATGAGGAATTTTATGGTGCTCAAATACTTTATATTTGTCAAACATGAGTGATGAATAGAAGTTCATTTGGCTTGTAGTCCAGAACCGCTTGTGTCTTAGTCTTGCTGAGTCATATGGATTGAAGTCAGTGAAGAAATGATGCTCAACAAAGAAATCATCAGCCTTGAATTTTGGCCTTTTTGCATGTGGGTTTTGCTGCTTGGGCTGAAGATTAGCAGTTGATGGCCTCATAGGCTCTTGGGTCAGAATCTCTAGAGCTACTGACTGAGGAATTGAGGGTTCAGGTTCTTTAGCAACAATTTGAGTCTCCTTTTCTTCAGCGGTAGTAGCTGGAATTTCCTTAGGAATGGAAAGGAGAGATATTTGATGTCCTCCAAATCCCAATTGAATTTCTTCAGTTTGCGCGGGGACTGGGGAATTTGATGCAGAGGAGTGGTCAATGGTGAATTGGGATGAAGTCTTTCCCAATAGTCATCATACACAACAGGTGTTGTAGAACCAATGTACACATCTTCTTCCATTTCCTCAACGCCCGCCTCTTCATATATGAACTGAGGCATAGGCGATGATACCAGTGGTGTGGAGATGACATCTTCCACTTCAATTTATTCATCCAACTGCTTTGAACAAGCAGCAGAAGGATTTTCCTCATCTATGTTATCTGGAATGAAATAGTCTTCACCAAATGGGACAATTTCCTTTGATGGCACTATCAAAATTGGAACAACATCAATTGGGTTGTTGAAAGAGCTCGTTAAAGTCCTCACTTTCTTGGGAGCTGAGGACTCTACAGAGGTTGATGCTTTCCTCTTCTTTACAGCTGCCTTCTCTGCAGCCTTGGTTTTCTTCACTTCTAATGCAGAAGGAAGATTGATGTTCTTCATCTTCAGGAGAGGCAGATGGAGTTGGTTCAGTTTCTTCAGGCATGACTGATGCAGCCGCCCTGGCATTCTCAATTTCTTTAGGCACATCAAATGCTTCAGCTGGCCTGGGTTGTTCTTCAAGCGCAACATTGGTGGTTGCCTTGGCATGTTCTTCATGAGCTGGAATTTCTTCATCAGCTCTGGTACTCTCAGTATCTTTAGCAGCCTGATTTTCATTAGTTGCGCTCGCAATTTCTTCAGTTTGCTGAGCAGATACTTCAGCCTGAGGAATTTCTTGTTGCGATTGAGTTGCAACATTAGTTTTGAGGTTATTTGCAAGCTTGACAAATCGGACTTTGGAACCTAGCCAATTTGCATGATAAGTGTCAAATTCATCACTGAGATCTTTAATCTCCTTTGGCATATTCACAAGTTCTTCAGGAGACATGTTCACAACATTGTTCTTCAGAAAACGCTCCTTCTTGTACTGAGCCTTCTTGGCCTGCCTGGCCTTCTGAAATTTCCATTTCTCTTAATCGATGAAGGCATTCAACATGTGACATTGGCCAGGTGTGAGGTTCAAGTTAGGAAGTGGAGTGTTGGGAACTTTGTGCCATAAATCAATGAAATATAGGATCTTCTTTGGATCTAGCATGAGAGGCACAGAACTACCTTTGGCTCTAGCAGCCTTTCTTGCATGTCCTTGATGATTTCAATGATTTCTTCATCATCAGCTTCATTGTCATCAGACGGAACTTGGAAAGCAACTTGTTTCTTATGAGGAGTTGGCCTCGATCCACGACCAGCAGTGGTTTTGACCTTCAGCAAGGTTGGACCTGATGAGGACATAGGTGGAGCTGAGGAACTTGCATATGCTCCTGAAGCAATGGGATATCCTTCGGTCCGTTGGCACGTGGCAAGATGCACAGGTGTTGATGACTTTGCAACAACAGTTGAGGATTTTGAGGCAACAGAGGGAATTGGCACTACCCTTAAAGAAGTTGCCTGAGGAATTGGCCTTGAGGGCTTTGACGTTGAAGTACTTGGCCATGAGGGAATTGCTATTGAGGAACTCGGCTTCACAGATGATTTCTTCGGCATAGCCTTCTTAGGCTCACTGGCAGAGGCCTCAGCAGTAGCAACAACAGTATCATCATTGAATTTCTTCACTGCTTCTTTTGCCACTTTAGCCAATTTGGCTTGACGCTTGGCCCATTCTTTGGGAAATTCCTCACCGCGCCTAATGCTTGAGGGACCAGCCTTTTGGCTAGGACCCAATGGAGGTCTTGGACATGGAGGGTGTACAGCAAATTTCTTCATGTACTTGGGAGTGACATGGCGATATTCCCTCCATTCCTTGGACCATCTTCTCTCAATCCTCTATATACGCACTTTGCGCTGATTCTTGTTCTCTTTACCATGAGTTGCTTCATTAGGAGTACAGTACCCAGCATATATATCCTCAGGGATCTCAAAAGCAGTGTTGGACTCTGGTCTCTTTCCTCCCTTCTGAGGTCTTTTACCATCAGCCATTTTCTTCACTTGAGGAGTTTGAACAATGGATGTTTTTGAGGAAGTGTGCAACTTATCTTCGAGGAACGCTCCAAATGAGTTAAGTTGATGAGAACCTAGTGATTCAGCAGCAGACATTTTGTAACTATGAACAGAGTATAGGTGCGAAGAATTTGGAGAGGTCATATGCGTTCTCAGATTTTTTTTTTCAAAAGTATCAAGTTTGAGGAATTTGAAAATGGGTGTCTTGAGGAATTTCACTAAGAATTCTTGACTTAGCTTCCAGAGTTGTATAGATTTGAAAATCCACACAGTTGAGGAATCTTGAAGAAAAACACAACTTAGAGAAACAAATCAAGGTACTCATGCAGCTGGGTGTTTAAGGAATGGGAAGTTGAAGAATAAACACCTTTTGAAGATTTTGTGGAAATCATAATAATCAAAGTAGGGCAGTAAAATCAGATTTTAATTACCCTGGACGAAGAACATGACGCACTAGGAGTGGAGTTGGAGAAGTTCGTCAGTTCAGATCTCCCACGCCCTAACTCAGCAGCGAGAGACAGCTACGGCAGCGGAGGAGTGAAGATTTCCGCGGCCAGCGCGAGTACGACAACGACGAGGTCGAGGCAGCGAAGCTCTTCCTCACCGGCGATGATGGAGTGTAGCTGTGGTGCTAGGTCTGAGAGCTCAAGTGAGGAGAGTAGCAGTCAAGCGGAGTAAATGAGGTATGAGTAAGGGGAGGGGTATTTATAGCCACGGTGAAAAACTGCTCGTCCAAAGAATTTGGACAAACATGCCCCTGACCCTTACTCTTCTAATGACATGTGTCACCCACGTAGAGAGATGTCGAGATCATTGGGGGTCGTGGGTGAGTTGTTTAATCCATCGTGGGATGCGGTATGGTTTGCGCGGCAACAGCCAAAAATTTGAAAGGAATATTTAAAGTTTCGTTCGCAAATTCTTCAGTTGTCAAGGACACAGTGAAGATTTTGAACATGTTTCAAATAGAACGCACATGAAGTATTTGTGAACAGATTGGGTTGAGTTTATCATATAGGAGGAACGGGTCCGATCACATTCACTTAGAAGAAAATCAACTTCAAGAATTGCAAAAAGTGAATGTTGTTGAGGACATGAAAAATCAAATATATATATATAGGCGATGAAGAACGCTAGACAAGTTGAAGAAATTGAAAAGTTGAAGAATTTGCAAAATGAAGAAAAACTCAAATTGAAGATTTTCAACTTTTATTGGTGGCGTGACCCACCGTATAAGAATGCTGATTTCAGATGCCGCGTACAATTGTCGTAGGGCTCTGAGAATCAAATTCTTTATTAATTTCTTCACACTTAGAGGGTTAGTCTTCATTGATTGAAGAAAAATGTTACTTCATGTGTTTCACATCTAAGTCATCAATTTTGCATAAGTGATAGGATGTGTGTCCTTTCAGAGAACATTCGAAGATTCTAAGATATTTAGCTCACACCACAACTTGCTAAATCGCTTCTCATCGGAGGGCTTTGTGAAGATATCCGCTAGCTGCTCTTCAGTCTTCACGTGGTCGATGGAGATGTCGCCCTTAACACATGATCACAAAGAAAATGGTGACAAATCTGGATGTGCTTAGTCTTTGAGTGCTGGACTGGGTTATGAGAAATCTTGATGGCACTCTTGTTGTCGCGGTAGAGTGGCACATTCTTCATATTGATGCCATAGTCCTTGAGGGTTTGCTTGATCCATAGCAATTGATCACAACAAGAACCAGCAGCATTGTACTCAGCTTCATCAGTAGAGAGTGATACGCAGTTCTGCTTCTTCGAGGACCAACATACTAAGGATTGTCTGAGGAAATGGCATGTGCCTGATGTTGACTTGCGATCCACTCAATCACCAGCATAGTTAGAGTCAGAATATCCAATGAGATCAAAAGACGAGCCCTTGGGATACCATAATCCAAGTGTTGGAGTGTGAGCTAGATATCGAGGAATATGTTTCACAACCTTATGGTGCGATTCCTTTGGTGTAGCTTGAAAACAGGCACACATGCAAACACTAAGCATAATATTTGGCCTAGATGGATATACATACAATAAATAGCCAATCATGGAGCGGTATACCTTTTGATTGAAGTCTTTACCATTTTCATCAGTGCATAGATGGCCATTAGTGGGCATAGGTATTTTGACGCCTTTGCAATCTTCCATGCCGAATTTACTTAGCGCATCCTTGAGGTATTTCTCATGAGATATGAAGATGCCATTGCGTTGTTGACGAATTTGAAGACCTAAGAAGAATTTCAGTTATCCCATCATCGACATTTGATATTCCTCACTTATCATATAGGCAAATTCATCACTGTAACGTTGGTTAGTACAACCAAAGATAATATCATCAACATATATTTGGCATACGAATAATTCATCATCATAAGTTTTGGTGAAGAGAGTTGGGTCAAGTGAACTGGGTTTGAAGCCTTTCTTCATGAGGAATTCCTTCAAAGTATCATACCACAGCCGGGCCTACTTGAGGCCATAGAGGGCCTTATTGAGTCTAAAGACTTTGTCAGGATGCTTAGGATCTTCAAAACATGGTGGTTCAGCAACATATACTTCTTCCTCAAGCTTACCATTTAGGAATGCACTTTTCACATCCATTTGATATAAGATGACATTATGATGGTTATCAAAAGAAAGCTATATGCGAATAGCCTCAAGTCTAGCAACGGGTGCAAAAGTTTCATCGAAATCAATTCCTTCAACATGTGTGCCTTGAGCTACAAGACAAGCTAGCCTTGCTCCTCACTACTAGGCCATTTTCGTCTTGTTTGTTGCGGTAGATCCATTTGGTACCGATGATATTGTGCTTGCGTGGGTCTGGTCGCTTGACAAGCTCCCAGACATTGTTGAGCTCGAATTGATGCAATTCCTCTTGTATAGCTTGAATCCACTCAGGCTCCAAAAATGCCTCATTAACTTTGGTGGGCTCTGTGATAGAGACAAAAGCGAAGTGCCCACAAAATTTAGACAAATGTGAAGCTTTTGAGCGTGTGAGAGGACATGGTGCGTTGATATCGTCGATGAATCTCTCAATCTATACTTCATTTGCGACGCGAGGATGATCAGGTTGACGACTTTGATTGGGCTCAGCATTTTCTTCAGAGCCATTTTCCTCAGATGCACCAGCATGATTTTCTTCATGTTCTGGGATGACTTCTTCACCAGATTCTTCAGTGGGTATGACATCCTCAGTAGCCTTGAACTTGATGGATTCCTTAGGTGACATTTCATCTAGCACAGGACGTAGGTTCTCTCTTTGCGAGCCGTTAGTTTCATCAAACCGCACATCTACAGTTTCAGCAACCTTGTGGTGATAGTGTTGAAGACTCTGTACGTGTGCGAGTCCTTTTCGTAACCAAGCATAAAACCTTCATGTGCTTTCCATGAAAATTTGGAATTGTGATGACGATCTCTAATCCAACATTTAGCACCGAAGACTTTGAAATAAGTCACATTGGGTTTCTTGTCAGTGAGGAGTTCATATGAGGTCTTCTTGAAGAATTTGTGAAGATGTACCCTGTTGATGATGGGGCACGCAGTATCAATAGCCTCGGGCCAGAAGTGACAAGGCGTCTTGTATTCATCAAGCATGGTGCGAGCCATCTCAACAAGAGTCATGTTCTTGCGCTCCATGACACCATTCTGTTGAGGAGTGTATGGGGCAGATAAATCGTGAGTAATACCAAGTTCATCAAGATAGTCATCAAGACTAGTATTCTTGAACTCGGTCCCATTGTCACTCCTGATGTGCTTGATCTTCACACCAAAATTCGACAAGGCCCTTGAGGAAATTTTTTTGAAGACTTCATGCACTTCAGTTTTCTAAGTGATGATATGCACCCAGGTGTAACAAGAAAAGTCATCAACAATAACAAATCCATATATAGATGCAACATTTTTTAGTGTGGCATAATGAGTAGGGCCAAAGTGATCCATGTGAAGCAATTCAAAAGGACGAGTGGTAGTCATGATAGTCTTTGAGGGGTGCTTGGACTTCGTCATCTTTCCAGCCTAACAAGCCTCGCAAAGATGGTCTTTGAGGAATTTGAAACCCTCAATGCCAATGATGTGCTTCTTCTTCATGAGTGTATGTAAGTTCCTCATGCCAGCATGACCTACTCGTCCATGCCATAACCCGCCTTCTGAAGCTTTTGCAAGTGGACATGTGACATGATGTGGTCCTGCAGAGAAATCAACAATATACAAGTCTCCTCTCCTAAAGCCTTCGAAGACTTTGGAATTGTCAGATTCCATGAGCACAATGCAATGATATTTGCCAAAGACAACAACCATATCAAGATCACAAAGCATTGAGAGAGACATCAAGTTGAATCCTAGGGACTCGACAAGCATGGCTTTGTCCATGTGTCGATCCTTTGAGATCACAACCCTACCTAGACCCAATACCTTGCTTTTGCCTTTGCCAGCGTAGGTGATATGCTTCAGATGGCGATGGAGATAAAGTAGTGTCCATCAATAAGTTCTTGTCACCAGTCATGTGATTTGTACATCCACTGTCGAGGACCCACTCAGTAGCTTTGGGTTGATCATCCTGAAGATGAATTAGTGTATCTTACGGACTCATATACTTCATCAGTGAAGAATATGACATCAAATTCATCATATAGAATTTCATCAAGCAGTACAACAGATATAGAAGTAAAAGGATGTGAGAAATGAGTAATCAATTGTTCATGATTAGCTTGCGTCCTTTCAAGCATATTCAGGTCTCTAGGAAATTCTCCGGACGTTTAAGTTCGTCTGGAGACCTGACCCTGCATAAGAGATTAGTTCTTTTTCTTCACCACCCACATCTGGAGGGGTGGCAAAGAGTTCATCATTCTTCGAGCTCCATAAGAAAACGGTGGCATTGAAGCCAGTGCACTTCGTTTTATAGAAGACGGGTTAGAGTATGCATATGAATAAGCAGAGAAATTCTTCAAGGACTTATGAACATAATGATTTGAAGAATAATGCACATATTCATAGTTCTTAGATTTTCCCTGTGAAACAGAAGCGTTAGCACGATGATGTTCATACGAGGATTTGGATCCATGTGAGGAATTTGATCCATATGAGGACTTTGGTCCGTATGAGGACTTGGATCCATTTGAAGACTTTGGTCCATATGAAGGATTTGATCTGGGGTTCCTATTCTTCACAGGCGGTGTCATGAGGACGTTCACCTGAAGACTTTCAAGGCACCTTTTGGGAACCCATATTTACTTCATAGGAGGACTATTCTTGCAGTTAGTTCCAACATATCTAGCAAATACGTCAACATTCTAATTTTTGAACAGTTTATAGTTGGAGTCAAATGACTCATCAGATGAATATGAGGATTCACATGTAAAGCCAGATAAAGTGGATGGATCTACGAGAGGTCCTTTCGCAGCAACCCATGAGGTTTCGGGATACTGCTCAAGTTTCCAATAGGTCTCATCAGCATTGAGTTTCCTCTCAAAGGCAATACCCTCTTTCCTAGGGTTCCTATTGAGGATCTATTTTTTAAGCACATCACAAAGAGCCCGATGCCCTTCGAGGCTTTTGTACATGCCTATCACATACAATTCCTTCAACCCTGCATTAACTTCAGTGATACTTGTGGTATCCTTAGATGCGGAATTTTTGACCACAGAGATAGTTGAAGAATTTGCAGCAATAGAAGCATTTGAAATTTTAGGTGAAGAATTAGAAAATTCATGTTCAATGCATTTCAAACATGGTGGAATGAATTGTTCCTGAGCGGAACTGATCTGTTGAGAAAGCAATGAATCGTTTTCCTTTTGAAGATCTTCATGACTCACCCTTAGCTTCTCAAGATCTTGCTTTCTTTGAAGAAATTCATAAGAAATATTCTCATGATTAGCTATGAGAGTTTCATGACGATCTTGAAGGTTATCAAACTTAGACCATAGTCACTGAAGATTAGCAGTTTGTGTTTGATCCATTTCCTCACCCAACAAGTCATCGGTTTTGTCTAGTAGATTTTGAACCATTTCAAAAGCCTTTTGTTGTTTGACGGCAATCTTAGCAAGTTTGGAATAGCTAGGTTTGAGATTTTCATCAGATTCATCCTCACTAGATTCAGAGGAGGGATATTTGAGTACATTGGCACCTTTTGCCATGAAGCAATAGGACGAGCATGAATTAAGCTTGGGGATGCTGATACCTCTCCAATGTATCTATAATTTTTGATTGTTCCATGCTGTTATATTATCATTCTTGGATGTTTTACAATCATTTTATATCATTTTTGGTACTAACCTATTGACATAGTGCCCAGTGCTAGTTGTTGTTTTCTACATGTTTTTTACATCGCGGGAAATCAATACCAAACGGTGTCCAAATGCAGCAAAACTTTTTGTGGAATTCTTATAGACCAGAAGACACCAAATGGGCCGGAGAAGCACCTAGGGTGCCCTGAGGGGGGCAAAAGCTTCCAGGGCGCACCTAGCCCCCTAGGCACGCGCAGGTGGGTTATGCCCACCTCGGTGGCCTCCCGCGCCGCCTCTTTGCTCTATAAATACCCCAATATTCCAGAAACCCTAGGGGAGTAGACGAAAGTCAATTCCAGCTGCCGCAAGTTCCGGAACCACCAGATCCAATCTAGACACCATCACAGAGGGGTTTATCATCCTCATTGGTGCCTCTCCGATGATGCGTGAGTAGTCTTTTCTAGACCTACGGGTCCGTAGTTAGTAGCTAGATGGCTTCCTCTCTCTCTCTCTCTCTCTCTCTCTCTCTCTTGATTCTCGATACAATGGTTTCTTGGAGATCCATATGATGTAACTCTTTTTGCGGTGTGTTTGTTGGGATCCGATGAACTTTGAGTTTATGATCAGATCTATATTTTTATCCATGAAAGTTATTTGAGTCTTCTTTGATCACTTATATGCATGATTTCTTATAGCCTCGTATTTCTTCTCCAATATGTGGGTTTTGTTTGGCTAACTTGATCTATTTATCTTGCAATGGGAAGAGGTGCTTTGCAATGGGTTTGATCTTACGGTGCTTGATCCCAATGACAAAAGGGGAATCGACACGTATGTATCGTTGCTATTAACGGTAACAAGATGGGGTCTATTTCTACGTAAATAGATCTTGTCTACATCATGCCATCGTTCTTATTGCATTACTCCGTTTCTCCATGAACTTAATACACTAGATGCATGCTGGATATAGGTCGATGTGTGGAGTAATAGTAGTAGATGCAGGCAGGAGTCGGTCTACTAATCTTGTACATGATGCCTATATAATGATCATTGTCTGGGTATCATCATGATTATTTGAAGTTCTATCAATTTCCCAATAGTAATTTGTTTACCCACCATTTGCTATTTTTCTCGAGAGAAGCCGCTAGTGAAATCTACGGCACCGGGTCTCTTCTTTATTGTATTTTCCTTCTCGATCTATTTTTATTTGCTTTTATTTTCAGATCTATTAAACCAAAAATACAAAAAAAAACATGCTGCAATTTTTATCTATTTATTTTATCTCGCGTTCCCATGAGATCTATTTATCCAATCTACTATAATTTTATCTATCTTTTTATCCGTGAGGGATTGACAACCCCTCTCTTACGTCAGGTTGCGAGTATTTGTTATTTGTGTGTAGGAGCTATTTACGTGGTGTTGCGTGGTTCTCTTACTGGTTCGATAACCTTGGTATCATCACTAAGGGAAATACCTACTGTTGTTGTGCTGCAAACATTAGAGTGTTGAATGAGGAACCAAGTGATCTAAGCAATTTCTTCACCACCTCATGGTCGGTGATGTCAGTGACACCAAGTGCTTGAAGCTCATTTGATATGTTAGTGAGGCGATCGAAGGTTTGCTGAACATTTTCGTTGTCGAGTCTTTTGAAGCGGTTGAAGAGATTTCGAAGAACGAGAACTCGAGAGTCACGTTGAGTTGAGACTCCTTCGTTGACCTTGGACAGCCTATCCCAGATAAGCTTTCCTATCTCCAAAGCACTCACTCTATTGTACTTTCCTTTGCTCAGATGGCCACATATGATATTCTTCGCTTGGGAGTCGAGTTGCTTGAATATCTTCACATCAGCAGTGTTCATGGAAGGAGTGATGGAGGGAACACCATTTTCCACAACTACCAAATATCATTGTCAATTGCCTCAAGATGCATGCGCATCTTATTCTTCCAGTAGGGGTAGTCCGTCTCATTGAAGGTAGGACACCCAACCGAGACCTTGATCATGCCTGTAGTCGACATAACAAAAACTCTAGGTGGCTAAACAAAAATCACACAGAGCAAGGGAGTACCTTGCTATGATACCAATTGAAAGCGCGTTATATCGACTAGAGGGGGTGATTAGGCGATTTTTAAAAATTAGTCACTGAGGAAATACAACTTCAGGAATTTGCTAAGTGACGAACTACTAGCAGCGGAATAAGTACTCAGGTGCAAGCATAACATGCCAGTAACACAGTCATCATGATGATATGAAACAAGCACAGAGCACAGGTAGCGTGTAAATAGGATAAGCAGGCTGAAGATAAGATGACTGAAGAAATAGGATTGAGGAAATTGAGAAAGTCTTCAGTCAAAGTGTTCAAAGAATAACGATCAAGTTCATCAACACATAAATGAGGAAATGAAAGGGCTGAGGAAATAGAACCAGTAGCTCGGTGAAGACAGTGATTTGGTAGACCAGTTCCAACTGATGTGACAGTTGTACGTCTGGTTGGAGCAGCTAGGTATTTAAACCTGAGGACACATAGTCCCAGACACACGGTCCTCACTGTATTCTGCTTGAGCTAATGTCACACAGACCTCGCCCAGTCACTCGTGGTAAGTGTTCAGGTGACTTCCCAACCTTCACACACTCAGTCAATCGGCGATCCACAATTCCTCTTGGACGCTCTAGACCATGATGCCTAACCGTCTAGAGGATGCACAATCCTCAAAGGTAACAAGCGTCGGTTCCACACTGGAAACAATCTCTTCAGTGATGCTCAATCACTTTGGGTTTTAGGTGTTTGGGTTTGGGTTTTCCTCACTGATGATTTTCGCTCAAAGTCCTCGGAGGTAGGGATGCTCTCAGTAAAAAGTGTCAGTTTATCTCGAAGCAGCCAACCAGCTAGTGGTTGTAGGGGGTCTATTTATAGCTGGGGAGCAGCCTGACATGATAAGACATAAATGCCTTTCAATGATATGACCGTTTGGTGGATAAGATATTTTGGGATAGCTGGCGCATAGCACAGCAACAGACTGAAATTTGAGTTCTCAAATTCCTCAGGGCTATCATGTTCCTCACTTGTAGGCATTCCGCTCTGGCGAATTCCTAACTCCTTAGTCAGAACAAATTCCTCAGAGAACAAAAGATCTTCGTCTCTATCACTGAAGAAATTGACTGAACTGTATGAGATTTCCAATGGCTTCACTCGAAAGGATTGGGTAGGTGTAGGATTTGAGATGAGCATCACTTGGAAAGTGTTTCCTTAGTTTTACCTCGACCCTCTTTAACAGTATGGTGTTTCCTATGACTCAAGAAAGAGAAAATGAAACTACCAAAACAAAAGTCTTCACGCTTCAAAATCCTCGCATCAATATCGAAGTCTCCAAGGTCACACCAATTTCCTCACTTTCAAAGTCTTCAAGAAAACCAAAGTCTTCAAATGAGGATATTCATTTTTATGGGTCGACTTTCTTCATAAATATCAAACTTCTCATAGACTTATAGAACCTGTGTACACTCACAAACACATTAGTCCCTTAACATATAAGTATTCAGTACACGAAAATCACTAAGGGGCACTAGGTGCACTTACATATAGGCTATGTGATGATATTGGATCTTGGAACTACAACAGACTGAAATTGGAATTTCATCAGAAGTTTCATCCTGTGCATTTGGTTCAGCGTGATCAGAATTATATTTATAATTTTTGGCCTCGTGAAGGAGAAAGTATCGCTCAAGATTGGGGGAGGCTTAATCCAATGTTATATTCATGCCCCAATCATGAGCTCTTAAGAGAAATTATTATTCAGAATTTTTATGCTTGGCTTTCTCATAATGATCAATCCATGCTCGATACTTCTTATACTGGTTCTTTTATGAAGAAGACTATTGAATTCAAATGGGATTTATTGGAAAGAATGAAACGAAACTCCGAAGATTAGGAACTCGACGAAGGTAATGAGTTAAGTGTAAACCTTCAGTTTGATTGTGTTAAACCTTTCATGGATACCGATGTTTTTCGTGAATTTAGCACTAAATATGGACTTGATTCTGAGATAATAGCTTCTTTCTGTGAATATTTTGCTACTCATGTTGATCTCCCTAAGGAGAAGTGGTTTAAATATCATCCACCGATTGAAGTGAAAGTAGTAGAACCTATTAAAGTTGAAGAAGAAACTATTATTTATAATGTTGATCCTGTTATTCCTACTACTTACTTTGACAAACCACCTTTCCCTGTTAGGATAAAGGATCGTGCTAAAGCTTTAGTTGTAGTTTGTAAGAGTTATACTAGAACACCTACACCCCATGAATATATTAAAGTTGAACCTAGTATTGCTATGGTTAAAGATCTCTTGATTGATAATATTGATGGGCATGTTATTTGTTTCTATGATGAAGCTGCTAGAATTGCTAGACCTGATACTAAAGATGAACATAGACCTATTGTTGGCATGCATGTTGTTTCTGTTAAAATAGGAGATCATTGTTATCATGGCTTATGTGATGTGGGTGCTAGTGTGAGTGCAATTCCCTTTACATTATATCAAGAAATTATGAATGATATTGCACCAGCTGAGATAGAAGATATTGATGTTACTATTAAGCTTACTAATAGAGATACTATATCACCAATTGGGATTGTTAGGGATGTTGAAGTCTTGTGTGGGAAAATAAAATAGCCTACTGATTTTCTTGTTCTTGGTTCCCCACAAGATGATTTTTGTCCCATTATATTTGGTAGACCTTTCTTGAACAATGTTAATGCTAAGATAGGTTGCGAGAAAGAAATTGTTACTGTGAGTTTTGGGGATATATGTCTCATGATTTTAAATTCTCTAAATTTTGTAGACAGCCCCATGATAAATAATTGCCTAGTAAGGATTAAATTATTGGTCTTGCTTCTATTGCCGTGCCTCCTACCGGTCCTTTAGAACAATATTTGCTAGACCATGAAAATGATATGTTTATGAATGAAAGGAGGGAACTAGATGAAATATTCTTTGACCAAATGCCTGTTTTGAAATACAACTTGCCTGTTGAGATTCTTGGGGATCCTCCTCCACCCAAGGGTCGCCCGTGTTTGAGCTTAAACAATTACTTGATACTTTTAAATATGCTTATCTTGATGAAAATAAGATATATCCAGTTATTATTAGTGCTAACCTTTCAGAGCATGAAGAAAAGAAATTATTGAAAACTCTGAAGAAGCACCGTGCCGCTATTGGATATACTGTTGATGATCTTAAGGGCATTAGTCCCACTCTATGTCAGCACAAAATTAATATGGAGCCTGATGCTAAACCAGTTGTTGATCACCAATGACGGTTAAATCCTACGATGAAAGAAGTGGTAAGAAATGAAATACTAAATCTTCTGGAGGCAGGTATAATTTATCCTATTGCTGATAGTAGATGCGTAAGTCATGTTCATTGTGTCCCCAAGAAGGGAGGTATTACTGTTGTTCCTAATGATAAGAATGAATTGATTCCACAAAGAATTATTACATGTTATAGGACGGTAATTGATTTTCGCAAATTAAACAAAGCTACTAGAAAAGATCATGATCCTCTACCTTTTATTGATCAAATGCTAGAAAGACTATCCAAACATACATATTTTTCCTTTCTAGATGGTTATTCTGGTTTTTCCCAAATACCTTTGTAAAAGAGGATCAAGAAAAAACTACTTTTACATGCCCTTTTGGTACTTTTGCTTATAGACGTATACCTTTTGGTTTATGCAATGCACCTGCTACCTTTCAATGATGTATGACTGCTATATTCTCTGACTTTTGTGAAAAGATTTTTGAGGTTTTCATGGATGATTTCTCCCTTTACGGAAATTCTTTTGTTGATTACTTAAGCAACATTTATCGAGTTTTGCAGAGATGTGAAGAAACTAATCTTGTCTTTAATTGGGAGAAGTGCCACTTTATGGTTAATGAAGGTATTGTCTTGGGTCATAAAATTTCTGAAAGAGGTATTGAAGTTGATAAAGCTAAAGTAGATGCTATTGAAAAGATGCCTTGTTCTAAAGAAATCAAAGGTATAAGAAGTTTCCTTGGTCATGCTGGTTTCCATAGGAGGTTTATTAAAGACTTCTCTTAAATTTCTAGGCCTCTCAATAATTTCTTGCAAAAAGATGTCCCTTTTGTTTTTGATGATGATTGTGTAGAAGCATTTGAAATACTTAAGAAAGCCTTGATTTCTGCGCCTATTGTTCAACCACCTGATTGGAACCTTCCCTTTGGAATTACGAGTGATGCTCGTGATTATGTTGTTGGTGTTGTTCTAGGACAAAGAGTTGATAATAAATTGAATGTTATCCATTATGCTAGTAAAACTCTAGACAGTGCCCAGAGAAACTATGCTACTACTCAAAATGAATTTTTAGCAGTTGTCTTTTCTTGTGATAAGTTTAGATCTTATATTGTTGATTCCAAAGTAACTGTTCACACCGACCATGCTGCTATTAAATATCTTATGGAAAAGGAAGATGCTAAACCTAGACTTATTAGATAGGTTATCTTGTTACAAGAATTTGATTTGCATATTATTGATAGAAATGATGCTGAGAACCCCGTAGCAGATACCTTGTCTAGGTTAGAGAATGTTCTTGATGACCCACTACCTATTGATGATAGCTTTCCTGATGAACAATTAGTTTTCATAAATGCTTCTCGTAGTGCTCCGTGGTATGCTGATTATGCCAATTACATTGTTGCTTATACCACCTAGTTTCACTTATCAGCAAAAGAAAAAGGTTTTCTATGAGTTAAGACATTACTTTTGGGATGACCCACACCTTTATAAAGAATGAGTAGATGGTGTTATTAGACGTTGTGCACCTGAGCATGAACAGGAATAGATCTTACGCAAGTGTCACTCCGAGGCCTACGGAGGACACCATGTTGGAGATAGAACTGCACACAAGGTATTACAATCTAGTTTTTATTGGCCTACTCTCTTCAAAGATGCTCGTAAGTATGTCTTGTCTTGTGATGAATGTCAAAGAATTGGCAATATTATTAGACGTCAGGAAATGCCTATGAATTATTCACTTGTTATCGAACCATTTGATGTTTGGGGCTTTGATTATATGGGACCTTTTCCTTCCTCTAACGGGTATACACATATTTTAGTTGTTGTTGATTGTGTTACTAAGTGGGTAGAAGCTATTCCAACTAGTAGTATTGATCATAACACTTCTATTAAAATGCTTAAAGAAGTTATTTTTCTGAGGTTTGGAGTCCCTAGATATTTGATGATTGATGGTGGTTCACACTTTATTCATGGTGATTTCCATAAAATGCTTGCTAAATATGATGTCAACCATAGAATTGTATCTCCTTACCATCCTCAGTCTAGTGGTCAAGTAGAATTGAGCAATAGAGAAATTAAATTGATTTTGCAAAAGATTGTTAATAGATCTAGAAAGAATTGGTCCAAGAAACTTGATGATGCATTGTGGGCTTATAGAACTGCTTATAAAAACCCTATGGGCATGTCTCCGTATAAAGTGGTTTATGGAAAAGCATGTCACCTACCTCTCAAACCAGAACATAAAGCTTATTGTGCAATCAAAGAGCTCAACTATGATTACAAACTTGCCGATGAAAAGAGATTATTTGCCATAAGCTCACTTGATGAATGGAGAACCCAAGCTTATGAGAATGCTAAGTTGTTTAAAGAAAAGGTTAAAAGGTGGCATGACAAAAGGATACAAAAGCGTGAATTTAATGTAGGTGATCATGTCTTACTATACAACTCTCATTTAAGATTTTTTGCAGGAAAGCTTCTCTCTAAATAGGAAGGTCCTTACATTATCGAGGAGGTTTATCATTCCAGAGCCATCAAAATCAACAACACCGAAGGCACCAAGCCGAAAGTGGTAAATGGGCAAAGAATTAAACATTATATTTCAGGTACTCCCATAAATGTTGAAACCAATATCATTAGTACCATAACACTGGAGGAGTACATAAGGGAGACTTTTTAGAACGTTTCAGACTCCGAAAAGGAATAGGTATGTGGTACGATAAGTAATCTGACTCCGAAACGTTTCCAATGGCAATTTTTCTCCATTTTGGAATATTTAAAAAATTAGGAAAATTAAAAGTAGTCCGAAGAGTGCACGAGGAGGCGGCAAGGCAGGGGGCGCGCCCTACCCCCTGGGCACGCCCCTGTGCCTTGTGGCCACCTTGTGTGCCCTCCGGACTCCGTTTTCTTGCACAATACTTCTTTTGGTTGGTAAAAATTCATTATATAATCTCCCGAAGGTTTTGACCACCGTACCACGACGAAATCCTCTGTTCTTGTTTCGAGCTGTTTTTCTAATAGATCTAGATCACCATGACATCTCCAAGCGCCCCCAAGGACACGTTTTTCGAGAAGGTCATCAACCCCTACCTTGCGGAGGTGCTACAACACCCTCAAACCATCGAGATGCATGAGGGGGTGCTGCACATCCGTGATGTTCAAGGGCAAAAGAAGACCGGAAGCATGGAAACAAGGTTCGAAGCAATGGAGCAACAAGTCTTCAAGTGCGAAGGGATGGTGGAACGCAGACTCAACGCCAATCACTCCATCGGAGAGGCCATCTTCAAGCTTCACGAGAAAATCGAGCATCTCCAAGCCTAGATTTATGACCTGCAAATCTAAAACTGTGAGTATGAATACAAATTTAAGACGATGAGTTTGGCTGCAGATTTGAGGATCCCGGAGACTCGTTCATATTTCTATGATGGTAGCCTATGCCCTGGAAGATGGAGGACAAGCCTAGATCATCAACAACTTCATCATCATCACTCTGAAGAAAGGGATCTAAATACATGGGTATGGTCACTCCGCTTGGCAACTTCCAAGCTTGGGGGAGGTGCCCCGGTATCGTATCACCATCACACCTTTATCTTTATCGTTTTGTTAGTTCGATCATTTTGGTTATATCTTAATCTAGTAGATTAAAAGTTTTTAGTATGATCTAGCTTTGAGTTTTGTTTTGAAATCTACCTATATAATCGAGTCCATGAGTTATATAATAAAGAGTAGTTTTGAGTTGAGGGCTTTGCTGTCTTGCTATGATCTTGAGGAAACAAAATAAAAGAAAGAATAAAAACAAATAAAAATATCATATAATAATCTTATGGAGAGTGATGACTTCACATATAAATAGTATGATGAGTAAAAGTTGTTGAGAGTTAACAAACATAGTTTTGGCCATTGTTGTAGTTAATAGGAAGTAATAAAGAAAGAGAGGTTTCACATATAAATACACTATCTTGGACATTTTTTGAGATTGTGATCACTCATTAAAATATTACATGCCAAAAGGTTGATGTTGGACAAGGAAGACAACATAATGGGTTATGTTTTCTTATATCCGAATAGAAGTTATATTATCATGGATCCTCCAACATGTTGATCTTGCCTTCCCTCTTATGCTAGCCAAATCTTTTGCACCAAGTAGATATAATACTTGTGCTTCCAAACATCCCATAAACCAGTTTTGCCATGAGAGTCCATCATACCTACCTATGGATTGACTAAGATCCTTCAAGTAAGTTGTCATTGGTGCAAGCAATAAAAAATTGCTCTCTCAATATGTATGATCTTTTAGCGTGGAGAAAATAAGCTTTATACGAACTTGTGATATGGAATAAATAAAAGCGATGGACTGCATAATAAAGTTCTTTATCAGAAGCAGCAATATAAAGTGACGTTCTTTTGTATTAAGATTTTATGCATCCAACCATAAAAGTGCATGACAACCTCTGCTTCCCTCTGCAAAGGGTCTATCTTTTACTTTTATCTTCTACCCTTATACAAGAGTCATGGTGATCTTCACCTTTACTTTTTATACTTTTCTCTTTTGGCAAGCACTTTGTGTTGGGGAAAGATCGAGATATATATCCACTCGGATGTAGGTTATCATAAAATATTATTGTTGACATTACCCTTAAGGTAAAAGGTTGGAAGGCGAAACTATAAGCCCCTATCTTTCTCTGTGTCCGATTTAGACTTTGAACTCATTAGTATCACGTGAGTATTAGCAATTATGAAAGACTAAAAGATATTTGAGTATGTGAACTTGCTATAAAGCTCTTACATTGACTCTTTCCTATATTATGATAAACTAGCAGGTGTACTCGCGCATTTGAGCGGCTAGAATTTTTTCCGTA
Source organism: Triticum aestivum (assembly GCF_018294505.1). Classification (NCBI taxonomy): domain Eukaryota; kingdom Viridiplantae; phylum Streptophyta; class Magnoliopsida; order Poales; family Poaceae; genus Triticum; species Triticum aestivum. The sequence goes on along the minus strand of NC_057809.1, from coordinate 406,043,507 downwards.
TAATTCCTAGAGAATTGTCACGTACTGTTGTTTTTAGGGATGATAATGTAAAAAATATGATGTCAGACTTTTAACCACGAGAATTTAAACATTTTCTATGGAATTATGTTATAGCGACAACTTAATTTGCCATAAAAGATGTTTTTTCCATACTAAAAAATCAGACAGGAGCGAAATCCTAGATCTATTTTCTTTCTCGGAAACAAATTTCTTTTGACATTCTATAGATTATAAAATACTCCCTTTGTTTTTAAATATAAATCTTTTTAGAGATTTCAATAGAGACTATATACTTTGAAATGTACATTTTAAAATATGTCTATATACATCAGCATATGGTTCATATTGAAATGTAAAAGTACTTATATTTAAAAACGAAGGGAGTACTCATTTATAGGCACCAAATATGCTTGGTACGGTCATAGGTATTCTCATCATTTCCTTCTAGTACGTGTAGTTTGCTCAACCATCCATTTTTGCCACTTGATACATTTTCCTGGTCGTGTTCAAATAAAAAAGATACATGCTGCTGGTCGCATCAGATCAAATATCTCGCAAACTGACGGTTCAATGTAACAATATGAATCGAAAACTCTGGACTATACTGGCCACCGTTGTACCCCAAGCACCCAGGCATGGAAAAAATCCCCTTTCTCTTAATCGAGGTCTGGCCGAGGTAGGGATGGCGCAAAGCTTCTGGCCGCGGATCTAGCGCTGCTCGCCTTCCCATGATGCGGCATCACATCTCTGCTGAACTAGAGAGGCAGATGTCAGGTCAGAGAGCTGGGTCGTCGCGTTTGACGACCATCTCCTCCAAAGTTTTCCTCGTCGATCTCATATTCTCCAATCACCCAGGTCTGGCTTTAGCATGTCTGTTAATTTTCACCATTTTACTTTCATTTTTAAATTGCCAATAATATATTTTTTTGCTTCAAACGGGATGTGATTTATTTCAATTATTGGATCTGTGACACAGGATAGAGGTGAGCATGCCTGGTATGGTCAATGCGCCACATCTATGCATCATTCCTACTTCCTCCATAGCACCCAATTCTTCACAGGTTTGTTTCCCCTTCTAATTGGATTAAAAAGTATATAATTTTCTATTTGCTGTAACAACATATTAGCAAGTTATGTAACTCATACGTTTATTGTTTATTTAAGACAAAGTAAAAACTCTTGCATGTTTTAACTAAAATTTGCTTCATATGCTTTAATTAACATGCACCCAATTCTCGATTGGCTTAATGGGTGTAGGCCATACTTGTGATGCCTCTAGGTGAATCGACACATAAATATCTAATGTCGATCTTTGCTTCTAGTGGAAAATTTGGCCTGCAGAGTTATTTGTACGAATTAGCACTGTGTGAGTTATTGTTCCGTGTGCATTCATAGGATCCTTGCTTATTCTTGCAGCCTCCCTCACAAGGGTAGTAGTCATGATTCTCACACTCACTAATATCTGCATTATTTATCAACTATAACCATCAGAACAAACTATTTGTACTGACCATACATGCATACATTGAGGCCCTCGGGCTAGTTTTCTGCGAGTAATTAGATTTGTTTGTCCAGTTTTCTTTTCCGTCTTTGTTCTTTCCCTGCTGGTAGCAGCATGTACAGTTAACACCCCTCTAAATGAATTAGTAGAGCTCCTGCCGTTACCCGTCAAAAAATAGGGGAAATTAATATTTTTCAATCCAACTTTTGACTGAGAAAATAAGCTTGGTCACTACAATCCAAAACCTAATTCAACCTCACCATTAGATGCTGGTAGAGCGAGCATATGAGTCTTCATCTTTAAACATTGTACTTGTGATTTGCTTTGACGGGTTTCTTGTTCTTGAGGACTTCTTTTGTGTGCTTATAAGTATATAACAATGGTCTTTCTTTTGTCATCATGGAGTTCGTGTGATGATAATATTTTGTTTCCATACTCATATTCATTTACCATAGTCCCATTAGTACCATGTGGTTCCTCTGTCACAGACATCAGTCCACATTACTTTTGCCTAGTTGAATCTTTATTATTCTGTGACTGCAAAATACAAATAAATTTTAAAAATTAGACATATCTTTAAAAATGCAAAAGTATATAGTGCAAAAACCAATTATTCTTATAGCCGGCATGTTCTTCTTTCCTTATTTGAAGATGGTGTCCACTTCATCATTCATCAAATCCTATGTGGCACGCAAGATGTATCACTGAAGAAAAATAGAAACACAATACTTAATTTTTTAAAGAACATATCGTTAAAGTACAACATATCAAGCCCATCATTGGGTATGTATGTTCATTTTACTGCATTGTTTTGCATGCCAAAGCGAAAGATAAATCTTCTTCCATATAACTTTTGTATAATCTTTGGTGCTGCTTTAGATTTCCTTCCCATCCAATGAATTTAGCAAATTCAAGACAAATGTATTAAGCAACTTTTCTTCCTCGTCAAATAAAGTGCAACTTGTAGTAATTCTATAGTGCTAATTTGGAGTTGAATATGGCACATACCATACCATTGTTATTAGTGCAAAGTAAATACTCCCTTCGTTCCTAAATATAAGCCTTTTCAGAGATTCCAATATGGACTACATTTGGAGCAAAATGAGTGAATCTACACTCTAAAATATGTCTATATACATCTGTATGTAGTCCATATTGAAATCTCTAAATGGACTTGTATTTAGGAACGGAGCAAGTATAATAGAAACATTCCTGTTTGAATTAGTAGATTTCTCAAATCAATGAACACATAGTCCTAAAAATTACCAAGAAAATCAAAGTTCACATTTTGAAGAAATTGTTAGACATATATAAGTCAAGTAAGAATGTAAGATGATGTTATAACATATATGACTAAATTGTGACTACCTGATCTGTCTAGTTTTTTTTGCCTCATCTAAGGAAGTTCTTGTAACGCCCTTGCATAAAACATTTGCTCTTCTAGTGTGCGTTGTAGTACTTCTATCAATATCGATCATTTTTGGTAAAGATTCTTCCGCTGGGTGCCTATATATATGGAGTGACATTTAGTCATAGTTAATTAGTCAATAAATTAGAATAGCTGGTGTTTCATACCAGTTAAGAAGGTCCCGATGTTTGGGTATATCGAGATCGGTATATACTCCTGTGGCACTGCTTGACTATAGGCACAAACGTATCAAGTAGAAATCTGTTAAATATTTTCTTTTTGTAAATAACATATCAGGTTTTAAAATTGTTGAACTTACCATTGAATTTTTGCACTATTGTTGAGGTCACAGCAGACACTTTGGTTATCGATGAATATGTATAACATAAACCTGCTCATACATATAGATCACATCAAGGCTAATAAGTTCATCGATTGGAGGATTATTGTATCCCATGTTCCCATTAGTTTCACTTAAACATCCCAGTTTTGGTCTCTTGTTAAAGTCTCTCAGTTTCTTGTGTTCCCATTGCTTCAAAAGGATTGAAAATGTACTTGTCAATTGATAATGTTCATATGAAGATTTTTGCTGAAGAAATTGAGTTCATAGTAATAATACTTACTAACCTTGTTGATTCAGGTGAGAAGGAAACTCGGATGGTTGGGTGTGACTTATGTAGAAAAGAGTTGCATGCCACTTCATAATTTGGGCCGACTTTGATATTTATTGCCTGAGAGCCAAGTCTGAACATCTCGCATCATAGAGAGTTCGCTTCAATTGTCCTGGTGGTGGGATCGTCGAGTCATGGCATCGTAGAGTTGGTTGGCTTCAATTTTCCTGGTCATGGTGTTGAGTCGTGACTTGCTGTGTGTCTTAGATTTCTAGGCGGATGGTGGGCGTGTGTTGGCTGCTGGGTGCGGCCGGCTGTGTATTTTGATGGATGATTTCTGGCTGTGCCCTTATGGAGTCCTTGTATGTTTATTTTTTCTTCCAGTTAAAGCCTATATGTGACAATAGGCTGATGGATGCGGCCAATTTTGTATTTTTATGGGGACTCTGTCCGTAAGCACTCTTTGTATGTGTTTACGTGTCCTTGGCTTACCGAGTGTCCGAGTTATGTATGTGTCCTTTAGATTCCCGATTAGGAATTGCACGTGACAATAGTTGGACATGTAACACCTGTATCTAATCTAATATATTAGTGGAAGAGATAAATTGTTTTGTGTTTTTTTGGCTTCCTTCTACGATTATGTTGATAAGCCTTATGTGTGCGTCTCCATATAGACGTGACAGTTCAATTTATTGATCTGTATATATTAACTTATTACGTAAAATCTTTTAATCTGAGCCATTGTTATTCTGATCAAACGGTGGTGATAATATTAGTCTGTGTGGATTAACATGGTGTCTTATTTGTCTTCTATTTTAATTATATAATATATAATAGATTGCAATTACTTCAATGACTGAGATCATAGTTTGTTGGTTTTCAATAAAGTTTTGTGATTCATACTTTACCTTGTGAACAAATTGTCACTTTAGCATAAGAAATTATATGATAATATATGTTGCTATTCTAAATATGATCATGATGCCCTCATGTCTGTATTTTATTTTATCGACACCTCTATCTCTAAACACGTGGATATATTTATTGATTTCGGCTTTCGCTTGAGGACAAGCGAGGTCTAAGCTTGGGGGAGTTGATCCGTCCATTTTGCATCATGCTTTTATATTGATATTTATTGCACTATGGGCTATTATTACATGTTTTGATACAACACTTATGCCTTTTCTCTCTTATTTTACAAGGTTTTACACAAAGGGGGAGAATGCCAACAGCTGGAATTCTGGACTGGGAAAGGAGCAAATCCGAGAGACCCATTCTGCACAACTCCAAAAGTCCTAAAAATATACGGAGAGTTATTGAATATACAAAAAATACTGGGCAACGAAAATACCAGAGGGGACCCACCAGATGGCCACAAGGGTGGGGGCGATCCCTACCACCATGGGTGCGCCCCTATCTTGTGGGCCCCCTGACAAGCCCCTGGTGCCCATCTTCTGCTATATGATGTGTCTTGACCTGGAAAAAATTAGAAGGAAGCTTTCGGGATAAAGCGCCACCGTCTCGAGGCGGAACCTGGGCAGAAGCAATCTAGGGCTCCGCCGGAGCTGTTCTGCTGGGGAAACTTCCCTCCCGAAGGGGGAATCGAAGCCATTGTCATCACCAACGGTCCTCTCATCAAGAGGGGGTCAATCTCCATCAACATCTTCACCAGCACCATCTCCTCTCAAACCTTAGTTCATCTCTTGTATCCGATCTTTGTCTCAAAACCTTAGATTGGTACATGTGGGTTGCTAGTAGTGTTGATTACTCCTTGTAGTTGATGCTAGTTGTTTATTCGGTGGAAGATGATATATATGTTCAAATCCTTAATGGTATTTAATACCCGTCTGACTATGAACATGAATATGCTTTGTGAGTAGCTATGTTTGTTCCTGAGGACATGGGATAAGTCTTGTTATAAGTAATCATGTGAATTTGGAATTCGTTCGATATTTTGATGAGATGTATGTTGTCTTTCCTCTAGTGGTGTTATGTGAACGTCGACTACATGACACTTCACCATGATTTGGGAATAGGGAAAGGCATTGGGAAGTAATAAGTAGATTATGGGTTGCTAGAGTGACAGAAGCTTGAACCCTAGTTTATACGTTGCTTCGTAAGGGGCTAATTTGGGTCCTCATGTTTCATGCTATGGTCAGATTTATCTTAATTCTTCTTTCATAGTTGCGAATGCTTGTGAGTGGGGTTATGAAGGAAATATGCCCTAGAGGCAATAATAAAGTTATTATTTATTTCCTTATTTCATGATAAATGTTTATTATTCATGCTAGAATTGTATTAACCGGAAACATAATACATGTGTGAATACATAGACAAACAGAGTGTCACTAGTATGCCTCTACTTGACTAGCTCGTTGATCGAAGATGGTTATGTTTCCTAGCCATAGACATGAGTTGTCATTTGATTAACGGGATCACATCATTAGAAGAATGATGTGATTGACTTGACCCATTCCATTAGCTTAGCACTTGATCGTTTAGTTCGTTGCTATTGCTTTCTTCATAACTTATACATGTTCCTATGACTATGAGATTATGCAACTCCCGTTTACCGTAGGAACACTTTGTGTGCTACCAAACGTCACAATGTAACTGGGTGATTATAAAGGTGCTCTACAAGTGTCTCCGAAGGTACTTGTTGGGTTGGCGTATTTCGAGATTAGGATTTGTCACTCCGATTATCGGAGAGGTATCTCTGGGCCCTCTCGGTAATGCGCATCACTTAAGCCTTGCAAGCATTGCAACTAATAAGTTAGTTGCAGGATGATGTATTACGGAACGAGTAAAGAGACTTGCCGGTAACGAGATTGAACTAGGTATTGAGATACCGACGATCGAATCTCGGGCAAGTAACATACCGATGACAAAGGGAACAACGTATGTTGTTATGCGGTCTGGCCGATAAAGATCTTCGTAGAATATGTGGGAGCCAATATGAGCATCCAGGTTCCGCTATTGGTTATTGACCGAAGACGTGTCTCGGTCATGTCTACATAGTTCTCGAACACATAGGGTCCGCACGCTTAAGGTTTCGATGACAGTTATATTATGAGTTTATGAGTTTTGATGTACCGAAGGAGTTCGGAGTCCCGGATGAGATCGGGGACATGAAGAGGAGTCTCGAAATGGTCGACATGTAAAGATCGATATATTGGACGACTATATTCGGACATCGGAAAGGTTCTGAGTGATTTGGGTATTTTTCGGAGTACCGGAGAGTTACGGGAATTCGCCGGGGAGTATATGGGCCTTATTGGGCCATACGGGAATAGATGAGAGAGGCCAAAAGGAAGGAGGCCCCCCCCTCTGGTCCAAATTGGACAAGGGGTGCAGCCCACTTTTCCTTGTTCCTCTCCCCCTCTTTCCTTCTCTCCTACTCTAACAAGGGAAGGAGGAGTCCTACTCCCGGTGGGAGTAGGACTCCCCCCTTGGCGCGCCCTCCTCCTAGGTCGGCCGCCTCCCTCCCTTGCTCCTTTATATACGCGGGCAGGGGCACCCCATAGACACAACAGTTGATCATTGATCTCTTAGCCGTGTGCGGTGCCCCCCTCCACCATAGTCCTCGATAATATTGTAATGGTGCTTAGGCGAAGCCCTGCGACAGTAGAACATCAAGATCGTCACCATGCCGTCGTGCTAACGGAATTCTTCCCCGACATTCTGCTGGATCGGAGTCCGGGGATCGTCATCGAGCTGAACGCGTGCTAGAACTCGGAGGTGCCGTAGTTTCGGTGCTTGATCGGTCGGGCCATGAAGACGTATGACTACATCAACCGCTTGTGCTAACGCTTCCACTTTCGGTCTATGAGGGTACGTGGACAACACTCTCCCCTCTCGTTGCTATGCATCACCATGATCTTGTGTGTGCCTAGGAATTTTTTTGAAATTACTACGTTACCCAACAGTGGCATCCGAGCCTAGGTTTTATGCGTTGATGTTGTGCACGAGTAGAACACAAGTGAGTTGTGGGTGATATAAGTCATACTGCTTACCAGCATGTCATACTTTGGTTTGGCGGTATTGTTGGATGAAGCGGCCCGGACCGACATTACGTGTACGCTTACGCGAGACTGGTTCTACCAACGTGCTTTGCACACAGGTGGCTGGCGGGTGTCAGTTTATCCAACTTTAGTTGAACCAAGTGTGACTACGCCCGGTCCTTGTGAAGGTTAAAACAGCACCAACTTGACAAACTATCGTTGTGGTTTTGATGCGTAGGTAAGAACGGTTCTTGCTAAGCCCGTAGCAGCCACGTAAAACTTGCAACAACAAAGTAGAGGACGTCTAACTTGTTTTTGCAGGGCATGTTGTGATGTGATATGGTCAAGACATGATGCTAAATTTTATTGTATGAGATGATCATGTTTTGTAACCGGGTTATCGGCAACTGGCAGGAGCCATATGGTTGTCGCTTTATTGTATGCAATGCAATTGCGCTGTAATGCTTTACTTTGTCACTAAGCGGTAGCGATAGTCGTGGAAGCATAAGATTGGCGAGACGACAACGATGCTACGATGGAGATCAAGGTGTTGCGCCGGTGACGATGGTGATCATGACGGTGCTTCGGAGATGGAGATCACAAGCGCAAGATGATGATGGCCATATCATATCACTTATATTGATTGCATGTGATGTTTATCTTTTATGCATCTTATCTTGCTTTGATTGATGGTAGCATTATAAGATGATCTCTCACTAAATTTCAAGATAAAAGTGTTCTCCCTGAGTATGCACCATTGCCAAAGTTCGTCGTGCCCAGACACCACGTGATGATCGGGTGTGATAAGCTCTACGTCCATCTACAACAGGTGCAAGCCAGTTTTGCACACGCAGAATACTCAGGTTAAACTTGACGAGCCTAGCATATGCAGATATGGCCTCGGAACACTGAGACCGAAAGGTCGAGCATGAATCATATAGTAGATATGATCAACATAGTGATGTTCACCATTGAAAACTACTCCATTTCACGTGATGATCGGTTATGGTTTAGTTGATTTGGATCATGTGATCACTTGGAAGATTAGAGGGATGTCTTTCAAAGTGGGAGTTCTTAAGTAATATGATTAATTGAACTTTAATTTATCATGAACTTAGTCCTAATAGTATTTGCATATCTATGTTGTAGATCAATAGCTCGCGTTATTGCTTCCCTATGTTTTATATGTGTTCCTAGTGAAAACTAAGTTGAAAGATGATAGTAGCAATGATGCAGACTGGGTCCGTGATCTGAGGTTTATCCTCATTGCTGCATAGAAGAATTATGTCTTTGATGCACCGCTAGGTGACTGACCTCTTGTAGGAGCAGATGCAGACGTTATGAACGTTTGGCTAGCTCAATATGATGACTACTTGATAGTTTAGTGCACCATGCTTAACAGCTTAGAATCGGGATTTCAAAGACGTTTTGAACATCATGGACCATATGAGATGTTTCAGGAGTTGAAGTTAATATTTCAAGTAAATACCCGAGTTGAGAGATATGAAGTCTCCAACAAGTTCTATAGCTAAAAGATGGAGGAGAATAGCTCAAGCAGTGAGCATGTGCTCAGATTGTCTGGGTACTACAATCACTTGAATCAAGTGGGAGTTAATCTTCCAGATAAAATAGTGATTGACAGAATTCTCTAGTCACCATCACCAAGTTAGTAGAACTTCGTGATGAACTATAATATGCAAGGGATAACGGAAACGATTCCCAAGCTCTTCGTGATGCTGAAATCGATGAAGGTAGAAATCAAGAAAAGCATCAAGTGTTGATGGTAAACAAAATCACTAGTTTCAAGTAAAGGGACAAAGGGAAGGGGAACTTCAAGAAGAACAGCAAGCAAGTTGTTGCTCAAGTGAAAAAATCCAAGTCTGGACCTAAGCCTGAAACTGAGTGCTTCTACTGCAAATGGACTGGTCACTGGAAGCGGAACTACCCCAAGTAATTGATCTAAACTTATTTGATATACATATTATTGATGTGTATATTACTAGTGTTCGTAGCAACCCCTCGGTATTTGATACTGGTTCAGTTGCTAAGAGTAGTAACACGAAAGGAGAGTTGCAGAATGAACAGAGACTAGTTAAGGGTGAAGTGACGATGTGTGTTGGAAGTAGTTCCAAGATTGATATGATCATCATCGCACACTCCCTATACTTTTGGGATTAGTGTTGAACCTAAATAAGTGTTATTTGGTGTTTGCGTTGAGCATGAATATGATTTGATCATGTTTATTGCAATACGGTTATTCATGTAAGTTAGAGAATAATTGTTGTTCTGTTTACATGAATAAAACCTTCTATGGTCATACACCCAATGAAAATGGTTTGTTGGATCTCGATCATGGTGATACACATTTTTATTGAAGCCAAAAGATGCAAAGTTAATAATGATAGTGCAACTTATTTGTGGCACTGCCGGTTAGGTTATATTGGTGTAAAGCACATGAAGAAAATCCATGCTGATGGGCTTTTGGAATCACTTGATTATGAATCAATTGATGCTTGCGAACCATGCCTCATGGGCAAGATGACTAAGACTCCGTTCTCCGGAACAATGGAGCGAGCAACAGATTTGTTGGAAATCATACATACTGATGTATGTGGTCCGATGAATATTGAGGCTCGCGGCAGGTATCATTATTTTCGGATCTTCACTGATGATTTGAGCAGATATGAGTATATCTACTTGATGAAACACAAGTCTGAAACATTTGAAAAGTTCAAAGAATTTCAGAGTGAAGTGGAGAATCATCGTAACAAAAATAAAAGTATCTACGATATGATCGCAGAAGTAAAATATTTGAGTTACGAGTTTGGCCTTCAGTTAAAACAATGTGAAATAGTTTCACTACTCACACCACCTGGAACACCATTACAGTGTAATGGTGTGTCCAAACATCGTAACCGTACTTTATTAGATATGGTGCGATCTATGATGTCTCTTACCGATTTACCACTATCGTTTTGGGGTTATGCATTAGAGACACTACATTCACATTAAATAGGGCACCATCTAAATCCGTTGAGACGACACCATATGAACTATGGTTTGGCAAGAAACCTAAGCTGTCGTTTCTTAAAGTTTGAGGTTGCAATGCTTATGTGAAAAAGTTTCAACCTGATAAGCTCAAACCCAAATCGGAGTAGTGCATCTTCATAGGATACCCAATAGAAAATGTTGGGTACACCTTCTATCACAGATCCGAAGGAAAGATATTCATTGCTGAGAATGGATCCTTTCTAGAGAAGGAGTTTCTCTCGAAAGAAGTGAGTGGGAGGAAAGTAGAACTTGATGAGGTAATTGTACCTGCTCCCTTATTGGAAAGTAGTTCATCACAGAAATCTGTTCCTGTGACTACTACACCAATTAGTGAGGAAGCTAATGATGATGATCATGTAACTTCAGATCAAGCTACTAGCGAACCTTGTAGGTAAACCAGAGTGAGATCCGCACCAGAGTGGTACGGTAATCCTGTTCTGGAGGTCATGTTACTTGACCATGATGAGCCTATGAACTATGAGGAAGCGATGATGAGCCTAGATTCCGCGAAATGGCTTGAGGCCATAAAATCTGAGATGGGATCCATGTATGAGAACAAAGTGTGGACTTTGGTTGACTTGCCCGATGATCAGCAAGCCATAAAAAAATAAATAGATCTTCAAGAGGAAGATGGACGGTGATAGTAGTGTTACTATCTACAAAGCTAGAATTGTCGCAAAAGGTTTTTGACAAGTTCAAGGTGTTGACTACGATGAGAGTTTCTCACTCGTATCTATGCTTAAGTCTGTCCGAATCATGTTAGCAATTGCCGCATTTTATGAAATCTGGCAAATGGATAAACAAAACTGCATTCCTTAATGAATTTATTAAAGAAGAGTTGTATATGATGCAACCAGAAGGTTTTGTCAATCCTAAAGGTGCTAACAAAATATGCAAGCTCCAGCGATCCATCTATGGACTGGTGCAAGCATCTTAGAGTTGGAATATACGCTTTGATAAGTTGATCAAAGCATATAGTTTTATATAGACTTGCGGTGAAGCCTGTGTTTGCAAGAAAGTGAGTGGGAGCACTACATCATTTCTGATAAGTATATGTGAATGACATATTGTTGATCGGAGATAATGTAGAATTATTCTGCAAAGCATAAAGGAATGTTTGAAAGGAGTTTTTCAAAGAAAGACCTCGGTGAAGCTGCTTACATATTGAGCATCAAGATCTATAGAGATAGATCAAGACGCTTGATAAGTTTTTCAATGAGTACATACCTTGACAAGATTTTGAAGTAGTTCAAAATGGAACAGTCAAAGAAGGAGTTCTTGCCTGTGTTACAAGGTGTGAAGTTGAGTAAGACTCAAAACCCGACCACGGCAGAAGATAGAGAGAGAATGAAAGTCATTCCCTATGCCTCAGCCATAGGTTCTATAAAGTATGCCATGCTGTGTACCAGACCTATTGTATACCCTGCCCTGAGTTTGGCAAGGGAGTACAATAGTGATCTAGGAGTAGATCACTTGACATTGGTCAAAATTATCCTTAGTGGAATAAGGATATGTTTCTCGATTATGGAGGTGACAAAAGGTTCGTCGTAAAGGGTTATGTCGATGCAAGTTTTGACACTGATCCAGATGACTCAAAGTCTCAATCGGGATACATATTGAAAGTGGGAGCAATTAGCTAGAGTAGCTTAGTGCAGAGCATTGTTGACATAGAAATTTGCAAAATACTTACGGATCTGAATGTGGCAGACCTGTTGACTAAACTTCTCTCACAAGCAAAACATGATCACACCCTAGTACTCTTTGGGCGTTAATCACATAGCGATGAGAACTAGATAGATTATTAAATCTAGTAAACCCTTTGGGTGTTGGTCACATGACGATGTGAACTATGGGTGTTAATCACATGGTGATGTGTACTATTGATGTTAAATCACATGGCAATGTGAACTAGATTATTAACTGTAGTGCAAGTGGGAGACTGAAGCAAATATGGCCTAGAGGCAATAATAAAGTTATTATTTATTTCCTTATTTCCTTATTTCATGATAAATGTTTATTATTCATGCTACAATTGTATTAACCGGAAACATAATACATGTGTGAACACATAGACAAACAGAGTGTCACTAGTATGCCTCTACTTGACTAGCTTGTTGATCGAAGATGGTTATGTTTCCAAGCCATAGACATGAGTTGTCATTTGATTAATGGGATCAATCATTAGGATAATGATGTGATTGACTTGACCCATTCCATTAGCTTAGCACTTGATCGTTTAGTTTGTTGCTATTGCTTTCTTCATAACTTATACATGTTCCTATGACTATGAGATTATGCAAATCCCATTTACCGGAGGAACACTTTGTGTGCTACCAAACGTCACAACGTAACTGGGTGATTATAAAGGTGCTCTACAGGTGTCTCCGAAGGTACTTGTTGGGTTGGCGTATTTTGAGATTAGGATTTATCACTCCGATTATCGGAGAGGTATCTCTGGGCCCTCTCGGTAATGCACATCACTTAAGCCTTGCAAGCATTGCAACTAATAAGTTAGTTGTGGGATGATGTATTACGGAACGAGTAAAGAGACTTGTCGGTAACGAGATTGAACTAGGTATTGAGATACCGACGATCGAATCTTGGGCAAGTAACATACCGATGACAAAGGGAACAACGTATGTTGTTATGCGGTCTGACAGATAAAGATCTTCGTAGAATATGTGGGAGCCAATATGAGCATCCAGGTTCCGCTATTGGTTATTGATCGGAGACGTGTCTCGGTCATGTCTACATAGTTCTCGAACACATAGGGTCCGCACGCTTAAGGTTTTGATGACAGTTATATTATGAGTTTATGAGTTTTGATGTACCGAAGGAGTTCAGAGTCCCGGATGAGATCGGGGACATGACGAGGAGTCTCGAAATGGTCGAGACGTAAAGATCGATATATTGGACGACTATATTCGGACATCGGAAATGTTCCGAGTGATTCGGGTATTTTTCGGAGTACCGGAGAGTTACGGGAATTCGCCGGGGAGTATATGGGCTTTATTGGGCCATACGGGAATAGAGGAGAGAGTCCAAAAGGAAGGAGGCGCGCGCCCCCGCTCTGGTCCGAATTGGACAAGGGGTGCAGCCCACGTTTCCTTGTTCCTCTTCCCCTCTTTCCTTCTCTCCTACTCCAACAAGGGAAGGAGGAGTCCTACTCCCGGTGGCAGTAGGACTCCCCCCTTGGCACGCCCTCCTCGTAGGCTGGCCGCCTCCCTCCCTTGCTCCTTTATATACGGGGGCAAGGATGCACCCCATAGACACAACAGTTGATCATTGATCTCTTAGCCGTGTGCAGTGCCCCCCTCCACCATAGTCCTCGATAATATTGTAGTGGTTCTTAGGCGAAGCCCTGCGATAGTAGAACATCAAGATCATCACCACGCCGTCGTGCTGACGGAACTCTTCCCCAACATTTTGCTGGATCGGAGTCCGTGGATCGTCATCGAGCTGAATGTGTGCTAGAACTCAGAGGTGTCGTAGTTTTGGTGCTTGATCGGTCGGGCCGTGAAGACGTACGACTACATCAACCAAACGCTTCCGTTGTCGATCTACAAAGGGTACGTAGATTACACTCCCCTCTCGTTGCTATGCATCACCATGATCTTGCGTGTGCGTAGGAAATTTTTTGAAATTACTACGTTCCCCAATAGTGGCATCCGAGCCTAGGTTTTATATGTTGATGTTATATGCACGAGTAGAACACAAGTGAGTTGTGGGCGATATAAGTCATACTGCTTACCAGCATGTCATACTTTGGTTCGGCGGTATTGTTGGATGAAGCGGCCCAGACCAACATTACGCGTACGCTTACGCGAGACCGGTTCTCCCGATGTGCTTTGCACAGAGGTGGCTTGTGGGTGACAGTTTCTCCAACTTTAGTTGAACCGAGTGTGGCTACGCCCGGTCCTTGCGAAGGTTAAAACAGCACCAACTTGACAAACTATCGTTGTGGTTTTGATGCGTAGGTAAGATTGGTTCTTGCTTAAGCCCGTAGCAGCCACATAAAACTTGCAACAACAAAGTAGAGGACGTCTAACTTGTTTTTGCAGGGCATGTTGTGATGTGATATGGTCAAAACGTGATGAGATATAAGTTGTTGTATGAGATGATCATGTTTTGTTAAAGTTATCGGCAACAGACAAAAGCCTTATGGTTGTCTCTTTATTGCATAAGATGCAAGCGCCAAATAATTGCTTTACTTTATCGAATGCGATAGCAATAGTTGCAAGAGCCATAGTTGGCGAGACGACCGTGTGACGACACATTGATATAGATCAAGATGATGGAGATCATGGTGTCATGCCGGTGACGATAGAGATCATGACAGTACTTTGGAGATGGAGATCAAAGGCGCAAGATGATGATGGCCATATCATGTCACATATTTTGAGTGCATATGATGTTTATCTTTTATACATCTTATTTTGCTTAGTTTGACGGTAGCATTTTAAAGATGATCTCTCACTAATTATCAAGAAGTGTTCTCCCTGAGTATGCACCGTTGCGAAAGTTCTTCGTGCTGAGACACCACGTGATGATTGGGTGTGATAGGCTCTACGTTCAAATACAACGGGTGCAAAACAGTTGCACACGCGGAATACTCAGGTTATACTTGACGAGCTAAGCATATACAGATATGGCCTCGGAACACGAAGACCAAAAGGTCGAGCGTGAATCATATAGTAGATATGATCAACATAGTGATGTTCACCAATGAAACTGCTCCATCTCACGTGATGATCGAACATGGTTTAGTAGATTTGGATCACGTGATCACTTAGAGGATTAGAGGGATGTCTATCTAAGTGGGAGTTCTTAAGTAATATGATTAATTGAACTTAAATTTATCATGAACTTAGTCCTGGTAGTATTTTTGCAAATTATGTTGTAGATCAATAGCTCGCGTTATTGCTTTTATATGTTTATTTTGATATGTTCCCAGAGGAAAATTGTTTTGAAAGATGTTAGTAGCAATGATGCGGATTGGATCCGTGATCTGAGGTTTATCCTCATTGCTGCACAGAGGAATTATGTCCTTGATGCACCGCTAGGTGATAGACCTATTGCAGGAGCAGATGCTAACGTTATGAACGTTTGGCTAGCTAAATATGATGACTACTTGATAGTTTAGTGCACCATGCTTAACGGCTTAGAATCGGGACTACAAAGACGTTTTGAACGTCATGGACCATATGAGATGTTCCAAGAGTTGAAGTTAATATTTCAAGCAAATACCCGAGTTGAGAAATATGAAGTCTCCAACAAGTTCTATAGCTAAAATATGGAGGAGAATCGCTCAACTAGTGAGCATGTGCCCAGATTGTCTGAGTACTACAATCGCTTGAATCAAGTGGGAGTTAATCTTACAGATAAGATAGTGATTGACAGAATTCTCTAGTCACCATCACCAAGTTAGTAGAACTTCGTGATGAACTATGATATGCAAGGGATAACGGAAACGATTCCCAAGCTCTTCGTAATGCGAAAATTGATGAAGGTAGAAATCGAGAAAAACATCAAGTGTTGATGATAGACAAGACCACTAGTTTTAAGAAAAGGGCAGAGGGAAGAAGGGGAACTTCAAAAAGAACAGCAAGCAAGTTGCTTCTCAAGTGAAGAAGCCCAAGTCTAGTCCTAAGCCTGAGACTAAGTGTTTCTACTGCAAAGGGACTGGTCACTGGAAGCGGAACTACCCCAAGTGATTGGCAGATAAGAAGGATGGCAAAGTGAACATAAGTATATTTGATATACATGTTATTGATGTGTACTTTACTAGTGTTTATAGAAACCCCTCAGTATTTGATACTAGTTCAGTTGCTAAGATTAGTAACTCGAAACGGGAGTTGCAGAATAAATAGAGACTAGTTAAGGTGAAGTGATGATGTGTGTTGGAAGTAGTTCCAAGATTGATATGATCATCATCGCACACTCCCCTATACTTTCGGGATTAGTGTTGAACCTAAATAAGTGTTATTTGGTTTTTGCGTTGAGCATGAATATGATTTGATCATGTTTATTGCAATACGGTTATTCATTAAAGTCAGAGAATAATTGTTGTTCTGTTTACATGAATAAAACCTTCGATGGTCATACACCCAATGAAACAGGTTCATTGGATCTCGATCGTAGTGATACACATATTCATAATATTGAAACCAAAAGATGCGAAGTTAATAATGATAGTGCAACTTATTTGTGGCACTGCCGTTTAGGTCATATTGGTGTAAAGCACATGAAGAAACTCCATGCTGATGGGATTTTGGAATCACTTGATTATGAATCACTTGATGCTTGCGAACCATGCCTCATGGGCAAGATGACTAAGACTCCATTCTCCGGAGCGAGCAACTGACTTATTGGAAATAATACATACTGATGTATGCGGTCTGATGAGTGTTAAGGCTCACGGCAAGTATCGTTATTTTCTGAACTTCACAGATGATTTGAGCAGATATGGGTATATCTACTTAATGAAATAGAAGTCTGAAACATTTGAATAGTTCAAAGAATTTCAGAGTGAAGTGGAAAATCATCGTGACAAGAAAATAAAAGTTTCTACGATATGATCGCAAAGGTAAAATATTTGAGTTACGAGTTTGGTCTTCAATTAAAACAATGTGAAATAGTTTCACTACTCACGCCACCTGGAACACCATAGTGTAATGGTGTGTCCGAACATCATAACCGTACTTTATTAGATATAGTGCGATCTATGATGTCTCTTACTGATCTACCACTATCGTTTTGGGGTTATGCATTAGAGACAGCTGCATTCACGTTAAATAGGGCACCATCTAAGTCCGTTGAGACGACACAATCTGAACTGTGGTTTGGCAAGAAACCAAAGTTGTCATTTCTTAAAGTTTGGGGTTGTGATGCTTATATGAAAAAGTTTCATCCTAATAAGCTCAAACCCAAATCGGAGAAATATGTCTTCATAGGATACCCAAAGGAGACTGTTGGGTACACCTTCTATCACAAATCCGAAGGCAAGACTTTTGTTGCTAAATTTGGAGTTTTTCTAGAGAAGGAGTTTCTCTCGAAAGAAGTGAGTGGGAGGAAAGTAGAACTTGATGAGGTCACTATACCTGCTCCCTTATTGGAAAGTAGTTCATCACAGAAATCTGTTCCTGTGACTACTACACCAATTAGTGAGGAAGCTAGTGATGATGATCATGTAACTTCAGATCAAGTTACTACCAAATCTCGTAGGTAAACCAGAGTGAGATCCGCACCAGAGTGGTACGGTAATCCTGTTCTGGAAGTCATGTTACTAGACCATGACGAACTTGCGAACTATGAGGAAGCGACGATGAGCCCAGATTCCGTGAAATGGTTTGAGACCATAAAATCTAAGATATGATCCATGTATGAGAACAAAGTATGGACTTTGATGGATTTGCCCGATGATCGGCAAGCCATAAAGAATAAATGGATCTTCAAGAGGAAGACGGACGCTGATAGTAGTGTTACTATCTACAAAGCTAGAATTGTCGCAAAAGGTTCTCGACAAGTTCAAGGTGTTGACTACGATGAGAGTTTCTCACTCGTATCTATGCTTAAATTTGTCCAAATCATGTTAGCAATTGCCGCATTTTATGAAATCTGGCAAATGGATAACAAAACTGCAATTCCTTAATGGATTTCTTAAAGTAAGAGTTGTATATGATGCAACCAGAAGGTTTTGTCAATCCTAAAGGTGCTAACAAAATAAGCAAGCTCCAGCGATCCATCTATGGACTGGTGCAAGCATCTCGGAGTTGGAATATACGCTTTGATAAGATGATCAAAGCATATAGTTTTATACAGACTTACGGTGAAGCCTGTATTTACAAGAAAGTGAGTGGGAGCACTACAACATTTCTGATAAGTATATGTGAATGACATATTGTTGATCGGAAATAATGTAGAATTATTCTGCAAAGCATAAAGGAGTGTTTGAAAGGAGTTTTTCAAAGAAAGACCTCGGTGAAGCTGCTTACATATTGAGTATCAAGATCTATAGAGATAGATCAAGACACTTGATAAGTTTTTTCAATGAGTACATACCTTGACAAGATTTTGAAGTAGTTCAAAATGGAACAGTCAAAGAAAAGGTTTCCTGCCTGTGTTACAAGGTGCGAAATTGAGTAAGACTCAAAGCCCGACCACGGCAGAAGATAGAAAGAGAATGAAAGTCATTCCCTATGCCTCAGTCATAGGTTCTATAAAGTATGCCATGCTGTATACCAGATCTATTGTATGCCCTACCACTGAGTTTGGCAAGGGAGTACGATAGTGATCTAGGAGTAGATCACTGGACAGCGGTCAAAATTATCCTTAGTGGAATAAGGATATGTTTCTCGATTATGGAAGTGAAAAAAGGTTCGTCATAAAGGGTTATGACGATGCAAGTTTTGACACTAATCTAGATGACTCTAAGTCTCAGTCTAGATACATATTGAAAGTGGGAGCAATTAGCTAGAGTAGCTCCATGCAGAGCATTGTTGACATAGAAATTTGCAAAAATACATGCGGATCTGAATGTGGCAGACCCGTTGACAAAGATTCTCTCACAAGCAAAACATGATCACACCTTAGTACTCCTTGGGTGTTAATCACATAGCGATGTGAACTAGATTACTGAATCTAGTAAACCCTTTGGGTGTTGGTCACATGGTGATGTGAACTATGGGTGTTAATCACATGATGATGTGAACTATCGATGTTAATCACATGGTGATGTGATCTAGATTATTGACTCTAGTGCAAGTGGGAGACTGAAGGAAATATGCCCTAGAGGCAATAATAAAGTTATTATATATTTCCTTATTTCATGATAAATGCTTATTATTCATGCTAGAATTGTATTAACCGGAAACATAATACATGTGTGAATACATAGACAAACAGAGTGTCACTAGTATGCCTCTACTTGACTAGCTCGTTAATCAAAGATGGTTATGTTTCCTAACCATGGACAAAGAGTTGTTATTTGATTAACGGGATCACATCATTAGGTGAATGATCTGATTGACATGACCCATTCCATTAGCTTAGCACCCGATCGTTTAGTATGTTGCTATTGCTTTCTTCATGACTTATACATGTTCCTATGACTATGAGATTATGCAACTCCCGTTTGCCGGAGGAACACTTTGTGTGCTACCAAACGTCACAACGTAACTGGGTGATTATAAAGGAGCTCTACAGGTGTCTCCAAAGGTACATGTTGGGTTGGCGTATTTCGATATTAGGATTTGTCACTCCGATTGTCGGAGAGGTATCTCTGGGCCCTCTCGGTAATGCACATCACTTAAGCCTTGCAAGCATTGCAACTAATGAGTTAGTTGCGGGATGATGTATTACAGAACGAGTAAAGAGACTTGCCAGTACCGAGATTGAACTAGGTATTGGATACCGACGATCGAATCTCGGGCAAGTAACATACCGATGACAAAGGGAACAACGTATGTTGTTATGCGGTTTGACCGATAAAGATCTTCGTAGAATATGTAGGAGCCAATATGGGCATCCAGGTCCCGCTATTGGTTATTGACCGGAGACGTGTCTCGGTCATGTCTACATTGTTCTCGAACCCGTAGGGTCCGCATGCTTAAGGTTTCGATGACAGTTATATTATGAGTTTATGAGTTTAGATGTACCGAAGGAGTTCGGAGTCCCGGATGGGATCGGGGACATGACGAGGAGTATCGAAATGGTAGAGACGTAAAGATCGATATATTGGACGACTATATTCGGACATCGGAAAGGTTCCGAGTGATTCGGGTATTTTTCGGAGTACCGGGTAGTTACGGGAGAAGCAATGGGCCTTGATGGGCTTTAGTGGGAAGAGAAGAAAGGGCCAAGGGGCTGCTGCGCCCCCCCTCCCCTCTGGTCCGAATTGGACTAGGGAAAAGGGGGCCGGCCACCTCTCCTTCTCCTCCACTTCCTTCTCCCTTCCTCCCCTCTTGGTGGACTCCTACTAGGACTTGGAGTCCTAGTAGGACTCCACATCCTGGCCGCACCAATTGCCTTGGCCGGCCTCCTCCTCCTCCATCCTTTATATACTGAGGCAAGGGGCACCCCATAGACACAAGTTGATCCACGTGATCTTATTCTTAGCCGTGTGCGGCGCCCCCAGCCACCATAGTCCTCGATAATATTGTAGCGGTGCTTAGGCGAAGCCCTGCAGCAGTAGTACATCAAGATCGTCACCACGCCGTCGTGCTGACGGAACTCTTCCCCGACACTTTGCTGGATCGGAGTCCGGGGATCGTCATCGAGCTGAACGTGTGCTAAAACTCGGAGGTGCCGTAGTTTCGGTGCTTGATCGGTCGGGCCGTGAAGACGTACGACTACATCAACCAAACGCTTCCGTTGTCGATCTACAAAGGGTACGTAGATCACACTCCCCTCTCGTTGCTATGCATCACCATGATCTTGCGTGTGCGTAGGAAATTTTTTGAAATTACTACGTTCCCCAACAAAAAGAGGCTAGGTGGAAAATGGTAAAACCAAGGTTGGGCATTGCTAAAAAAGCTTTAATCAAGGCGAACTATCAAGGGGTTCCCATTATCACCCAACTGCGTAAGGAACGCAAAATCCGGGAACATAACACCGATATGAGGGAAACTAGGGCGGCAAGAGTGGAACAAAACACTAGGCGAGAGGTCGAGCCTTCCACCCTTTACCAAGTATATAGATGCATTAAGATAACAAGATAATATAATGATATCCCAACAAGTAAATAATGTTCCAACAAGGAACAGTCTCCAATCTTCACCTGCAACTAGCAACACTATAAGAGGGGCTGAGCAGAGCGGTAACATAGCCAATCAACAGTTTGCTAGGACATAGTGGGTTAGAGGTTTGACATGGAAATTTGGGAGGCATGATAAGCAAGTGGTAGGTATCGTAGCATAGGCATAGCAAAAGAGCGAGCATCTAGCAAAGCAAAGATAGTAGTGATTTCGAGGGTATGATCATCTTGCCTGCAAAGTTGTCAGAGTTGACTGGATCCTCGAAAGCAAACTCAACGGGCTCCTCGTTAGCGAACTCGTCTCCTGGCTCTACCCAAATAAGACAAACAAGCAACAAGGACACAATCAACCACGTGCAAAACTCAAACAACATGATGCAAACATGGTATGCTATGCGGGATGCGACATGTGATGCATATGCAAGATTTGACAAGGAATGAATGAACCTGGCCTCAACCTGGAAATCCAAGGGTGCCACTGGAAAGGTGAGATGAAATCACTTGAAAACGATATAAAGAACTCCGGAATCGGAGTCACGGTTTGGAAATGGCAAGCAATTCAAATATGGCACCGGTCTGCGATATACAGCAAGTAGCCATCTAAATGCAACAAGATGAACATGCTACGGCACTCAAACATGGCAACAAAATACATGGCAGGGATCCATTCATGAAGCTTAACAAAAGATGAACACTAATCTACGGCCAAATCATCCATTAACAGGTTCAAACAAGCATGGCAAAAATGCATTTGGTAAACACATTTCAGACTTAGTGAAATTAACACTTGTCTGGAATTTCAGATCAGGTAGCACACTTTGGAGCATGAAAACTATATGCTACAGGACCTGAACATGGCAAAGTAAATCATGGCATGGAGCTACTCAAAGAGCTTAACAAAAGTCCCTTAGTGACCTTGAGCCAAAAGGGATAAGAAAATACAATTGCAAGCATGTGAACATGGCAAAAACATAATCAGTTCTCAGACTTAGTGAAAAACTGGAGCATGCAAAATCAGATATCAAGTAGGCATGTTTATGGGCTCGATGCACTCACCATAGAGCAAGTAATGATAATATAAGCATACACCCATCAAGAATATACATTATACAAGCTAGACATGGCTATAACAATAGCATAGCATGCATGGATCAACTATAACATCCTCGGCAAAATCGCTAACAGGTAGACAATCTGCCCAGATTCACGAAATGACAAAAGTAGAGCTCAATTGACTCAAGCTAGGGTGCTCCATAATTGCAAACAAAGACATGGATGGATAGAGCACTACAAGATTAACAAAACATTCTTACTGATCATCCTCAAAAGAGGCACGGATCACTAGGAAACAACATGAACATATGGCATATTAAGATAAACAGATCAAGGACTTAGTGGAATTGCTAAGTCCCTGAAATCAGCATTAGCGAATGCACCACTTTGCAAGCTTGTGCTAGTCACCACACACATCAGAAAAATACATGGATTGCACCTCTGGATAGATGGAAAAACATATAACAAAACTCATGTAGAGCTCAGGGGCATATCATGCACACAATAATCATGGAAAAAATGACAAATATCTAAATGGAGCAGCAGATCTGACAATTATCCCAAATAGCACTCTTCCAACAGCCTTTCGGGCATCAAGATGAACTCAAATGAAAATGATGCAATGAGATGAAATTATGTGCTCTCTGAGACGAACATTTTGATATGCTATATGCCCAAAACAGAGCTACGGATGCGGAGATGTAGCAGTTCAAAGTATGCAAAATAATCTGGGAACTTAGTGAAAAAGGTCAACCCCTAGGGTTTTTCAGATCTGGATCGGATCTCGCCGGAGCACGCAAAATGAGGTTCGCCGGAGGGGACTTGGAGGACACCGGAGCTCGAAGGAGGCACGCCGGCCGGACTTGCCGGTCTTGGGGGCGGCGCGGACGACGGCGGGCGGCACTCGGTGGCCAGGTGGCGGCGAGTTTGGCGGCGGGGCCCTGCCGGAGCGCGGCGCCGAGCCTCGCCGGGGTACGGGCGGTGCGGCGGAGGAGCGGCCGGCGAGGTGGCCGGCCTCGGGGAAGAGGCGGTGCACCGCGAGGTGGAGGCGGCGGGGCGAAGTGGGCCTCGGGGGCCCCGAGCGGGCCTGGCGGGCCCGCGGCGCGGGAGGCGGCGATGTGGTCACGGGGGCACCACGTGGCAACTGCTCGTTGGACGGCGGCGGCGGGCGGACGCGTCCGGCGCCGTCCGGACGTGTCCGGTGGCGGCGGAGACGAATGGATCTAGGGTTAGGGGAGACTGGAACCGCGAATTTCGGAGGGTGTCCAAATGAGGTGCGGTTTTCGGCCACACGATCGTGATCGAATGCTTAGATGATGGAGAAGGTTTTGGTGGGTTTTGGTCCAACTTGGAGGGGTGTTGGGCTGCAACACACACGAGGCCTTTTCGGTCCCTCGGTTAACCGTTGGAGTATCAAACGAAGTCCAAATGGTACAAAACTTGACAGGCGGTCTACCGGTAGTAAACCAAGTCCGCTTGGCAAGTATCGGTCCAATCCGGAAATGTTTAATCCCCACACATGAAAGAAAGGTAGAAATGACCACCGGAGGAGAACGGAGCGCCGGAATGCAAAACGGACAACGGCGAAAATGCTCGGATGCATGAGACGAACACGTATGCAAATGCAATGCACATGATAACATGATATGAGATGCATGACAACGATAACAACACACGGAGACAAAAACCCGAACCCGATAAAATAAAATAACTTAACGCCGGAACTGCAAGAGTTGGATTACATATTAGGTAAATCATATCCGGGGTGTTACAACACTCCACCACTACGAAAGGATCTCGTCCCGAGATCTAGGACTGAAAGAACGCCGGGTATTCAGAACGGATGTGATCCTCATGTTCCCAGGTAGTTTCACGGTCGGAATGGTGTGACCACTTGACTTTGAGGAATTTGATTGACTTGTTGCGAGTCTTGCGTTCAGTCTCTTCAAGAATAGCAACGGGGTGCTCACGATAAGAGAGATCTTCTTGGAGCTCAATGTCCTCGAAGTTGACGATGCGGTCAGTGGTCTTGAAGCACTTTCGGAGCTGAGAGACATGGAACACGTCATCCACATTTGCAAAGATTGAAGGAAGCTCGAGTTGATAGGCGAGATCGCCTCTCTTGCTGACAATCTTGAAAGGTCCCACGTATCTAGGGGCAAGCTTCCCTTTGATACGGAAGCGACAAGTACCTTTCATTGGAGAGACGCGGAGGTAAACATGATCTCCGATCTCGAAAGCCAAATCACGGTGCTTACTATCATAGTAGCTCTTCTGGCGGGATTGGGCTGCTTTGAGGTTATCTCGAATGACTTTGCACATTTCCTCTGCCTCTGTGATTAAGTCATTTCCTAGAAGTTGACGTTCACCGGTTTCAGACCAGTTGAGAGGGGTACGGCACTTCCTGCCATACAGAATTTCAAATGGGGCCTTGCCCGAACTTGCTTGAAAACTGTTGTTGTAGGAGAATTCAGCATATGGAAGACAATCCTCCCACTTCATGCTGAAGGAGATCACACAAGCCCTGAGCATATCTTCAAGAATCTGGTTGACACGCTCGACTTGACTGCTAGTTTGAGGATGGAAAGCTGTGCTGAAGCGGATGTTGGTGCCCATGGCCTTGTGAAAAGAATCCCAAAACTTGGAGGTAAAGATGCTGCCACGGTGTGAAGAGATCACTTGTGGAATACCGTGCAGAGAGACAATTCGAGAGGTATAGAGCTCCGTCAATTGAGCTGCAGTGATTGACTCTATGATAGGCAGAAAGTGAGCCACTTTAGTGAGTTTGTCGATGACAACGAATATAGCATCATTGCCACGCTTGGACTTTGGAAACCCAGTCACGAAGTCCATCTCAATGTGGTCAAACTTCCATTCTGGAATGGCAAGAGGTTGGAGGAGACCAGCTGGCCTTTGGTGTTCTGCCTTCACTCTTCTGCAGACATCACATTCATTCACGAACTGAGCAATCTCGCGCTTCATTCGAGTCCACCAATAAGCCTGCTTGAGGTCCTGGTACATCTTCGTGCTCCCAGGGTGGATGGAGAGGAGAGAATTGTGAGCCTCATTCATGATCACTTTACGAAGGTCACCTTTGGGCACAACAATACGATCCTCGAAGAAGAGAGTGTCCTTGTCATCAAGGCGGTAGCACTTGTACTTGGGTTGACTCTTGGCCATCCCAATCTTCACCTTTTCACCATAGCATCAAGAAGCTGAGCTTGGCGAATATGGTCTTCCAAGGTAGGAGAGACTTGAAGGTTGGCGAGGAAACCTTGAGGAACAACTTGCAGATTAAGTTTGCGGAAAGCTTCACAAAGCTCGGGTTGATAAGGCTTGAGAATCAGACTATTGCAATAAGCCTTCCTGCTCAATGCGTCAGTAATCACATTGGCCTTGCCTGGAGTATACTCGATACTCAGATTATACTCTTGAATCATCTCGACCCATCGAGTTTGCCTGAGGTTGAGATTAGGCTGAGTGAAGATGTACTTGAGACTCTTGTGGTCAGTGAAAATGTCCACTTTTCTTCCCAATAAGAGATGTCTCCAAGTCAAAAGAGCATGCACAACTGCCACCAACTCGAGGTCATGAGTGGGGTAGTTCTTCTTGTTGGGCTTCAACTGGCGAGAGGTATAAGCCACAACTTTCTTTTCTTGCATCAACACTGCACTGAGACCTTGGAGAGAGGCATCGCAAAAGACCTCGTACGGTTTGGATTCATCAGGAGGAGTCAGAACTGGAGCAGTGACCAATTTCTATTTCAAAGTGTTGAAAGCAATGTCACACTCTAGAGACCAAACGTACTTGACGTGCTTCTGGAGAAGATTTGAGAGAGGCTTCGCGATCTTAGAAAAGTTTTCAACGAATCTTCGACAATAGCTTGCGAGACCGAGGAAGCTACGGAGTTGCTTCATGTTCTGAGGTGGTTCCCAATTCACAATTGCAGACACCTTCTTAGGATTCACCACAATGCCCTTGGCAGAGATGATATGACCAAGATAAAGAACCTCATCGAGCCAAAATTCACACTTGGAGAACTTGGCGTAGAACTTGTGTTCCCTGAGAATATCGAGTACCAAACGCAAGTGATTGGTATGATCTTCCTTGTTCTTCGAAAAGACCATAATGTCGTCAAGAGAGACCAAAACGAAGTCATTGGTGTAGGTGTTGAAGATGAAGTTCATCATGCGAGAGAAAGTCGGAGGAGCGTTGATGAGGCCAAAAAACATGACAGTGTATTCATATGAACCAAAGCTTGTCCTGAAAGCCGTCTTGGGAATATCTTGCTCACAGATTCGAATCTGGTGATAACCCATACGGAGATCAAGCTTGGAGAATATTTGGGCACTTTGAGTTGTTCGAACAGCTCGTTGATGTTGGGAAGTGGGTATTTGTTCTTGATGGTATTCTTGTTCAATGGACGGTAATCAACACAAAGTCGGTCCGTTCCATCCTTCTTCTTCACAAAAATAACACCACAACCCCACGGAGAAGAACTAGGTAGGATGAGACCCATTCTCTCTTGAATATCGAGTTGCTTCTTCAGCTCCTTCAACTCTTCAGGTCCGAGCTTGTAAGGATGTTTGCACACCGGTTCCGTGCCAGGCTCGAGATCGATGACGAATTCAACTGGCCGGTGCGGAGGCATTCCTGGAAGCTCTTCTGGAAAGACGTCTTGATATTCGCAAACGACTGGAATTTGTGAGATAGCATCCAGTTCACCCTTCTCATTGAGAGAAAACAAACGGATGGTATCATCACGAGCGGCAAAGACAATTACATCCTCAGAAGAATGAGTCAATTGAATCTACCTGGCTGCACAATCAAGATGCGCCTTGTGCTTAGAAAGCCAATCCATCCCGAGAATAAGATCAATATCCGAGTCGCCCAGAACAATAGGAGAAGCTAGAAATTTGTAGTCGCCCAACGTGATAGTAACATCCGAGACGCAGGTTTGAGCTGTCATTTGCTTGCCCGGTGACACGATTTGCAAGGAACTTTGCAGATACTAATAATCGCACTCATACTTAGATGCAAAAGGTTTGGAAATTGTCAGGACCCCGACTCAATGCCACATCGATCTAGCATGTAACACCTGATATCACTTTGCGGCCTCACGCACGGTATTCCCACGGGTGTCGCCTTACCCTTGCCCGGGACCGTTTACGCCTTTTGGCACACGTATATGACAGTGTCGCTAGCATCCATATGATAAGGAGTCCGGGCTGACATGGCTAGTCGTAAACCCAAAGTGGCACAAACTTACAGGGACAGGCATCCATGACCCAGCATCGAACGTGTCGGTCATCAGCGAGTGAATCCAGGCTATAGCACTAGGCTAGCAGGACTCCGGTGAACCGGGCTGTAGCGGGCTAACAGGACTCCGGTATTCATCGCGTGACATTTCCCCGAAGGGACAGACACAGGAACGAAGAAGGACACATGCCGGCCAGCCTAAGTGTTCCGGAGCAGTAGCAAGCTACCATGGCTCAGTGAAGCACTAGGAGACATTTCCCGGTAAGAGAGGCTACTAAGGATAAACAACTAGATAGCCAGATCCCACACATACCAAGCATTTCAATAACATACACACAATATGCTCGATATGTGCAAATACAACATGGCATCACAACATGACTCTACAACTCAAGTATTTAATCAATAGGCTCCGAGGAGCGAGATATTACAAACAGGGGTCTCACGACCCAACATTCAGAGCATACAAGTCAAAGCACAAGCGGAAGCTATCATGTCTGAGTACAGACATCTATAAATGAAAAAGGCTGAGAAGCCTGACTATCTATCAGATCCTGCCGAGGGCACAAGATCGTAGCTGAGGTAACAAGCTAAACGTCGAAGTCCATGCGGAACTACTAGTGAGACCGAAGTCTCTCTGCAAAACATAAAATAGGCAAACGTGAGTACAAATGTACCCAGCAAGACTTACATCAGAACTAACTACATATGCATCATTATCAACAAAGGGGATGGTGGGGTTTAACTGCAGCAAGCCAGCTTTGACTCGGTGGCTA
Organism: Triticum aestivum; assembly: GCF_018294505.1. NCBI lineage: Eukaryota > Viridiplantae > Streptophyta > Magnoliopsida > Poales > Poaceae > Triticum > Triticum aestivum. Next base: position 406,015,094 of record NC_057809.1, on the reverse strand, counting down.
TCCTAAACTACGACTGCAAGTAACTCTTTGAGGTGGCGCACACGAGTCCACATATTCACCATATCAATACACCACTATGGATCCGCTCCCGTCTCCCTACGAGAACGCCATCCATAGCACTCACGCTTATCTTGCGTATTTTAGAGTATCCACTTTCACTTGTCTATGAACTGATATAAGCAACCCAGAAGTCCTTTTCCGCGGACACGACTATTCGAATAGATGATGTTAACCCTGCAGGGGTGTACTTCTTCACACACGCTCTCACCACTTACCGCCGTTTACACGACATGTACTCGGCAACCTTCAAGCGGAAGCCCAACGTGGGTGTCGGCCACGGCCTGCCTAAACACTCAAGTCTCTAGTCCAGGTTTATCGCCTATTCGGGTTCCATCCATGAGGAGATCCGGCCGGAGTTTCGCTCACAGCCCCAAACGATGTGAACAGGGTTCCGTGACACCAAACGGGCGCCCGGTTTACCCGGCCACGTGCCTACCGCATCACAGCCCACCCCTACGGTCAGCGCTGCGCACGGCCTCCAGCATACTACAAACACCAGAAACTACTTGCAACTCCTGGACAGAGGACAAGGGTGATCAAGAAGCCGAGAGGGTCCATTGGTTTCGGGCCCAATGCATGGTAGTAGCTGAATCATGGATCACAAACACAGAACTCAGTTCCTGAGGACGGCTGCAATGAGACAACCCACCATGTACTCCTACATGGCCTCTCACCGCTACCTTTACCAAATCGTGTTCACACACTTAGCTCACACACAGTAGGACATGTTCACACACCTCTGATTCATCCCGGATGAATCAGACCTGACACAACTCTAAGCAGTAGCAGGCATGACAAACAAGCATGAATGAGTAGGCACAACAGGGCTCAAACAACTCCTACTCATGCTAGTGGGTTTCATCTATTTACTGTGGAATGACAGGTCATGCAAAGGATAAAGGGGTTCAGCTACCGCAGCAAGTAACAGTTGAATCGATGTTGTCCTAATGCAGTAAAGAGAGCAGGAGCGAGAGAGTGGGATTTTATCGGAATGAACAAGGGGGTTTTGCTTGCCTGGCACTTCTGAAGATAACATTGAGTCTTCATCAGTGTCAACGATCACAACGTCGGAACATCGTCTATCGGGAGGGAACAGATACCGGCAACAAAGAAGAAATACAATCAATGCAATGCACAATATGATGCATGCTCATGACATGGCAATATGAATGTGTTTTGAGCTAATGCAACTAGCAACAGATTAAATGAAGTTGGTTTGAATACAAGATTCAAATTCAAACTCCATATGTGATTATTCAAATGCCATTTAATTGATTTGTGCTAAACAGCAGCTATAAGTTGTTCTAACATGCATGAAAATGGTACAGATGGATTCCTTGAATTTTTCTGATAATTTTTCATATATAATTATTTAATTTGGAGTTACGGTTGAATTTCTATGATTTATTGAAGTTTAGGGCATTTTCTGAAATTTCCTGAATATTAATAATTCCAGTAATTCATTAATGCGTCAGCCTGATGTCATGATGACGTCAGCAGGTCAACGTGGCACAGTCCGGTCAACCCCTGACCGGTGGGTCCCGAGTGTCAGTGTCTAACTAAACTAACCTAGCTTAGTTAATACTAACCTAACTTAATTAGCCGGGCGGGGCCCGCAGGTCAGTGAGAGAGAGGGGGGTCAAACCGGGCAGTGGGGTCAACCCACGCCGGTCATCGGGTCAGCGGTCGCCGGCGTTTAGCCGCCGGCGAGTCCAGGCGCGGCGGAGAGCTCGGGAAACGCCCTCCGGCGACCAAAACAGCGGCAGCGATCATCTACGCGTAGCTGGCGCTCAGCCGTATCCATCTAAGCAAGCGGGAGGGGCTGAGGTCGAGCGGGCTCGCCGGAATCAGGCTCGCGGCGGCGGCCGAGGTTCGGACCTCGACGGAAACGAGGCTACGGTTGACGAGAGGACGAACGGATGCTTGTTCTGGGCTCCTGGGACCATGCTGAGCGCAGACACGTGCTCAAACACGGGCGGCAGCAACTGTGGCCGCGGCGGCGCCATGGCCGTCGGCGAAGAGCTCTCGGCTCGTTGTGAACGGCGGCTAGAGAGGGAGATAGGGCACGGGGAGAGGGGGAATCGGGTCAAGGGCTCACCGCGGAGCTGCAGGGAGGGTTAGTGGGCTCGGGGGCGCGCCGGAGTGGCCGAATCGACGGAGAAGGGCGCCGGGGCCGAAGCTTGAAGACGATGACGATGGCGGCTGCTCGGGGCCCTTCTGGTCGCGTGAGACGACGAGGAGGACGAGGGCGGAACAGCGGAGCTTTGGGAGGCGTCGGGGAGGCGAGACGGTGGCTGTGGCCGCACGAGCGCTGGTCGGCGGCGACGGGCTCCATTCGGTCGCGGGAGGGGAAGCAGAGGAGCGAGGGGGAGGGAGGTCCAGAGAGCGAGGGAGAAGTGAGAGGGGGTTGGGGAGGCGCGTGGCGTCTCCGGGCGTCGAGGAGGGAGGCAACCAGGCAGGAGGTGGCCAAGCGCGGTGGCGGTGCTCGCCACCGAGCTGCTTCGTGCGCTGGCACGGGAGGAAGACAGGCATGCCCCCTGGTGGTTGGGCTGCACAGTGTTGGGCTGTCCAGGTGGGCTTGGTGGGCTGCAGAGGTAAGTCCAGGTAAGGTTTCTCTCCTCTGTCTTTTATTTCTGTGTTTTGTTTTATTTAATTTATTTTGCCACTGTTTTGAATTTAAAATAATTCAAACAATGCCAAAAACTCCTCTGAATATTTTTATTTTGCTATATGGACTTTTCCAAAAGCTCATAAAATATTTCAGGGGTATTTGAAATTATATTCTAGTTATATGAATATAATTCAAATTCAAATAGCTAATGAATTAAATCCAAAGTCCCAAAAATAATTCCTTAAAAATGTTCAATATTTTGGTTGGGACCAGAACCCTTACCAAAAATTATCAAACATTTAAGAAGAGCATTTTGGAGCAATGAATGAGATTTTTAGGGTTTTTGCCCTTCTTTTATTTAAGTTTTTGAGGCTTCCAAAATTCCTCAGTTCAGGTTTCAAAAATTTAAACATGATGCTCACATGAGGTCTAGCCTAGTGCATAACAGGACCAGGGATGTGACAACTCACCCCCACTAAACAAAATCTCGTCCCGAGATTCAAGCGTAGGGTAAGGTGAAGGGGGAGCGCAAACTAGCACAATCTTCACGATCCAGGTTGCACTTCATAGGAACATTGATTCGATCACCATCTTTGACTCGAGGTCTTGCTCTGAGGAATCCTGTCAACATGACATGGAGGGAAGAAGGAGACTCTAGAAGGGTCGATCTTCTCGAAGATCGAACAACTCACGGAATGAGACATAGGACCATCTCTTGGGTTGAGACACGAGATACACATCAAGAAGGGTGGAAAGAAATGGATAACGAAGGTTCACTAGGTGGACAACAATTTCACGCTTAAGAAGGTGGTAATCGATTGTCAACGTAGCGAGAAGTTGAGTTGCCATGATACCACGACGAAACATCCTGGAGGAGGGGGATTCGTAGATTATTACCTTAAGTGGCAAAAAGAATTACCTTTGATTAAAAGATCATTGAAACTCTTTAAACCAGCCTAAGACAATTCTCGAGCGATCGTTTGGAGGGGGTCGGTAGAATGGCATACTCGGACTTGGATGATGTGGATTACCTTGTTGAAGACAACGCAATGGATGAATTTGCTTATCACCGGAAATGGAAGAGACCCATGGTAGAATGGCACATTGGCGGTGCAATCTGGGAACAAAATGCAAATGATGGGAATGATTCTGGTAACTGAGGAAGAACCCAACAATAAAGAGTGAATTCACTGTTGGAGTGGTTATAGCATAACCGAGGAGGCTGAGAGCATACCCAGTTAGTGCCGATGATAACACGTAGCGCTTGTGCGTGCTCTCAAGAACTTGAGCATTTCCATATTCATCAAGGTTTTACCAACATCCGTGTCAAGGATCCTGGCAACACAACTTGCTACCACGATGAATGATGATGGATGATGCAGATGCAAAGGAAGATAACACCTTCTCAGATTTCACCCTTGGCGGGGCCAAGGAAATAAAGTCTGGATGATCGACCGAGAGACATTTAGCACTCCGCTTCTAATGTTCTCCTTGATGTGCTAGTGTAACCCATTCATAGATATGGTTTGATATCTAGAACATCAAGTAAAAGGTCGGACTTCGGAAACACAAGAATCATAAGGAACAACTAGGGAGGTAAATCCTACGAAATCCTTATGGGGAGGTGGCCAACTTCTTCAATCAAGATACTGCAATAATAGGTCTTTCGGCTGGGAGGTGCTGGCCACGACATCCACTTTATCAGTTATCGAGGGACCAATATTATAGTTCTTGAGAAATGTTCCAAACCATCATATCTGCCTGAGATTCAGATCTGGTTGGTGTCAGGATATTCCAGACTCATCGAGCCTAGGAAGATAAATGAAAGTTTGCAACACAATTCGACGAGATAACGTTGCGAGATTCTCGGGAAATGAACTACGATAGCAAACTCCAAAACATGAGCTGGTTCTGCTACAAACATGTGAACACGTTGTCCAAGACAAGCATGACCACAAAGTAGTCTTATAATAAAACACTACCGAGTTCAGGAGGGGGAACCATCAACGAGGGTATCGAAGTCCTTACATAAGTCCGGATTAGCTCTTATGAAGGAACTCCTTCTCCTTGAACAAATCAATCAGTGGCTTGGTGTGCTAGGGATACATATAGATTGAAGGTTGCAAGTCTTCAAACCACAGAATTCTTCGCACGTGTGCATGACTGATTTGGAATGATTCCAAAGAAAGCAACATTGACTTTCTCGAATCCACGGCGGCAACTTGCATCAGATGCACATGAATTAAAGGAAGTCACTACCTTCATCCAAACATATGCTTCATGAGCTAGAATGAACAAATGCTTTCAAAAGTTTCCAACACTAGCTTAATGTTCAACAAAATCATGGAGGAGATAAGGATGTTGTCAATGGGCTCAACAACAATTCATCTAGGTTTCCTTTTAAAAGGAATTCCATAGTTAAGTGAACACGGTGATAGCATTGATCAGACCAAAAGATGTAATGGTGTATGCTCGAGGAAAATCCACGAGTAAGACAACATTACGAACATCGTTGGTTCTGACTTGATTTGAGGATAGCCCATACTCAATCAAAGGTTTGATAAGACAATAGGTCCAGCAACTAATCACAAGGACCAATCGATGAAGATATCATCTTTCTTCAACACACACTACACAAGAATATCCCTTTGGAACGAACTAAGTTAGGCAAGCTTTTATCTTCCAATTCTCCAAGTTGTTGTCTAGCTTAACCAACTAGCTCAGGGATATCCAACACAGATTCTTGGAGAAAGGGTGGTTCACAAGAAACCAACTTGATCACGAGCTCAACATAACAGTCAGGAAACAACCCGGTAACACTTCCAAGAAGATATTTGGAAAGTCACGAACCACCGGTATGTTACTAAGCTCGAGAACAATCTTGCTTTTGAGGGCAAGACGACATGATCAAATGAGTGAGGACTTGAAATAATTCCTAACTCATTGGTCGAGGAGTGCACCAGAAATAGGGACTAGGTAGCACAATCAATCTTAGGGTGACGATTCAATAATCAACACGCTAAGAATGAGGTTATCGTCCATTTAACTACCAAGCAACAGAGTTGCTAGCAATATTAATTTCACACGCCATGATTCATTTGTCGGCATTCCGGTTATAATAACACAGGAACCGAGGAATGAACAATGATGGCAAGAAGTATCACTGTACCAAGAGTTCATAGGATGGTGTGCAATTCCTATAACAATCTCGATATAAAATATGTAATACTCCAAGGTAGAGCAGAACAAAAGCTGGATTAGCAATTTGATCTGCGGAGCACAACTTCTTTGACCCAATCCTGGATAGGGAAGAGGTACTGGAGTTTGTTTCTCCTAGTCATTCCGTGATAGAATGGCTTGACAGACCACAAGAGTAATAGGCATCGATAAACGAACGCACGCATACCCTTGACTATCAACTGATAGGCGAAGGTCAGTAGACAACTAAAAAGGGACAACTCCAAGGAACATATAACTTTCTGGGTTGTGGATACATGGGTTGGTATGCCGAACAAAGTTCAACATAATTCTTCCGGATAACCCATGCAGAAAGGTTGAGCTGGCAGAGTCACAATATAGCATGGAGAACTCATAGAGGGCCTGTTGTGATCTTTTGATCCAACAAACTTCTGCCATAATGGTTCATGGTATTTGGAAGAACGATATACCACGGACCTCGAGGACTATCGCAAAGGTTACTAATATACTAAAGGAACTAGCAACACTATCAACATGAAGTAAGTAGAGTGAATCTCGGGTTCAAAACCCAGAAATAGAATGCCTACTAACTAATAACATCACGGGATGCTTTCGAGAATAAAGGCCAGAATCTCACACTGGGAACACAAAACGTTGCTAGATTACTAGGTGACTTCCTAAACACCTAAGGTCATAATAATAGCTCCAACATCTACGCCGAGGTAACAAAGTACCTCAACCTACCGATTAGTGTGCTTATTCCGACCAAAAGGGACATCGGAGACGGAAGGAAAGGATTTGCAAATGCATCAGACTGTTTAGAGACCTGGGATGACTCGGACAGCATAACGGCTGTAAATGCTCAAAAAAGATTTGAGACATACTACAAAATGGTGGCATAACCACTCAGAAGCACAATATCAAGGTTCCGAGATCAACAATTAACATACGGAAGTAGTAGGAACTGAACTGAGACTTAAATCCAACAATCTTATAAGTCTACTGATTAGCAACACGTGATCCTAATAGAAAGAAGAGATAGCCTAGTTCTTAATCCCCGTAGAAGAGAAGATGATGACTCAGATCAGAAGGCCATGAGGTATAAGGAGTAAAAAGAGCCTTACGTTCCATCCCACAATCAATTCCCTTATATAACTAAGAATTTCTAGACTCAATTTTGACCAGTTTGGCTTGGTAATCCTACAGGCAGTCAAGCTCTGATACCAACGCTGTCAGGACCCCGACTCAATGCCACATCGATCTAGCATGTAACACCTCATATCACTTTGCGGCCTCACGCACGGTATTCCCACGGGTGTCGCCTTACCCTTGCCCGGGACCGTTTACGCCTTTTGGCACACGTATATGACAGTGTCGCTAGCATCCATATGATAAGGAGTCCGGGCTGACATGGCTAGTCGTAAACCCAAAGTGGCACAAACTTACAGGGACAGGCATCCATGACCCAGCATCGAACGTGTCGGTCATCAGCGAGTGAATCCAGGCTGTAGCACTAGGCTAGCAGGACTCCGGTGAACCGGGCTGTAGCGGGCTAACAAGACTCCGGTATTCATCGCGTGACATTTCCCCGAAGGGACAGACACAGGAACGAAGAAGGACACATGCCGGCCAGCCTAAGTGTTCCGGAGCAGTAGCAAGCTACCATGGCTCAGTGAAACACTAGGAGACATTTCCCGGTAAGAGAGGCTACTAAGGATAAACAACTAGATAGCCAGATCCCACACATACCAAGCATTTCAATAACATACACACAATATGCTCGATATGTGCAAATACAACATGGCATCACGACATGACTCTACAACTCAAGTATTTAATCAATAGGCTCCGAGGAGCGAGATATTACAAACAGGGGTCTCATGACCCAACATTCAGAGCATACAAGTCAAAGCACAAGCGGAAGCTATCATGTCTGAGTACAGACATCTATAAATGAAAAAGGCTGAGAAGCCTGACTATCTATCAGATCCTGCCGAGGGCACAAGATCGTAGCTGAGGTATCAAGCTAAACGTCGAAGTCCACGCGGAACTACTAGCGAGACCGAAGTCTCTCTGCAAAACGTAAAATAGGCAAACGTGAGTACAAATGTACCCAGCAAGACTTACATCAGAACTAACTACATATGCATCATTATCAACAAAGGGGATGGTGGAGTTTAACTGCAGCAAGCCAGCTTTGACTCAGTGGCTAACCTAAACTATGATTGCAAGTAACTCTTCAGGTGGCGCACACGAGTCCACATATTCACCATATCAATACACCACTATGGATCCACTCCCGTCTACCTACGAGAACGCCATCCATAGCACTCACGCTTGTCTTGCGTATTTTAGAGTATCCACTTTCACTTGTCTATGAACTGATATAAGCAACCCAGAAGTCCTTTTCCGCGGACACGGCTATTCGAATAGATGATGTTAACCCTGCAGGGGTGTACTTCTTCACACACGCTCTCACCACTTATCGCCGTTTACACGACATGTACTCGGCAACCTTCAAGCGGAAGCCCAACGTGGGTGTCGGCCACGGCTTGCCTAAACACTCAAGTCTCTAGTCCAGGTTTATCGCCTATTCGGGTTCCATCCATGAGGAGATCCGGCCGGAGTTTCGCTCACAGCCCCAAACGATGTGAACAGGGTTCCGTGACACCAAACGGGCGCCCGGTTTACCCGGCCACGTGCCTACCGCATCACAGCCCACCCCTACGGTCAGCGCTGCGCACGGCCTCCAGCATACTACAAACACCAGAAACTACTTGCAACTCCTGGACAGAGGACAAGGGTGATCAAGAAGCCGAGAGGGTCCATTGGTTTCGGGCCCAATGCATGGTAGTAGCTGAATCATGGATCACAAACACAGAACTCAGTTCCTGAGGACGGCTGCAATGAGACAACCCACCATGTACTCCTACATGGCCTCTCACCGCTACCTTTACCAAATCGTATTCACACACTTAGCTCACACACAGTAGGACATGTTCATACACCTCTGATTCATCCCGGATGAATCAGACCTAACACAACTCTAAGCAATAGCAGGCATGAGAAACAAACATGAATGAGTAGGCACAACAGGGCTCAAACAACTCCTACTCATGCTAGTGGGTTTCATCTATTTACTGTGGAATGATAGGTCATGCAAAGGATAAAGGGGATCAGCTACCGCAGCAAATAACAGTTGAATCGATGTTGTCCTAATGCAGTAAGAGAGCAGGAGCGAGAGAGTGGGATTTTATCGGAATGAACAAGGGGGTTTTGCTTGCCTGGCACTTCTGAAGATAACATTGAGTCGTCATCAGTGTCAACGATCACAACGTCGGAACATCGTCTATCGGGAGGGAACAGATACCGGCAACAAAGAAGAAATACAATCAATGCAATGCACAATATGATGCATGCTCATGACATGGCAATATGAATGTGTTTTGAGCTAATGCAACTAGCAACAGATTAAATGAAGTTGGTTTGAATACAAGATTCAAATTCAAACTCCATATGTGATTATTCAAATGCCATTTTAATTGGTTTGCTAAACAGAAGCTATAAGTTGTTCTAACATGCATGAAAATGGTACAGATGGATTCCTTGAATTTTTCTGATAATTTTTCATATATAATTTATTTAATTTGGAGTTACGGTTGAATTTCTATGATTTATTGAAGTTTAGGGCATTTTCTGAAATTTCCTGAATATTAATAATTCCAGTAATTCATTAATGCGTCAGCCTGATGTCATGATGACGTCAGCAGGTCAACGTGGCACAGTCCGGTCAACCCCTGACCGGTGGGTCCCGAGTGTCAGTGTCTAACTAAACTAACCTAGCTTAGTTAATACTAACCTAACTTAATTAGCCGGGCGGGGCCCGCAGGTCAGTGAGAGAGAGGGGGGGTCAAACCGGGCAGTGGGGTCAACCCACGCCGGTCATCGGGTCCGCGGTCGCCGGCGTTTAGCCGCCGGCGAGTCCAGGCGCGGCGGAGAGCTCGGGAAACGCCCTCCGGCGACCAAAACAGCGGCAGCGATCATCTACGCGTAGCTGGCGCTCAGCCGTATCCATCTAAGCAAGCGGGAGGGGCTGAGGTCGAGCGGGCTCGCCGAAATCAGGCTCGCGGCGGCGGCCGAGGTTCGGACCTCGACGGAAACGAGGCTACGGTTGACGAGAGGACGAACGGATGCTTGTTCTGGGCTCCTGGGACCATGCTGAGCGCAGACACGTGCTCAAACACGGGCGGCAGCAACTGTGGCCGCGGCGGCGCCATGGCCGTCGGCGAAGAGCTCTCGGCTCGTTGTGAACGGCGGCTAGAGAGGGAGATAGGGCACATGGAGAGGGGGAATCGGGTCAAGGGCTCACCGCGGAGCTGCAGGGAGGGTTAGTGGGCTCGGGGGCGCACCGGAGTGGCCGAATCGACGGAGAAGGGCGCCGGGGCCGAAGCTTGAAGACGATGACGATGGCTGCTGCTCGGGGCCCTTCTGGTCGCGTGAGACGACGAGGAGGACGAGGGCGGAACAGCGGAGCTTTGGGAGGCGTCGGGGAGGCGAGACGGTGGCTGTGGCTGCACGAGCGCTGGTCGGTGGCGACGGGCTCCATTCGGTCACGGGAGGGGAAGCAGAGGAGCGAGGGGGAGGGAGGTCCAGAGAGCGAGGGAGAAGTGAGAGGGGGTCGGGGAGGCGCGTGGCGTCTCCGGGCGTCGAGGAGGGAGGCAACCAGGCAGGAGGTGGCCAAGCGCGGTGGCGGTGCTCGCCACCGAGCTGCTTCGTGCGCTGGCACGGGAGGAAGACAGGCATGCCCCCTGGTGGTTGGGCTGCACAGTGTTGGGCTGTCCAGGTGGGCTTGGTGGGCTGCAGAGGTAAGTCCAGGTAAGGTTTCTCTCCTCTGTCTTTTATTTCTGTGTTTTGTTTTATTTAATTTATTTTGCCACTGTTTTGAATTTAAAATAATTCAAACAATGCCAAAAACTCCTCTGAATATTTTTATTTTGCTATATGGACTTTTCCAAACGCTCATAAAATATTTCAGGGGTATTTGAAATTATATTCTAGTTATATGAATATAATTCAAATTCAAATAGCTAATGAATTAAATCCAAAGTCCCAAAAATAATTCCTTAAAAATGTTCAATATTTTGGTTGGGACCAGAACCCTTACCAAAAATTATCAAACATTTAAGAAGAGCATTTTGGAGCAATGAATGAGATTTTTAGGGTTTTTGCCCTTCTTTTATTTAAGTTTTTGAGGCTTCCAAAATTCCTCAGTTCAGGTTTCAAAAATTTAAACATGATGCTCACATGAGGTCTAGCCTAGTGCATAACAGGACCAGGGATGTGACAGAAATGAAACAATGCGATGCACCAGTGTCAAAAAGAACTTTTGTAGGGATATCGTTAACAGGAAGGTTACCCATGATGACATCTGACGAATCCTCTGCCTGAGCTGCATTCACCATATTAACCTTGGCGTACTTGGGGTTATGCTTGACCATAGCTGTACTTGCCGATCTCACAGGAGGAGGAGGGGGAAGACGCCTCTGATTGAAGCACTTGTTGGCATAGTGACCCTTCTGTTGGCACTTGTTGCACGTGACCTCTGAAAGCGGATGGTGATACGGAGCACTCGATCTTGGAGCTTGAGATGAAGTCTTGTTCTGAAAGCCAGAGTTGGGTGGGTGGGAAGATCCACTGCCACCTTTACTCTTCTGATACGGCTGACGGAACGGAGGAGGAGGAAGCCAATACTTCTGCTGGTTGGCCACTTGAGTAGAGGAAGAAGGAGTAGCATCTCTGACTCGCTTCTTGGAAGCATCACACCTCAGTTGAGCGGCCTCTTGCTTCAATGCAATGTTGTAGAACTCATCGTACCTCAAGGGCTCAAAGAGAACAAGAGCTAGCTGAATTTCTTCTCTGAGACCACCCCTGAACTGGTATATCATGCTCTTCTCATCAGGGACGTCCTGCTTAGCAAAGCGGGCGAGCTTCTGAAACAACTTGTTGTAGTCATAGACAGACAAAGAGCCTTGCTTCAGGTTGCAGAATTCCTCACACTTGCTTTCAACCACACTCTAAGGAATATGATGAGCTTTGAAGTCTTGACGGAATTCATCCCAGGTAATCACACGGCCTCCTCTTGAATCCTTGTACTGCTGGAACCATTCCGCAGCTTGGTCTTTGAGCTGGAAGGAAGCGAACTTGACGAAGTCCTTAGGCCTGACGTTACTGCACTCGAAATGCTTGCACAGATCCACGAGCCAATCGTCAGCATCAGTTGCCTCAACACAATTGCTGAAAGTCTTTGGCCCGTTAGCAAGGAACTGGTTGAGTGTAGCAAAGTGATTCTGATTGTTGCCTTGGTTGCCTTGGTTCGCTTGATTGCGCTCTTGAAGAATTTGCATGATCAACTGTGTGTTTGCATTGGTTGCGGCCATCACAGCTTGCCATGCCTCCGGAGGAGGAGGAGGTGGTGGCGGATCCCGATTCTGATTCTGGTCGCTGCTCTTAGCGGGAGCCATCCTAAAGAGGGTGACAACCGTTAGCACATCGACAGATGAAATGAAGCTGAATCAAACGGGTTGAAATTGCAACATATAGTCTTCACATCTGAACAAAATGAACGAATGCATTCCACTTGAAATGGTCACATATCCATAAATTGAGAAGCCACTTAGAATTTAGGTAGAGGAATAAATCAACAAGGTACGGATCAAGAACAGATACTCGGTAAGAAATCCCAATCTCAAACCAAATATCTGTGGAAGAAGAACTAGAGCTACAAGAATTCCCACCTATGAAACTCCCGAACCTTTCCGGTTATGCAATCAGGTGTTGGGTATACAGGGGAAGCATAATATCTCACCCAAATCTAGCAATTCCTACATCCAGCTGTATCCATCCTTCAACACATAACTGAGAAAAACTTCGGAAACCATCTACCTCAACCTTCAAAAAGCATCCGTTATACAAGTTATGGCAATACTCCTGAACTCCCGCCCCAGTACTTGGTGGCGTCGAGGTTATCTCACCAATGAACTGCATAAAAGAGATTTTCGATGTCGGCGTACTAAACTCAGGTATTCCAGAACTGCAATGATAAAATTGTGACGACAACACCTCGGAGCTCAACTCCCCGGGACACTGCCACAACCCCTAAAGACAGGAGGCACCAAGAACAATGTTCTCGTCACAAAACCATCGGAACGATTCCAAGATACCCGGGTGATCCTAAAAAAAATTAGTGAAATTTGAGAAGGGAATAGTCAAAACTGTATGTCAGGATGCCTTAAAAGAGCGATGAGGAGACTGGGGAGTAAAAAGAATTCCTAAACTCTCTGATATATAATTCCTAAATGACTCAAAACATTTTTTTCTAGACTCAACTCGGCTGCTAATAACGATCAAGCAATGGGGGTTCCTAAGGTCGGGGAAGGCTCTGATACCAACTTGTAACGCCCTCGATGCGGCTATATCTCCCATGTGTCGAGGCACGACTTAGAGGCATAACCGCATTGAAAGCAATGTCGCAAGTTAGGAAATCTTCACAACATCCAATGTAATATATATATATATATATATATATATATATATAATAAAAGGGGAGATACATAGTTGGCTTACACTCGCCACGTCAATTAGAGTACATAAATAGCATTACATCATTCAAACACTCATGGCCCGACTACGGCGCCAAAATGAAAGATCAACCCAACATGCGACACGGTCCCGATCGTCCCAAATGGGCACCACTACTGATCATCAGGGAAAGACACATAGTAACGGCGTGAGTCCTCGTCGAACTCCCACTTGAGCTCAAGCGCGTCATCTGGAATGGAGTCATTAGGCCCTGCATCTGGTTTGGAAGTAATCTGTGAGCCACAGGGACTCAGCAATATCTCACCCTCGCGATCAAGACTATTTAAGCTTATAGGTAAGGCAAGGTAAATATGTGGAGCTGCAGCAAGCGACTAACATATATGGTGGCTAACCTGTTCGCAAAAGAGAGCGAGAAGAGAAGGCAAAGCGCGAACGAATAACTAGAGAACAACCTACGGCAAGCATTACTCCAACACCGTGTTCACTTCCCGGACTCCGCCGAGAAGAGACATCACGGTAACTCACACAGTTGATTCATTTTAATTAAGTTAAGGTTCAAGTTATCTACAACCGGAGATTAACAAATTCCCATCTGCCCATAACCACGGGCACGGCTTTCAAAAGTTCAAATCCCTGCAGGGGAGTCCCAACTTAGCCCATGACAAGCTCTCACGGTCAACGAAGGAATAGACCTTCTCCCAAGACATTCCGATCAGACTCGGTATCCCGGTTCTACAAGACACTTCGACAAGTTAAAACAAATCCAGCAACACCGCTCGAATGTGCCGACAAATCCCGATAGGAGCTGCACATATCTCGTTCTCAGGGCACACTCAGATGAGCGCTCCATACAACTAAAACCAAACCTAGAGTTTCCCCGAGGGGGCACTGCACATGACTCTAGTTTGGACCAACACTCAGAGGAGCACTGGCCCGGGGGGTTTAAATAAGATGACCCTCGGGCTGCGGAAACCGAAGGGAAAAAGAGGCTAGGTGGCAAATGGTAAAACCAAGGTTGGGCATTGCTGAAAAAGCTTTAATCAAGGCGAACTATCAAGGGGTTCCCATTATCACCCAACCGCGTAAGGAACGCAAAATCCGGGAACATAACACCGATATGACGGAAACTAGGGCGGCAAGAGTGGAACAAAACACTAGGAGAGAGGCCGAGCCTTCCACCCTTTACCAAGTATATAGATGCATTACGATAACAAGATAATATAATGATATCCCAACAAGTAAATAATGTTCCAACAAGGAACGGTCTCCAATCTTCACCTACAACTAGCAACGCTATAAGAGGGGCTGAGCAGAGCGGTAACATAGCCAATCAACGGTTTGCTAGGACATGGTGGGTTAGAGGTTTGACATGGCAATTTGGGAGGCATGATAAGAAACTGGTAGGCATTGTAGCATAGGCATAGCAAAAGAGCGAGCATCTAGCAAAGCAAAGATAGTAGTGATTTCGAGGGTACGATCATTTTGCCTGCAAAGTTATCAGAGTTTACTGGATCCTCGAAAGCAAACTCAACGGGCTCCTCGTTAGCGAACTCGTCTCCCGGCTCTACCCAAACAATACAAACAAGCAACAAGGACACAATCAACCACGTGCAAAACTCAAACAACATGATGCAAACATGGTATGCTATGCGGGATGCGACATGTGATGAATATGCAAGATTTGACAAGGAATGAATGAACCTGGCCTCAACATGGAAATCCAAGGGTGCCACTGGAAAGGTGAGATGAAATCGCTTGAAAACGATATAAAGAACTCCGGAATCGGAGTCACAGTTTGGAAATTGCAAGCAATTCAAATATAGCACCGGTCTGCGATATACAGCAAATAGCCATCTAAATGCAACAAGATGAACATGCTACGACACTCAAACATGGCAAAACAATACATGGTAGGGATCCATTCATGAAGCTTAACAAAAGATGAACACTAAGACACGGCCAAATCATCCATTAACAAGTTCAAACAAGCATGGCAAAAATGCATTTGGTAAACAGATTTCAGACTTTGTGAAATTAACACTTGTCTGGAATTTCAGATCAGGTAGCACACTTTGGAGCATGAAAACTATATGCTACAGGACCTTAACATGGAAAACTAAAGCATGTCATGGAGCTACTCAAAGAGCTTAACAAAAGTCCCTTGGTGACCTTGAGCCAAAAGAGATCAGAAAATACAATTGCAAGCATGTGAACATGGCAAAAACATAATCAGTTCTCAGACTTGGTGAAAAACTGGAGCATGCAAAATCAGATATCAAGTAGGCATGTTTACGAGCTCGATGCACTCACTAGAGAGCAAGTCATGACAATCTAAGCATACACCCATCAAGAATACACATTATACAAGCTAGACATGGCAAGAACAATATCATAGCATGCACGGATCAACTACAACATCCTCGGCAAAATCGCTAACAAGTAGACAATCTGCCCAGATTCACGAAATGACAAAAGTAGAGCTCGATTGACTCAAGCTAGGGTGCTCCATAATTGCAAACAAAGACATGGATGGATAGAGCACTACAAGATTAACAAAACATCCTTACTGGTCATCCTCAAAAGTGGCACGGATCACTAGGAAACAACATGAACATATGGCATATTAAGATAAACAGATCAAGGACTTAGTGGAATTGCTAAGTCCCTGAAATCAGCATTAGCGAATTCACCACTTTGCAAGCTTGTGCTAGTCACCACACACATCACAAAAATACATGGATTGCACCTCTGGATAGATGGAAAAACATATAACAAAACTCATGTAGAGCTCAGGGGCATATCATGCACACAATAATCATGGAAAAAATGACAAATATCTAAATGGAGCAGCAGATCTGACAATTATCCCAAATAGCACTCTTCCAACAGCATTTCGGGCATCAAGATGAACTCAAATGAAAATGATGCAATGAGATGAAATTATGTGCTCTCTGAGACGAACATTTTGATATGCTATATGCCCAAAACAGAGCTACGGATGCAGAGATGTAGCAGTTCAAAGTATGCAAAATAATTTGGGAACTTAGTGAAAAAGGTCAACCCCTAGGGTTTTTCAGATCTGGATCGGATCTCGCCGGAGCACGCAAAATGAGGTTCGCCGGAGGGGACTTGGAGGACGCCGGAGCTCGAAGGAGGCACGCCGGCCGGACTTGCCGGTCTTGGATGCGGCGCGGACGACGGCGGGCGGCACTCGGCGGCCGGGTGGCGGCGAGCTTGGCGGCGGCGCCCTGCCGGAGCGCGGCGCTGAGCCTCGCCGGGGTACGGGCGGTGCGGCGGAGGAGCAGCCGGTGAGGTGGCCGGCCTCGGGGAAGAGGCGGCACGCCGCGAGGTGGAGGCGGCGGGGCGAAGTTGGCCTCGGGGGCCCCGAGCGGGCCTGGCGGGCCCGCGGCGCGGGAGGCGGCGATGTGGTCACGGGGGGGCCACGTGGCGACTGCTCGCTGGACGGCGGCGGCGGGCGGACGCGTCCGGCGCCGTCCGGACGTGTCCGGTGGAGGCGGAGACGAATGGATCTAGGGTTAGGGGAGACTGGAACCGCGAATTTCGGAGGGTGGTCTTTATATAGAGGTAGAGGGAGCTAGGAGTGTCCAAATGAGGTGCGGTTTTCGGCCACGCGATCGTGATCGAACGCTCTAGATGATGGAGAGGGTTTTGGTGGGTTTTGGGCCAACTTGGAGGGGTGTTGGGCTGTAACACACACGAGGCCTTTTCGGTCCCTCGGTTAACCGTTGTAGTATCAAACGAAGTCCAAATGGTACGAAACTTGACAGGCGGTCTACCGGTAGTAAACCAAGTCCGTTTGGCAAGTCTTAGTCCAATCCGGAAATGTTTAATCCCACTCACGAAAGAAAGGTAGAAATAACCACCGGAGGAGAACGGAGCGCCGGAATGCAAAACGGATAACGGGGAAAATGCTCGAATGCATGAGACGAACACGTATGCAAATGCAATGCACATGATGACATGATATGAGATCCATGACAACGATAACAACACACGGAGACAAAAACCCGAACCCGAGAAAATAAAATAACTTAATGTCGGAAACGGCAAGAGTTGGATTACATATTAGGTAAATCATATCCGGGGTGTTACACCCCACTAGAATAATGTTTTATTTACAGTCAGGCAATGACATGAGGGCCCGGTAGTTAATTAAGTAAAGAGTGAGTTAATGACTACTTAAAGTGCTGACTAGGATGACCCAGTCCATGACGTGTGGGTCCCTTTTGACTCTGTTGACAAGTCAACATTGACTGGTCACTGCTGACTTTACCAGCTAACTAGGCCCTCTAGACCCTACTATCATACACTTAGGCTAGCCCACTTATGGGTATAAAAAGTAGTCTGAATTTTTTAATATTTGAATTATTTAGTTAAAGAAAATCTAGAAAATGCAATAAACTTCGATAAATCATATAAAATAAATCGTAGCTCGGATGAAAATACTTTGTACATGAAAGTTGCTCAGGACGACGAGGTGAATCCGAATACATAGTCCATTCGTTCACCACACGTCGCTAGCATAGCGAACCTGCCACCTTCCCCCTCCAGCCCGTTTGTCCGAAAACGTGAAACACCGGGAATACTTTCCCGGATGTTTCCCCCCTTCGCCGGTATCGCCTACTATTGCGTTAGGTCACCCCTAGCACTACGTATTGCCATGTTATGCTTTGTGTTGCTTTGATTGCTCTATTATTTATTTGTGTTCCCCCTCCATTACTTCTTTCCGGTAGACCTCAAGACCGACGCTGAT